>NC_044325.1:2092352-2392352 GCF_007399415.2 Gopherus evgoodei | reverse complement strand
ATATATCTTGATTTTAGTAACACTTTTTTGACACAGTCCCACATGATATTCTGTAAAGCAAACGAGGAAATTGTGGTCTTGAAATTACTATAAGGGGGATGCATGACTGGTTGAAATATGTATTCAAAGAGTAATTACCAATGATTCACTGTCAAAATGGGAGGGTGTATCTAGCGGGGCCCTGCAGAGTTTAGTCTTGGGTCTGGTAATGTTCCATGTTTTCATTAATGACCTGGACAATGAAGAAGAGAGTATGTTTATCAAATGTGTAGATAACTCCAAGCTGGGAGAGACTGCAAACACTTTGAAGGATAGAATTAGAATTCAAAAGGACTTTGACAAATTGGAGAATTGGTCTGAAATCAATAGGATGAAATTCAGTACAGACAAGTGCAAAGTACTTCACTTAGGAAGGAAACAACAAATACACAACTACAAAAAGGGGAATAACTGCCTAAGCAGTAGTATTCCTGAAGAGGATGGGGGTTACAGTGGATTGCAAATTGAATATGATTCAATAGTTGTGAAAAAGACTAATATCATTCTTGGACGTATTAACAGGAATCTTTTGTATGAAGGAGACGAGTTAAATGTCCCACTCTACACAGCACTGGTGAGGCCTCATCTGGAGTACCGCATCCAATTCTGGGCACCCTGCTTTAGGAAAGATGTGGATAAGCTGGAGAGCCTCCAAAGGAGAGCAATAAAAATTATAAAAAGTTTAGAAAACCTGACCTACGAGGAAAGGTTAAAACAGCTGGGCATGTTTAGTCTTGAGAAAAGGAGACTGAAGAGGGATCTGGTAACAGACTTCAGATATGTTAAGGGCTGTTCTACAGAGTACTGTGAGCAATTGTTCTCCATGTTCACTGAAGATAGGACAAGAAGTAATGGGCTTAATCTGCAGCCATGGAGAATTCGATTAGATATTAGGAAAAACTTTCTAACTCTAAGAGTAGTTAAGCCCTGGAATATGTTTCCAAGGGAGGTTTTGGAATCCTCATAGTTGGAGGATTTTAGGAACAGGTTGGACAAACACCTGTCAAGGATGGTCTAGGTTTATTTGGTCCTGCCTCAGTGCAGGGGAGCTGGACTTGATGATTTCTTGAGGTTCCTTCCAGCTCTACATTTCTATGAATCTGTGATTTCTGAATTTTCAAAAGTTGAAGTATTGGATATTCAGTTAGACAAGGTCAAATGGAGCATGTGTCTTGGGAGAAGGGAGAGGAGAGTCCTTTACATGGTTTTAGGCCCAATAACAAGTTTGAAGAGTTTTACTTTTTTTGCAAATTTATGAACATACCATAAACCAAAATGCAACATTTTTCACATCTGGAGACCTGATTATTGTGGAATCGTTGGTATAGCATAACTTAATTGCTACAGTGGGAATGTATGTAAATACAACTGACATGCTAGAAATACTATATAAAGTTGACAGTGTGGTGCCATGATTCTTAACGTAATAGTCCAGATATTTGTCCACCAGTCCAGAAAAACTTCATCAAGCAGCCAAACAGCTTCCTTAATGGGATAGCTGCAGATGCCCCTGCCATAGAGAAGCACAGAGCAGTGGGAGTGTGTATGTCACGAGATGGGGAAACCGGGACAGTGAAAACTGTCGTCTCAAACCCTATAAAATATCCAGGCTGGCCTTTTATACCAGCCAAGGTCAGACATTGTGAAGAGGTGCATTTATAAGCAGAGACAAAAACCTTCAGAGGCCCAATCCCTAGCCCCCACTCTGGCTGCTTTGCCTGACTCTGATGGTAAAGTTGAGACCAATGTCGCCATCTCTCTCTGTCTCACACAAACAACATTAGAAATCTAGGGGCTTTTCTTTCATTTCCACTAAAATACAATGAAGTAGAAAAAGGCTTTTGGAAGGAAAGAGTGTGAAAATGATTTTTAAAAAGTGGGTCGTCCTCCCTAAGTGGGGAGGACCGTATATATGAAACAACATGGGTTGTCAGTTACTGTGAATTTAGTATACTTACAAAATTGTAATCCTATAACTACTGATACAATGTTAAGTTAATAAAACTGCATCCAGACTGATACCTTCCAAGCTAACTAAACCTACTGATTTGATCTTGCTGTAAAATGTGTCATTCTCATGTGTCTTTTTTTAAACTAATAAAACAATTAATGCATTGTCTAGGGATATAAAAATAAATTACTTATAACTACATCTCTTTTAAAGGCTAATCAAGAAATAATGACTTAATACAGTTTTACTAACTCATATAACTCTTTTCTTCATGTTTAAGAATTCAGGAATCCTTCACCTCAAAACAATATTGTGTATTATGAAAAAATAGCACCTTCTCATCACTCAGCTGATCTGCTTGTGTGTCTTTTAAGTGCTTACATTAGAGCCATAACAAGTGTCATGTTCTTTGCCCTCCAGAGATGATAAGGCCATGTGAGAAGCCTCTGAATTGTTCTCTGGCTCAAGCATCCAAACAAAATTGTTATCTAAGCTTCAGTTCCAGAATCTCCATTGCTGGAGACACGTGATCCCAGAGGAAGCCCATCTGGACTTTCAGACCTCAGGCAGAATTTGTAGGGCTGGTAGCTAGCAAAATCATAGTTTACTCATAAATGGAGTAGATTTGATCCAGAGATTGTTGAGATGCAGTCAGCATGCTACCCCAGGAGGCCTCTTTTACTGAACAACCCTTTGAAGTACAACTATAACTCTATCAGTAGGGTTAGTGGCCAAAATCTGACCCAGATCAGTCGAGGGAAAGTGAAGAAATGCCACATCAGCTGCCTCCACAACTGAACTATCCACCCCCATCATCCAGCTCATGGTAGGAATCCATGTGGGGGTCAGGATCTGGCAACTGGACCACAGAGATCACCTCTGCAATGTAGTGCAGCCTGAGGCTGCAGGACATTTCCTGTGGCCACTCAGGAGAGGAGAAAGCCCCTTTAACAGCATTTCATGAACAGCTGCACCAGGTGGGGCTTCTCTGAGCTGTGCTGTCAGGGAACCAGGCCCTGGACACTGGGTGGCCACAGAAGGTTGCCATGCAGAGAGTTCTTGACCTTTGCAGATCCTGGGGAGTCTATGGGTTTTGGGGGCAGAAACACAGTCCTGCACCACTCCTTATGCCATCACCTCCCATGGATGGGGCAACCCAGGCCTCTGCTGTCAGCCTACAGCATGCTGACAAAAAGCCTGGCAGCTGACTGCTGCAAGGCAAGAGGCCTGAGACACAAACCCCAGCCCCAGAGAGAGGGCTGATGGTGAATTCCTGTTTGGAGGAGGGGGATAGCGAGCACTCTAAAGGCAAGAGATAGGCACAGGGTTGGGAGTTGTCTTTGTAAAATACCTTCATACTTGGGTAAGGAGAAGCTGTGAGGAATCACTGATCCAGGTGAGATAGCCGAGTCCAGAGACCCAGCAGAGATGTTGGCATGTGGGCTAAAGGTTGGAACACCTAAAGAAAGTTGTGGAGGGACTAAAGAAACAGAGTCCTTTCCCATCTGAAACAGAGTCCATGGGCTCAAACCTATCAGAAAGGGGGAGGCTGGGTTCCCCCATCTCTTCCCCGAACAAAGAATGTGGGTGTTAAAAGACACCAAGAATGACAAGTTCCAGGTAGATGTCAGGAGATTGTATTGAAGGTGTCATAAACAGATAAGTAAGAGTTAATAGAACAAAACTGCTTCATATCTCTTTTGCCTGGAAAGGGTTAACAAGAACAGTGAGCCTGGCTGTTACCTGACCCGAGGACCAATCAGGGGACAGGATACTTTCAAATCTTGAGGGAGGGAAGTTTTTGTGCTGTGCTGTTAGATTTTGGTTGTTGTTCACTCTAGGAGCTCAGAGGGATCAGACTTGCAACCAGGTTTCTCTCCAATCTTCCAGATACAGGTTCTTATAGATCCAGAATAGTGAGTACTAGGTAGATAAAGCGAGTTAGGCTTCTGTTTGTTTTCTTTATTTGCAAATGTGTATTTGGCTGGGAGGAGTTCAAATGTGTATTTGGCTAAAAGGATTTTAATTTGTACTTGTATACTTAGGCTGGGAGGGTATTCCCAGTGTCTATAGCTGAAAGACCCCGTACCTATTCCATTTTAAATTTACAAAGCTAATTTTTACTGTTTTTCTCTCTTTAATTAAAAGTTTCTTGTTTAAGACCCTGATTGTTTTTTTTATTCTGGTGTGAGACCCCAGGGGACTGGGTCTGGATTCACCAGGGAATTGCGGGGGGAGAAAGGAGGGAAGGGGGAGAGAGAGGCTAATTTCTCTCTGTGTTAGGATTACTGTCTCTCTCAGGAAGAGTCTGGGAGGGGGAGAGAGAAGGAGGGAGGAAGGTGAATTTTCCTCTCTTTTTTAAGATTCAAGGAGTTTGAATTGCAGTGATCTTCCAGGATAACCCAGGGAGGGGAAGTCTAGGAGAGGCAATGGTGAGGAAAAGGGACTTTCCTTGTGTTAAGATCCAGAGGGTCTGGGTCTTGGGGGTCCCCGGGCAAGGTCTTGGGGGGACCAGAGTGTACCAGGCACTGGAATTCCTGGTTGGTGGCAGCGCTACAGGTTCTAAGCTGGTAATTGAGCTTAGAGGAATTCATGCTGGTACCCCATCTTTTGGACGCTAAGGTTCAGAGTGGGGAATTGTACCATGACAGAAGGCCATTTGATTTTTGATTTTTCTGGATGTTGGACTATATTTTGTTGACCCCAGAAGGGGAATGGCCTGAGCAGTGCCCTAGCCAGAAGTCTAGACCACAGAAAATGGCATATTGCTGGGGCACCAGAACAGCTAAAGGGAATGTTATCCTGAAAACCTCCCTGCAACACCACACCTGAACACATGGAGGCGCTCTAGAGGTGAGGTGTCTCTACACAATGGTGTTATTGAAACTATTCTTCCTATAGAACTCACATCTACCTTTTATAGTAGAGCTCTGGTACTTGCCATAGAAATTCATTAAAAAGTTGACTCTGAACTGATAATGACTATTCGTGTTTGATGAGGCAGGGTGCTCCCAGAATAAAGCAATCACAGAGAGATCAAAATGAGCTATGCCATGGAGCACAAGCAGGACTGTTCCTAATTTGCTGGCTATTAAACTGGTTTGTTTTCAGGCAAATGTGGCAGACCAGGTATCCTACAGCTTCGAGATGTGTTTAGAAATACAGTCTGATAAACTGCATGTCCTAATTAAGGATGAATAAAGGAATCTGTATGATAGGAGAAATGCACCTGCAAAGTTCTTATGGGCTGAGAAGATGAAGTTGTAAAATATGAGTCTAGTCTATGTGGGTTCTTATCCCACCCTCTTCACTGCTTTCCATATGCACATTAACCAATGTGACTAAAATCTGGCAAGTGTGGTTCATTCACTCTTTCATCCTTTTCCAAGGGGAATTGTGCATGCAGTGGTTTTGTTTTTATAAATGTGTCCAGAATGCTCTGTGTTAATATTAGTAAAGGCAGGTCACAGACATGTTCCTTGCACTTGGAGTAGAAAGTGGTGACATTTGTTATGGTCTTTCTTGCACAGTCTACTCTGAGAAAGCTCTGTCCCCTGTACAGACGAGCTTTACACTTGTGGTAGAAAGTTCCCTGGGGTTCGAGGCAGGGAGCTATTAACCCCCCAACCCCAGAACTTTATGCTATTTTAGTTAAGTAGTCATCACATGGGGATTTTTCTATTGAGGGTCTGCAGGGATCAGTTCTATGCCTGACTCCATTCAGAGCTTTCATCAATGATCGGGAAGTAAATATAAAATTACTACTGATAAAATCTGTGGACGACACAAAGATTGGTGAAGTGGTAAATATTGACCAGGACAGGAATACAGGTGAAAGGTAACGAATGGCCTCTGATATACAGGAGGTCGGACTAGATGATCTAATGGTCTCTTCTGCCTTTGAACGCAATGAATCTGCTTGGCTCAGGACTTGAAGTGCCTTGGAGATAAGGATTGAATTTTTGCCCTTGATTCAATATTGCATGGGAAGCCAGTGCAGAGAGTGAAGGGGATTTGATGGGCTCATATTCTGAGGTGATGCACTGCTGCTTTTTTAAAATGGAATCACAGACTATCAGGTTTGGAAGAGACTTCAGGAGGTCACCTAGTTCAACCCCCTGCTCAAAGCAGGACCAATTCCCAACTAAATCATCCCAGTCAGGCTTTGTCAACCTGGACCTTAAAAACCTCTAAGGAAGCAGATTCCACCACCTCCCTAGGTAACCCATTCCACTGCTTCACCACCCCCCTAGTGAAAAAGTTTTCCCTAATATTCAGCCTAGACCTCCCCCACTGCAACTTGAGACCCTTGCTTCTTGTGATGTCATCTAGGGTGACTAGATATCCCAATAAAATCATGACTGTCCCGATATTTAACCCTTTGTCCCAAGTCCCAATCTATGTACGATCGGGACTCCATTTGTCCTGATATTCAGGTAAGGAAGCAAGTGGAGGAAGGTGCCCACTTCATGGGTGCTCCAGCCCTGGAGCACCTACAGGGAAAAATTAGCTGGTGCTCCGCACCCACCGGCAGCCAATCTCCCCTAAACCTCTTCCCCACCTCCTCCATAGCCTCCTCGCCTGAGTGCGCAGTGTCCCCGCTCCTCCCCCTCCCTCCCAGCACTTCCTGCCAACTAACAGCTGTTTGGTGGTGCTTTGGACTTTCCGGAAGGGAGGTGGGAGGAGTGGGGACACTGCGTGCTCAGGGGAGGAAGCAGAGAAAAGGCATGATGGTGACTTGGGGGACCGGGGTGGAATGGGGACAGGGCAAGAGTGGTGAAGGGGGCAGGAAGAGGCAGGGGGGACCACTCACTGGACAGAGGGGAAGTTGGTGCCGTAGGTCCAGCGAGTGGTAGATGGATGGGCAAGTGAAGAGGTGAGTGTTGGACGGGGTCTGAGGAGGGATGCAGCAAGCCAGCGGCAGGCTGGTGGTTAAGGAAGGGTGTGGTAGCAGGGGGGCCAGCTGGGGAGGGGGCGGGACATGGGACAGGGTGGGAGGTGGAGCCAGAGAGGAGTGGGGGTGGACTGTGGGCATGGCTGAGAGCACCCCAATATGTCCCGATATTTCACTGTTGTGATCTGGTCACCCTACTGTCATCTGCCACCACTGAGAACAGCCAAACTCCATCCTCTCTGGAACCCCCTTCAGGTAGTTGCAGGCTGCTATCAAATCCTCCCTCACTCTTCTCTTCTGCAGACTAAATAACTCCAGTTTGCTCAGCCTCTCCTCGTAAGTCATGTGCTCCAGCCCCCGAATCATTTTCATTGCCCTCTGCTAGACTCTCTCCAATTTGTCCACGTCCCTTCTGTAGCGTGAGGACCAAAACTGGACATAATACTCCAGATGTGGCCTCTCCAATGCCAAATAGAGGGAAATAATCACTTCCCTCGATCTGCTGGCAATGCTCCTACTAATGCAGCCCAAAATGCCATTAGCCTTCATGGCAACGAGGGCACACTGCTGACTCATATCCAGCTTCTCGTCTACTGTAATCCCCAGGTCCTTTTCTGCAGAACTGCTGCTTAGCCAGTCGGTAGCGGTGTATGGGATTCTTCTGTCCTAAGTGCAGGACTCTGCACTTGTCTTTGTTGAACCTCATCAGATTTCTTTTTGGCCCAATCCTCCAATTTGTGTAGGTCACTCTGGACCCTATCCTTACCCTCCAGTGTATCTACCTGTCCCCCCAGCTTAGTGTCATCTGTGTACTTGCTGAGGGTGCAATTCATCTCATCGTCCAGATCACTAATAGATGTGAACAAAATCGACCCCAGGAACAAACCTTAGAGCTGCCAACTAGACATGGAGCCATTGGTCACTACCCATTGAGCCCGATGATCTAGCCAGCTTTCTATCCATCCTACAGTCATGTCATGCTGGGAGTCTACTACAGGCCACCTAATCAGGTGGAAGAGGTGGATGAGGCTTTTTTCAAACAACTAACAAAATCATCCAAAGCCCAAGATTTGGTGGTGATGGGGGACTTCAACTATCCAGATATATGTTGGGAAAATAACACCGCGGGGCACAGACTGTCCAATAAGTTCCTGGACTGCATTGCAGACAACTTTTTATTTCAGAAAGTTGAAAAAGCTAGTAGGGGGAAGCTGTTCTAGACTTGATTTTAACAAATAGGGAGGAGCTTGTTGAGAATTTGAAAGTAGAAGGCAGCTTGGGTGAAAGAGATCATGAAATCATAGAATTTGCAATTCTAAGGAAGGGTAGAAGGGAGTACAGCAGAATAGAGACAATGGATTTCAGGAAGGCGGATTTTGGTAAGCTCAGAGAGCTGATAGGTAAGGTCCCATGGGAATCAAGACTGAGGGGAAAAACAACTGAGGAGAATTGGCAGTTTTACAAAGGGACGCTATTAAGGGCCCAAAAGCAAGTTATTCCAATGGTTAGGAAAGATAGAAAATGTGGCAAAAGACCACCTTGGCTTAACCACAAGATCTTGCGTGACCTACAAAACAAAAAGGCGTCATATAAAAAATGGAAACTAGGTCAGATCACGAAGGATGAATATAGGCAAATAAGACAGGAATGCAGAGGCAAGATTAGAAAAGCAAAGGCACAGAATGAACTCAAACTAGCTATGGGAATAAAGTGAAACAAGAAGACTTTTTATCAATACATTAGAAGCAAGAGGAAGACTAAGGACAGGGTAGGCCCACTGCTCAGTGAGGAGGGGGAAACAGTAACGGGAGACTTGGAAATGGCAGAGATGCTTAATGACTTCTTTGTTTCGGTCTTCACTGAGAAGTCTGAAGGAATGTCTAGTATAGTGAATGCTTACGGGAAGAGGGTAGGTTTAGAAGAGAAAATAAGAAAAGAGCAAGTAAAAAATCACTTAGAAAAGTTAGATGCCTGCAAGTCACCAGGGCCTGATGAAATGCAGCCTAGAATACTCAAGGAGTTAATAGAGAAGGTATCTGAGCCTCTAACTATTATCTTTGGGAAATCATGGGAGACGGGGGAGATTCCAGAAGACTGGAAGGGGGCAAATATAGTGCCCATCTATAAAAAGGGAAATAAAAACAACCCAGGAAACTACAGACCAGTTAGTTTAACTTCTGTGCCAGGGAAGATAATGGAACACATAATTAAAGAAATTATCTGCAAACACTTGGAAGGTGGTAAGGTGATAGGGAATAGCCAGCATGGATTTGTAAAGATGGAAAACCCAAAAATCTCGCTGAGGCGGGGGAGATTGGAGCCAGATGGATGGAAGTAGCAGAAAGCAAGAAAGCTACGGTCAAGGGGAACGAATACCCCAGAGGGCACACCGACCATAAATCTTACAACCGAGGACAGCCAAAGACCCCACATACAACCCAAGTCAAGCCACAGACGCCCTATTCTTCCACCTCACCAGTCTCCAGTAACTCACCTTGGCCCACTGACCCATCAGATGGAAGATGCTTTAAGTGTAATGAACTGGGACATATCAAGGCCAACTGTCCCAAGAACACCATGCGAGTGCAATTCATTACATCACCATCACACCAAAGATCCTCAGGCCCGGATGCCTCTCAAAAACCCTTGGAGCGAAGGGAAAATTTGAGAGTGGGCGGAAAGAAGGTTACTGTGTGGAGAGACACAGAGGCACAAGTGTCAGCTATCCACCAATCCTTCGTTGACCCCAAATTCATCAACCCAAAGGCCAAAGTTACAATTTACCCCTTCATGTCACAAGCTGTAGACTTGCCTACAGCTCAACTGCCTGTCCAGTACAAAGGCTGGTCAGGAATGTGGACTTTTGCAGTCTATGACAATTATCCTATCCCCATGCTACTGGGGGAAGACTTGGCCAACCATGTGAAGCTGGCCAAGAGAGTGGGAATGGTTACCCGTAGCCAAACCAGGCAAGCTTCCAGACCCATTCCTGTTCCTGAGCCGTCCACAGACGCCCCGTCTGAGATACCAGAGACCCACACAGAGGTAGTGGACCCGGATTTCATGCCAACCACTGAAACAGCCACAGCATCTCCAGTCCCAGGCCCGGAACTGGAACAGCAACCAGCACCAGCAATTGCAACCCCATCTTCAAACTCAACGCCAGAGGGCGCCAGCGAGCCAGAACTGGCAGAAGCAACAGACAGCCATACCCAAAAGGCTCAGCCAGAGCCTGAAATACCCTCAGGTGCACCAGCGGAGAGCGGTTCACCAGCAACGGAAACAACCCCATCACCTCCATCGCTTCCAGAGGGACCAAGCCCAAGTCCACAGTCTGAGGAAGAACTGGTGACCCCAGCCTCAAGGGAACAGTTCCAGGCTGAGCAGGAAGCAGATGACAGCCTTCAGAAAGCGTGGGCGGCGGCACGGAGCACCCCACCACCTCTCAGCTCTTCTAATCGATCCCGGTTTGTTATAGACCAAGGACTTTTATACAAGGAGATTCTTTCTGGTGGACACCGGGAAGAATGGCAGCCGCAAAAACAGTTGGTGGTTCCAACTAAGTACCGGGGGAAGCTCTTAAGCTTAGCCCATGATCATCCCAGTGGCCATGCTGGGGTGAACAGAACCAAGGACCGGTTGGGGAAGTCCTTCCACTGGGAGGGGATGGGCAAGGATGTTGCCAAGTATGTCCGGTCTTGTGAGGTATGCCAAAGAGTGGGAAAACCCCAAGACCAGGTCAAGGCCCCTCTCCAGCCACTCCCCATAATTGAGGTCCCATTTCAGCGAGTAGCTGTGGATATTCTGGGTCCTTTCCCAAAAAAGTCGCCGCTGCAGACGTTCCAGGGTGGTTGAGAGGTTCACCTCTTCCACGCCACCGTCTTTTTTTCCGTCGTAGTAGACACCGTCAGGCCACTCAGCATCATCTCCCTGGACTGTAAACTGACAAACCTGTAAGTCTCTGGAATAGAAAGGCTTGAGAGAATTAACATGGTAAACTCTAGGTTTTAGTGAGGAATTGGGAAATGCTATGAGGTAATTCACAGTTCCTAGGCGCTCTTGGACCGTGAATGGCCCTTCCTCTGATGCTTCCATCTTATGGGCCTGTTGTGCCTTCAAGACCATAACCTGGTCTCCTACCTTGAAGGAACGTTCTCTGGCATGTCTCTCATACCAGGCCTTTTGCTCTTCCTGAGCATCCTTTAGGTTCTCTTTAGCAAGGGCTAAGGAGTGTCGGAGGGTGCTTTGTAGGTTGCTTACAAAGTCCAGAATGTTAGTTCCTGGAGAAGGCGTAAACCCCTCCCATTGCTGCTTCACCAACTGTAATGGCCCCTTAACCTCGTGACCATACACAAGTTCAAACGGTGAAAACCCTAAACTGGGATGATGGCCTAAGCGGTGCCCAAACCTTGTGCCAAGCAGGATGGGTCAGAAAACAAGAATTCCATTCCGTGAAAAATGTCAAGGTTTCTGCACTTTTTTGTTCTGCATTGAAATGGAAATGAAACCTTTCAAAACTATTTGTGGAAAAGGAGAGATGACCCCTTCAATTCGCCAATAGTTTAGTGGCTAGGGTTAACCCCATGCAGGGGTGAATTCATCTCTAGCTTTCAAAGTTACTATGATCCTACAGCTTCTGAAACATTTTCCTATTAAAGCTCTTTGGACTTACTCTAAATCTAGGTCAGAGCACCCCACCGGGCCTGATATCCAGCATGATGTATCCGATGCAAACGGCTTGTTGCAAAACACAGGACAAAATGTAATGACATGCAAAATGGTATTTCTCAGAACTGTACTGAAGGGCTGAATAGATTCTGATCAGCTCACTCTGGCTCTTCTTCCCATTTTGGTCTGCCTGATTTCTTAAAGAAGGTACCTCCTGCCTATAGACAATGTTTGGGTTATTAGACTGCTTTGCTAGACAGACTTTTTATAAAGACTTTTTATAAAGATTGCTCTTTATAAATATATCAGAGGGATAAATATATGGGAGGGAGAGGAATTATTTAAGCTTAGTACCAATGTGGACACAAGAACAAATGGATATAAACTGGACAGTAGGAAGTTTAGACTTGAAATTAGACGAAGGTTTCTAGCCATTAGAGGAGTGAAGTTCTGGAACAGCCTTCCAAGGGGAGTAGTGGGGCAAAAGACATATCTGGCTTCAAGACTAAGCTTGATAAGTTTATGGAGGGGATGGTATGATGGGATAGCCTAACTTTGGCAATTAATTTGGCAATTGATCTGTGATTATCAGCAGATAAATATGCCCAGTGGTCGGTAATGGGATGTTAGATGGGGTGGGATCTGAGTAACTACAGAGAATTCTTTCCTGGGTGCTCGCTGGTGAGTCTTGCCCACCTGCTTAGGTTTAACTGATGGCCATATTTGGGGTCGGGAAGGAATTTTCCTCCAGGGCAGATTGGCAGAGGCCCTGGAAGTTTTTTGCCTTCCTCTGCAGCATGGGCATGGGTCACTTGCTGGAGGATTCTCTGCAGCTTGAGGTCTTCAAACCAAAATTTGGAGACTTCAATAACTCAGACATAGGTTAGGGGTTTGTTACAGGAGCAGGTGGGTGAGATTCTGTGGTCTGCATTGTGCAGGAGGTCAGACTAGATGATCATAATGGTCCCTTCTGACCTTAAAGTCTATGATTCTATGAGACTTGTTCAGGGATCCAGAAAGGGATGCTGGCAGCAGAATTTCTTCTTCAGTCATGATAGACTGGTTTGTTTCACCCCAGATTAAAATCTTATGCTTAGTAGAAAGCAACAAAGACTACAAATGGAGACACTATGTAGTAAATAGATTTGATCCCTAAACACAGCACAAAGGCCCTTAACAGCCTGCTCCTACACCTGCTTCTGCTTTTGTCCTAGCCAGCACCCGCCAGACAATGAAAAACCCAACAAGATGATGTTTGACGTGCTATACATTTCCTTTTGAATATTATTTGTGACCTCCTTGACATAATGTTCCCACTGATCATCATCAGAGCTCTGCCTGCTCGTGCTCTGCTTTCTGACTCTCCCAGGTTTGCTGGGTGAGTTGCATTGTTTGGCTTTATCCTTAGTAGAGTGCAGCCATTCTTCAACGGGATCCACGGCTAGCTTGGCAGAGGCTGGAACACCATGTTCCCCTTCACACTGGAAAGTTCAGCTTGCTTTCCGTTGCCGACGAGGGAGTCACTTGTGAATGTAGCGTTAGAAGGGTGAACTCATTGGCTACTTCTTTGTTTAGATGTTCAGGTATAATGGAGTCTTTACACTGATATATGCAATGTGCTTCCCTGGAAGGAAGGTTTAGCATCACGGGGGGTGAGGGAGGGGAAAAGGGGGATTGTTTCATCTTTTTGCACTCAGCACCATCTGTGAAGAAATTCAATATTGCATTGTGGCCAAATCCTGCTCTCTCTCTCTCTCTCTCTCTCTCTCTCTCTCTCTCTCTGTGTGTGTGCTACTCTCATGGATAGCAGAGGGGATTGTGAACAAGGAGCCGAGAGCACAATTCACCAAGGGCTGGTGTGTCAGACCCTTGCTGTTAGACATCTCAGTCTAACTCAATCGGCTTTGGGGGTCTGGACTACGTACTGAGGAGAACATTGGGCTCACTGGGTATATCAGCCTCTCTTGCATTTGTTGCCGTTCTCAGAAGGAGAGTGGGGAAGGAGAGCAGGAAGCTGTGAAGAGCGACCATCGTGTGGTGTTCAGACGAAGAAGGTAGGCAGGCTGAGCCCAATGCCCCCAAACAGGCTGCAGGTAAATGGAACGTGTAAGTACCTGGCAATTATATACAGTGCTGTGTAGCCATCCCCATCCCCTTTGTAGCCCTCAATTGCTTGGGTTCCTGCTGAGAGTCAGGGCTGCAGCCGCGCTGGGCTGAAGTGAGGCACTCCACAGGGTAATTGCAGGAAGCTTGAGCTCTGTGCTCACCTGTTCATCCAGGTCGTCACCCAGCGGGGTCCATGTATAAGCAGAGTCAGGATGAGCCCTACCCTGACATCTGGTGGTGAATTATGGGGAGTGTGGAAAGGAATTTTAGGTATTTGCATTGGCACACCTATCCCACCTAGCATAGCCCATGGCAGCCTGGGATGGTTATTTTGACAGCTGTGGGATCCCCAATTTCTTTGTTATTGGGGCAAGAGGAATAAAGTGTTGTCACTCTGATTATGTGAGTGCGGAACTATGAAAGTGCTTTATGACAGAGATGACTCAATATCAATTAAGTGACACTTACTAGACAAGGGACATGGGTTCCAAAACCCAGTGAATTGAGAGAGGCTGGGAACAGGTATCTGTGCCTGGTGGTGTAGGTTCCTTCTGTGAGACAGAAGCACCAGTTCCACCCACTCCTCTCTCCGCTGTGAAATATCAGAGTTAAATTTTTATTTCCTTAAGAATCTAGCTACAGGTTACTGAGCTGAACTCACTTTGGGCTAATGGTGCACTAGCACTGGGGCTCCCCCCACTAAGAGCTGAGATCACTAAGAGTTGAAATCACTAAAGAGCTGAAATTACTGAGCTGAGAGCACTGAGTACTGTGCTAACTAGTGGGGGAGCCTGAAGCTATACTGTGGAACAGAGCAGCTGGCAGAGCACAGTGGAGAAGGCAGAAGCAGAACCCCATGGAGAGGCAGGGCAGTGGCCCCAGACCACATAAGGTGCCCCTTTCTACACAGGCTGGGGGAGGACTTCTGCAGATAAACTCTTGAACTCTGGGGCTGCACTGACCCAGGACAGAGACTTTTGAATTGTGGAACTTTTGGGACTGTGGGTGATTTTGGGGTTGCTGGACTCAAGAGCCCAGGGAAAAGGACACGGCCCAATTTCCTGGGGTGAGTCTTTGCTCACAGTTTGGTCTATGAACTCTAGTTGAGGTGTTTTCCCAATTTAGTGCTTGTTGTTTATCTCATGTAATTAAACCTTTTCTGCTACACCAAGACTCTGTGCTTGGGAGAGGGGAAGTATTGCCTCTTCGAGGCGCCCAGGGGTGTGTGTAAGATTTTCCCAGGTCACTGGGTGGGGGCTCAAGCTGGTTTTGCATTACATTGTAGGAAAGGGACCCTTATGTATTGAATCTGGCCTTTGCTGCTATCAATTCAGCCTGGCAGAAGGGTTACACATGTGTGACCCTCCCCCGGAACCCTGCCCAGTGCCCAGGGTGCAGTCCATGCTCCCGCTGGGGGATGCTCCCATGATTTCTCCCACCCCTCAGATCCTCTGGAGAATCCACACTACCGCGCTCCACACCCACCCCAGCTAAGGGGGTGTAGAGAGGGAGCCACCTGGGCTGGGATCCTTGGCAGAACAGTGCCACAGGAGGAGCGAGGGATTTCCAGAGGCACAGAGGTGCTGGCCTGGCACCATTACAGCCTCCTGCTTCCAGCTGCGGAACCTACGGCTGTTGTGGGGAGCGCAGGCCAAACACTGCCGCACCCCAGTCTTCATTTTGGGGGTTGGAGCCTCATCTCCAGTCACGCTGAGGTAAATCTGGAGTAACTGCTGAATTCAGTGACTTTTCACCCATTTAAATGTGCTCAGAGTTTGGTGTGGTAAGTGGAGGGAGCAACTCATTTTTGTCCTAGGTTCTAGTGGCTTTAATAGGGCAGAGGAGAGGAGATATGTAGGACATGTAGAATGCTGTGGATTTGCTCTCGGGATGCCCTGTATTGTCTAAACCTGATACAAGCTAGATAGGATAGTTCCCCCTCTTTCCTCTGTCTGTGGATTGGGATAATAGCTACTAAATGTCTATTCAATCGTTTTGAAGGCATTGTAAGAAACCACATTACAGTCACATTGCTTGAAGAGTGGTGCCGTTGAAATGTCAAATGAAGAACAAGGGCTGTGGGTTTCCCAGTGGGTGGAGCGTGCTGAGCATATTTCAACACAGCGGTAACCTCAGTAATAAATAAAGTGCTCTCTACGCCGCCTGTCCATTCACCACCTGTCCCTTCATTTCTAGGCCTTGGTTCCCATATACAGAGCTTCCAGTGGGCCAGGGCATGTCTCCCTGCAGACCACCCTCAGAATGCTGCATGCAGCAGTTTGTTCAGAACAAAGCTCACCACACTTGGAGCAAGGTGTTGGCGAAGTGAGAGGGGTGCCCAACTCTGGATCCCTGCCCCAGAGCTCAGGAGAAGCACATTTCCCCTCCTTGGTGTTGTGTCTCACAGCATGCAAGCAGAGGCTTTAAATAAAAGCACACAGTACTCTTGCTGGGAGGTTGCACCATAACTCTGAGCGGCAAACAGCAGAGGCTAACGGAGGGAGTTTGCCTGGGATCTGTCCGTGAGGAGGTACGCTAAGTGCTGCATTAGGGAAGCTGTGTTGGTGAGTTTCTAAGTGTCTGTTGCAGGGTACAGTTTGTCAGTTTGACTGTGTGCTTGATTGTTTGATTGAACAGTGTGAATTGGGAGAACTTTGTTCCAGATGGGCCTTGACTGAGCCTGACAGCTATAAAATGGCAGTCAGCAGCGAACCAGCTGAGCGGCGAACAGCAGAGGCTATCAGAGGAAGTTCGCCTGGGGAGAGCCCACTGAGGCTTTCATCTCGTGGGCTTCTGTGAGTTGCTGCAACAGCTGAGGAAGCTCTTAGAAGCGAGAAATTATGGAAGGTGAGCGATCGCCTGTTGTACCATGCGCAGGTTGTGCCATGTTTGTCTTTCTTCCACAGGACAGAAGCGACTTTGTCGGTACAAAGTGCAAGCTGGTCTCCATGTTGGAAGAGAAGCTTCGAGGTCTGGGGCAACAAGTATCAACCCTGCGTTGCATAAGAGAAAATGAAGATTTCCTGGACAGACGTCAGGATATGCTTCTATGGGCACAACATCCTGAAGAATCGGAGCAGGCTGTGCAGAGGAGAGAGAGGGATGGTGAAGAAATATGGCAGCATGTGACCTCCAGAAGACTAAAGAGGAGCGTCCATGTACCAGCAATGGAGATACAGGTGAACAACCGTTTTCATGTTCTTTCCACAGGTACTAATGCAGAGAGTGGACTAGATGATACATCTGAGGGAAGCAGCAAAGAATCCTGTGGCACCTTATGGACTAACAGGCGTTTTGGAGCATGACCTTTCGTGGGTGAATACCTACTTCATCAGATGCATGTAGTGGAAATTTCCAGGGGCAGGTATATATATGCAAGCAAGCTAGAGATAACGAGGTTAGTTCAATCAGGAAGGATGAGGCCCTCTTCTAGCAGTTGAGGTGTGAAAACCAAGGGAGGAGAAACTGGTTCTGTAGTTGGTAAGCCATTCACAGTCTTTGTTTAATCCTGAGCTGATGGTGTCAAATTTGCAGATGAACTGAAGCTCAGCAGTTTCTCTTTGAAGTCTGATCCTGAAGTTTTTTCACTGCAGGATGGCCACCTTAAGGTCTGCTATAGTGTGTCCAGGGAGGTTGAAGTGTTCTCCTACAGGTTTTTGTATATTGCCATTCCTAATATCTGATTTGTGTCCATTTATCCTTTTCCGTAGAGACTGTCCAGTTTGGCCAATGTACATAGCAGAGGGGCATTGCTGGCATATGATGGCGTATATTACATTGGTGGACATGCAGGTGAATGAACCGGTGATGGTGTGGCTGATCTGGTTAGGTCCTGTGATGGTGTCGCTGGTGTAGATATGTGGGCAGAGTTGGCATCGAGGTTTGTTGCATGGATTGGTTCCTGAGCTAGAGTTACTATGGTGCGGTGTGCAGTTACTGGTGAGAATATGTTTCAGGTGGGCAGGTTGTCTGTGGGCAAGGACTGGCCTGCCACCCAAGGCCTGTGAAAGTGTGGGATCATTGTCCAGGATGGGTTGTAGATCCCTGATGATGCGTTGGAGGGCTTTTAGCTGGGGACTGTATGTGATGGCCAGTGGAGTCCTGTTGGCTTCTTTCTTGGGTTTGTCTTGCAGTAGGAGGCTTCTGGGTACACGTCTGGCTCTGTTGATCTGTTTCCTTATTTCCTTGTGCGGGTACTGTAGTTTTGAGAATGCTTGGTGGAGATTTTGTAGGTGCTGGTCTCTGTCTGAGGGAAGGGAGCAGAAGGAGAATCCACCGATTGGAAGGCACGAGATGCACTGTCCTAGGGATGGGGGTTCCACGACCACTGCTCCCAAGAGAAGGAGGAGGGTAGTGGTGGTTGGAGATTCCCTCCTCAGGGGGATTGAGTCATCTATTTGCCGCCCTGAATGAGAAAACTGAGAGGTCTGCTGCTTGCCAGGAGCTAGGATTCACGATGTGATGGAGAGACTGCTGAGATTCATCAAGTCCTCGGATCGCTACCCCTTCCTGCTTCTCCACGTGGGCACCAATGATACTGCCAGGAATGACCTTGAGCGGATCACTGCAGACTACATGGCTCTGAGAAGAAGGATAAAGGAGTTTGAGGCGCAAGTGGTGTTCTCGTCCATCCTCCCTGTGCAGGGAAAAGGCTTGGGTAGGGAGCGTCGAATTATGGAAGTCAACGAATGGCTACACAGGTGGTGTAGGAGAGAAGGCTTTGGATTCTTCCACCATGGGATGGTGTTGCTAGAAGGGGGAGTGCTAGGCAGAGATGGGCTCCACCTAACGAAGAGAGGGAAGAGCATCTTCGCAAGCAGGCTGGCTAACCTAGTGAGGAGGGCTTTAAACTAGGTTCATGGGGGAAGGAGACCAAAGCCCTGAGGTAAGTGGGGAAATTGGATACCGGGAGGAAGCACGAACAGGAGAGTGCAAGAGAGGAGGACTCCTGCATCAGACTGAGAAAGCAGGACAATCAGCGAGTTATCTTAAGTGCCTATACACAAATGCAATAAGCCTGGGAAACAAGCAGGGAGAACTGGAAGTCCTGGCACAGTCAGGGAACTATGATGTGATTGGAATAGCAGAGACTTGGTGGGATAACTCACATGACTGGAGTACTGTAATGGATGGATATAAACTGTTCAGGAAGGACAGACAGGGCAGAAAAGGTGGGGGAGTTGCATTGTATGTAAGAGAGGAGTATGACTGCTCAGAGCTCCGGTATGAAACTGCAGAAAAGCCTCAGAGTCTCTGGAGTAAGTTTAGAAGTGTGAGCGACAAGGGTGATGTCATGGTGGGAGTCTGCTATAGACCACCAGACCAGGGGGATGAGGTGGACGAGGCTTTCTTCTGGCAACTAGCAGAAGTTACTAGATTGCAGGCCCTGGTTCTCATGGGAGACTTTAATCACCCTGATATTTGCTGGGAGAGCAATACAGCGGTGCACAGACAATCCAGGAACTTTCTGGAAAGTGTAGGGGACAATTTCCTGGTCCAAGTGCTGGAGGAACCAACTGGGGGCAGAGCTCTTCTTGACCTGCTGCTCACAAACAGGGGAGAATTAGTAGGGGAAGCAAAAGTGGATGGGAACCTGGGAGGCAGTGACCATGAGATGGTCGAGTTCAGGATCCTGACACAAGGAAGAAAGGAGAGCAGCAGAATTCGGACCCTGGACTTCAGAAAAGCAGACTTTGACTCCCTGAGGGAGCTGATGGGCGGGATCCCCTGGGAGAATAAGATGAAGGGGAAAGGAGTCCAGGAGAGCTGGCTGTATTTTAAAGAATCCTTATTGAGGTTGCAGAAAAAAACATCCCGATGTGTAGGAAGAATAGTAAATATGGCAGGCAACCAGCTTGGCTTAACAGTGAAATCCTTGCTGATCTTAAACACAAAACAGAAGCTTACAAGAAGTGGAAGATTGGACAAATGACCAGGGAGGAGTATAAAAATATTGCTCAGGCTGCAGGAGTGAAATCAGGAAGGCCAAATCACACTTGGAGTTGCAGCTAGCAAGGGATGTTAAGAGTAACAAGAAGGGTTTCTTCAGGTATGTTGGCAACAAGAAGAAAGTCAAGGAAAGTGTGAGCCCCTTACTGAATGAGAGAGGCAACCTAGTGACAGAGGATATGGAAAAAGCTAATGTACTCAATGCTTTTTTTGCTTCTGTCTTCACAAACAAGGTCAGCTCCATGACTGCTGCACTGGGCAGCACAGTATGGGGAGAAGGTGACCAGTCCTCTGTGGAGAAAGAGGTGGTTTGGGACTATTTGGAAAAACTAGATGAGCACAAGTCCATGGGGCTGGATGCGCTTCATCCAAGGATGCTAAAGGAGAAGGCGGATGTGCTTGCAGAGCCATTGGCCATTATCTTTGAAAACTCATGGCGATCGGGGGAGGTCCTGGATGACTGGAAAAAGGCTAATGCAGTGCCCATCTTTAAAAAAGGGAAGAAGCAGGATCCGGGGAACTACGGGCCAGTCTGCCTCACCTCAGTCTCTGGAACAATCATGAAGCAGGTCCTCAAGGAATCAATTCTGAAGCACTTAGAGGAGAGGAAAGTGATCAGGAACAGTCAACTTGGATTCATCAAGGGCAAGTCATGCCTGACTAATCTAATTGCCTTCTATGAGGAGATAACTGGGTCTGTGGATGAGGGGAAAGCAGTGGATGTGTTATTCCTTGACTTTAGCAAAGCTTTTGACACGATCTCCCACAGTGTTCTTTCCAGCAAGTTAAAGAAGTGTGGGCTGGATGAATGGACTATAAGGTGGATAGAAAGCTGGCTAGATCATCGGGCTCAGCGGGTAGTGATCAATGGCTCCATGTCTAGTTGGCAGCCGGTTTCAAGTGGAGTGCCCCAAGGGTTGGTCCTGGGGCCGGTTTTGTTCAGTATCTTCATTAATGATCTGGAGGATGGTGTGGACTGCACCCTCAGCAAGTTTGCAGATGACACTAAACTTGGAGGAGTGGTAGATACACTGGAGGTTAGAGATAGGATACAGAGGGACCTAGACAAATTAGAGGACTGGGCCAAAAGAAATCTAATGACGTTCAACAAGGACAAGTGCAGAGTTCTGCACTTAAGACAGAAGAATCCCATGCACTGCTACAGGCTGGAGACCGACTGGCTAAGTGGCAGTTCTACAGAAAAGGACCTAGGGGTTACACTGGACAAGAAGCTGGATATGAGTCAACAGTGTGCCCTTGTTGCCAAGAAGGCCAATGGCATTTTGGGCTGTATAAGATGGGGGGCATTACCAGCAGATAGAGGGACGTGATCATTCCTCTCTATTCAGCACTGGTGAGGCCTCATCTGGAGTACTGTGCCCAGTTTTGGGCCTCACACTACAAGAAGGATGTGGAAAAATTGGAAAGAGTCCAGCACAGGGCAACAAAAACGATTAGGGGGCTGGAGCACATGACTTATGAGGAGAGGCTGAGGGAACTGGGATTGTTTAGTCTGCAGAAGAGAAGAATGAGGGGGATTTGATAGCTGCTTTCAACTACCTGAAAGTGGATTCCAAAGAGGATGGATCTAGACTGTTCTCAGTGGTACCAGATGATAGAACAAGGAGTAATGGTCTCAAGTTGCAGTGGGGGAGGTTTAGGTTGGATATTAGAAAAGACGTTTTCACTCAGAGAGTGGTGAAACACTGGAATGGGTTACCTAGGGAGGTGATGGAATCTCCTTCTGTCATAAACAGATGGTTAAGGGTTAATGCCTCTTTTACCTATAAAGGGTTAAAAAGTTCCCCTAGCCTAGCTAACACCTGACAAGAGGAACCAATAGGGGAACAAGATGTTTCAAAAGGAAGGAGGGAAGTTTTTCCTTTGTTTAGAGTTTCATTTTCAGCCGGAGTCGAAAAGATCAAGGAACCAGCCTCTTATCAGAGTAGTAAGTTTTTGAAAGGAATAACTAGGTTTATGTTTATTTCTTTGTAACCTGTCTTATGCAGTTAGAGGTAGAATCAAATTGGGTATTTGGGTATTTTTTTGTGTAACTAAATTTCTGCCCAGGGGAACATCCTCTGTGTTTTGAATCTGTTGTCTGTGAGAGTAGCTGGTATGCTAATCTCTCCCAGGGGTTTTCTTTTACCTTTCTTTTCTTTAATTAAAAACATTTTTCTTAATCCCTGATTGATTTTTCCTTGTTTTTAGATCCAAGGGGATTGGATCTGGACTCACCAGGGATTGGTGGGGGAAAGGAGGGGGAATGGTTAATTTCTCCTTGTTTTAAGATCCAAGGGGTTTGGATCTGTGTTCACCAGGGAATTGGTGAAGTCCCTCAAAACTACCCAGGGAAAAAAGTAGTGCTTGGGGGATGGTGGCAGCGATACCAGATCTAAGCTGGTAATTAAGCTTAGAAGTGTCCATGCAGGTCTCCACATCTGTACCCTAAAGTTCAGAGTGGGGAAGGAACCTTGACATCTTCCTTAGAGGTTTTTAAGGTCAGGCTTGACAAAGCCCTGGCTGGGATGATTTAGTTGGGAATTGATCCTGCTTTGAGCAGGGAGTTGGACTAGATGACCTCCTGAGGTCCCTTCCAACCCAGATATTCTATGATTCTATGAAATCTCAGCAGAGAGATTTTTAATGAGTAACAATGCCCCTTTTATTCTGGTTTCCGATTTTCTTGGGCTTTAACAGTGTACAGGTATCAACTCATTCACCAATGAAACACAGTAATCTCTGGACTAGAGTGTGAACACTGCGTGACTGAGCACTGACAATACTCAGCAACGTTGGGCAGTGAGTGAAAAATGCTGCATATGACTGAAAGTACAGCAGGGCAATGGGAATGCAACTTCCAGCATGGGAATTTGGCCAGGACACTGAGGCTAAGGGAAAGCACTGCCGTGGGTATGGTGACAGAGCATGGAACCTCCATGGGCAGGGGAAAGTGCATCAAGCAGTGGAATGCAGAGTCTGCCTGGAAGAAGCGTGATGCTCTGAGGGAGCGCTGTTGAGCGTTTCCCCCAGTAATGCTTGCTGAGTAGATGCAGGCTGCATGGCCTCCTTCGGAAGCAGCAAGTGGCAACCGTATGGCAGGGCAGATACATAGGAGAGAGAGGCACCCGCAGTGGTGTAGATACACTCATGAACTTTGGGGTTCTTATCCAAACAGGACTTTTCAGCATTCTGAGGTGCCCTTTGTGATGTTATCTAATTAAAATATGACCATGTAGATCAATATAATCGCAACAAACCTAGTACAAAGTGTGTCAAGTAAGGTGTCTATGGAAAAGTTATGATTCACTGAATATGATTGTGCCATTTACATGCATTTATCATTTTTAAATATGAAGTTATGAATACTAACTATGTACCTGTATTGCAAATGTTTGCTCCTGTGGTAACACCAACATGGTATTTAGCCTGCACATTTTGAAAGGACTCTTCAAGTTAAATGGCCTATCAAAGAACACTTAACTCACAATGGACCATGCAAGACCCCTATCTACACTTAATGGACTGTCCTGTGAACTTTGTAACTAGAATATGGGTGATGGCTTCTACCCTGACTAAGTGAAGCATGCATGGACATGTGACTTGCCCGTGTGACTCCAAACATCATCATGTTCCCTGTAATTTTCCACAGTGAGAACAATAGGTTTCCCGTCACTTGGTAGAAGGTATAAAAGGCCCTGGAAATACTTCCATTTTGCCTCTTTCCTGCTCAGACCTGTGGACTACAATGAACTTGTACTAATGGGAGCATTCTAACCAAGGGACTGAAGACCTTTCAGTGGTTTGGAAGCACCCAGGGACTTAACAAGCCAGCAGTTTGTCCCATTACTGCTACAAGCCTGAACCAAGAACCTTGCTATTATTGTATGTATTTGATTCCTTTAACCAATTTTAGCTCTCACCGTTCTTTTTTTCTTTTATAAATAAACCTTTAGATATTAGATACAGAAGGATTGGCAACAGCATGATTTTGGGGTAAGATCTGAGTTATATGTTGACCCGGGTGTGTGGCTGGTCCTTTGGGATCAGAAGAAACTTTTCTTTGATTAAATTGATTTTAAAGAACCACTCATTTTTAAGTCTAGTGTCTGGGTGTTGAATCCAGGACTGGCATACCTAAGGTGGCTGCATTTCTGTATTCTTGTTAGCCGGTGTGGTGAGACAGAAGTTTACTTTTGTTGCCGGTTTGGGATAGCTCATGGGAGAATAGCTATTCTAGTTTTGCGGTGTATCTGCCCTTTTCCCCAGCACCTTGTCCTGAATTTGGTATTCTCAGTTGTGACCCACTGAGGCACAGTGACGACCTTCTCTACTTCCTGTTATACTGCAGCATTTTTCATCTTCTATAACCATGCACCAGTAGGTGCTAGGGGTGAACTAGGATAAAAATGCATATGGAATATCAACACTCCTGCTCACCAAACTTTAACAACTTTGATTACCCAGTGTCCTTGCCTGATCCCCTTTGTGAGTGATCACTTTCACCTTCTGCAGCTCCCTCTTCAGGGGATGAAAGCTCCTTTCTGCCTTGGCTTTCAAAGGCTCCAGACTCCAGCCCACCTTCCTCACAGGCCTCCTTGTATGCAGTCACCTTGTGTTTTCCCTCAAGGATGGAAAAGTTCATGGATTCCAACTCTGCTGCCACATGCAATGTCAAATAGTGTTCATCTGAAGACAGAGAAGATTTCTCACAAAAAGTAACTGATTTTTGGATCCTATCTCAAGTTTACTTTTCTCTAAAACTAGTCGGATGAGCATTCTGATTTACAGTTAGACAACAGGACGCTAGATCTACGGAACATCAGCTGAGCAAGTGTGCAGCACACAGCCTCCTGTGCTGAGAGGGACCCTGCCTGAACTGTCTCCCATGCATCTCTATGGCTCATCCTATGCACTAACAATCTCCCTGCTTGGGTTTGGAGAAGCACTGGAAGGTTTAGGTGCTTCTACAAAGTTTAACCCAATTAGAGAGGTTTTAGGTCCCCTAGAACCGCTCTCTGCTTCACTGCCATGTCCTTCCAGGAGCCACCTCTGGACCCACACCACAGTCTCCTGAAATCCAGCACGCAACCTGTGCCTCTCTTTTACCACTCCCTGGCTCCAGATGCCCATTCATTTCCCTGGTCTTCAGCTTTCCTCTGGCACTTTATAACAGCTCCTCACTTACTGCTCTCAAACAGTGGCTCCCAATCTTTCCAGACTACTGTACCCCTTTCCAGAGTCTGATTTGTCTTGCATAGCCCCAAGTTATACCTCACTTACAAACTATTTGCTTACAAAATCAGGCATAAAAATACAGAAGTGTCCAGCCCACTATTACTGAAATAGCACTTACTTACTCTCTCATTTTTACCATATAATTATGAAATAAATCAACTGGAATATAAATATTGTACTTACATTTCAGTGTATAGTATATAGTCCTTACTGGTGTGGAATTATAGTTTGTACTGACTTCGGTAGTGATTTTTATGTAGCCTGTTGCAAAACTAGGCAAATATGTAGATGAGTTGAAGACCCCTGAGTATCCCCAGGGGTACACGTATCCCTGGTTGAGAATCACGGCCCTAGTATACTAGCCACTGAATGGAAAGTATCTGCTCTGTACACTGACACTGCATCTTCTAGTTTTTTAAAGCAAAGACACGTTGTAGGAAAATAAATAAACACGTAAAAATCAGATGACAAACGGGCAAATAGTAATTAAAATTAGTTTAGCTAGGAGAAGTGGATAGTTTGCCTCTCCTAGGAGGGAAGGGAGTAGCTAAACATTTTCATCTGAGCACTGCTCTGATAATAACTTATTAATGCAATAAAGATTTTGACAAGAACAGACATGGCTCAGAAGAGCAGCAGTCTCAAGAGAGCCTTAAAACGTAACCTTAGCCAGAACTGATGCAATGTTTATCCATTTCTGTGACAATATTATAGCACAGATGAGACACAATGCAGGCTTAAACTGCATCTATGAGTCTTCAGGCAATAGCTGTCTAGATCTTCTCAGCTGAGGCACTTATGTCTGGGGAAATTCTAAAGGCTCCGATTTCATACAAGACCATTTTAGTTTGCAGAGCAAAACAAATAAATCAAGAGAGAATGGTTTATATACATCAAAATGCAAAAGATTCACAGTTCCTCAACTAATGATCCCCCAGCTTTACTCCATTCTACTGATTTGTCTTGTGCTACAATTCCTTCTAAAACATCACGTTAAGTAGGATCCTCCAAAGTGTCATTTTTTTAACTGGCTCACTGGGAAATGCTCTAGATGATACATTTAATTGTAACCTTTCTGAGGACTGTGGAAAAGGACAGTGCAAGGGATGCGAGTTTAGCTGCTAGAACCTGGGAAGTTATGAAGCTAATGAACCTTGTTAGAATTCCAGCCTTTCATCCTGGATGCTGACGTCTGAATCTCCTGGCTACAGGAATCCAACAATTTCGTTGGCAATGGAAGCCTGAGCTACAGCTCTATGAAAGGACAGAAAACCATAATGATACCTTATGATGCGCTGGCCAATTTCAGTGTTAGATCTGGAAGAGATTCAAACCTCTGTTCCCTCCCAGCACTTATAGACTTAATCTGAACATGGCATTGCTAGAGGTGAGTGAAAACACTTTTTGTGCAAACATAGCAATAGGTATACTGATTATGCCTATTGTTCAGCCACAGTGTTGTTTCTTGCAGTATACCCATTCGGTAATCTCGAAGCCATTCAATGCCTGGAGATTCTAACTGATTAAAAGCAAATAAAATTGGCTCCTTACTACGTGTGAGACCCTTAGTGAAGGAAGCCGAAAGCTAGCCAGTGGTGGAGCCTTTGTCCAAAGCTGGGTTTTGTAGCCCAGAGGGTTATTTTTAATAGCTGTGGATCTCATCAATCTCATGATTTGGCCTTTCCCACAGTGAATTGTAGGCTGCTCTTGAGTAAAGTCAGGCATTTACAGTAGCTTACTTTTGTCCAGGAATGGCATGTCAGGCAAGACTTATGCATGGTTCAGAAAGGAAAAGGCTCAACATTTTCTAAAGCCTCCTAATCCTGTGTATTGACTGGCACTCCCTGCACTGCTGTTTCTGCCCCAGAGGTTAAAAGCACTGCAGGGTTCTTGTAGCCGGCTCCTGATTAGAAGAGCTGTGCTTGTTCAGACTGGGAGTGGAAACAATACTATGAGATTTTTGTGACCAATTGCAGCTAATAAAGAGCTTATGTTTTGAATGCCAAGTGTATAATAAGCACAGAAAGCAGCTAGTGCTCACTCCGTAGGTGGAAAACCAAACCCTTTCAAAAATGCGCAGAGTCCTTTCGAATGAAGAGAACTCCAGCTGCACACAGACATTTCCTGAGCAGAAAAGGAAGCTAAATGTGGGGAGGAAATGACGGAGTTCAGTTCTTCTTCCAGAGAGTCATGGGCACAAAGAGAAAACATCAGGAAAAAGCTACAGTATTGTTGTGGATGTATTTGTATGTGTCCCTAGCGCAGTGTTTCTCAGATATGGCCACGGTGGCTGCATGCAGTCACAGCCTTCTGGGCAGTGATGCGGAGGGCGGGGGGAGAGGGGAACAAAGCAGTGCCTGTGGGTTGGGCCCTGCCCACTCTGGAAACACAAACACTGGAGGAGCAGGCGCCGCTGACTTCCCACCTTCCCAGAGGTGGTGGGGTCAGACTTCCACCCCGGGGTGGTGGGGCAGCAGGCAGCTGCAGGGCTCCACATCGGTCTCCATCTCCCAGGCTCACTCCCACCATTCCTGGCCCCTGCTGCCTTCTAACCAACTTTCCCTTCCAGGGCTTAATTTGTCCCCAGGCTTGCTGGGGCTGAATAAATCTGATATTTGTATGTTTGTTAATGTCATGTTTCACAGGAGCTAGCTGGCATGCAGTGGAAAGTGATTTTAACATACAAGTATAGCTTTTCTCAGCAGCAGACTTACTAGCTAGCAAATCTAAAAACCAAAGAAACAACAACAACAACAAAAGACAAGAATGTGCAAAGCACCTTGTTTGTGTTTCTATTCTGTTTAGGTCCAGTAAAGAATAGAGACAACTATACACTATTTTTATTATTGGGTCTGTAAACAAAACAAAAAAACCCTACATAAATTACAGTGGTTTGGACATGTGTATGTGCATATTGATTTGTCTTTTCCTAATGTTAATTATGGGCTTTTTTGAAAAAATTGGCAGACTGGCCACCCACAAGCATGGGCGGTGGGGTACTAGGCCAGGGGAGGCTCTGCCGCCTTCGGACAGCCAGTTGCGAGTTGGGCGGGGGATGGTTTTGCTTTATTATGTCCCAGGCAGGTTCTGGGGTGGCTGAGGAAGTGGTATGTATTGTTCAGCTCCCTGGGTTCATCAGTAATTTCCCTGACTCCAGAGAGATATTGTCTCCTCAGCTGCCCCAGAGTCCTCATGGGGCATTTCAAAAGTTCAGATTCTTTGGGAAAAGATGCTGTCATGTTGTGGCTTTTCATGGGCGGCTTGGGGTCTGGGGAGGGAGGGGAGGCCTGGTCAGCCTCTGGCTGATGGGGGATGGAGGGTGCTTAAGGCTTCTCTGGCTGCAGAAGGACTCCTTGCTCTGGCTGCAGGGAGTCTCAGGGCTCCAGCTGCAGGTGGGCTGGAGAGGAAGGGGAAGAGCTGGGGGCTAGCCTCCCCAATGGGGGGCTCCACCCACCATCTATGCCAGCAGGAGTTGGTGTCCTCACTCTGAGGCCACCAAAGATTTTGTTGTGAGAACCCCATCCCTAGTCTCTGTTTGCCAGAAGCTGGGATTGGGCGACAGGGAATGGATCACTTGCTGATTCCCTGTTCTGTTCACCTGGCATTGGTCAGTGTCATAGACAGGATACTGGGCTAGATGGACCATTGATCTGACTCAGTATGGCCGTTCTTATACTCTTATATGATTGATGTATGCTATGGAGATTATTGCAAGGTTATTCCTCCATCACTAAAGACATGTATTCAAAGGTTTCGTTTGAAACCCATTCCTAAAATACATCCTGTTGGCTCAGTCATTGCTTGGTGGAATACATTTCTGTACTTATGCGTTATGATGTTGCCTGCCAGACTTTTGCATAAATGTAAGTCTGTTTTGCTGTCATGTGAACAAATGCATAGAATAAGAATTTCAATCATTCTAAAAAATGAAAACAAAGGGAAACATGGATTTGAAATGACTCTGCTCCTTGTGACTAAACAGTGAGGCTGTCCATGACTGTAACCAAGTTAAATGGTTAGTTATGAACTGGGAAAATGGAAATGCAGAGTTGTGTAAAATCCATGCAACTGTAGGATTTAGAGCAAAATTCAGCCTTGGTGTAAATGGGCACCAGGGCCAGCTCCAGTGTTCTCGCCGCCCCAAGTGGCAAGGCATATCACAGCCTAAGCTAATGTTGCTCCAGACTCTAAATGTTGATTTAAAGAGAAAGTGTGTCTGGGACTTCTGGCTGTGACTGTGACCTTCCCTATGTAAACTAGTGCACTGCTTTTTTTACTCTGCAACTCCACAGATATTAAAGAGAAATGCAAATGTTCCCATTCCTCTTAAAAGGGCATTTGCTTTCCAGCCTTGCTTTCAGAAACGTCCTCAACAAAAGTTGGAATTCTGATGGTTTTTGCTTTCATCGAGATTTCATAAAAAAAACAAACAAAAATCAACACACCCTCAAAAACCACCATGAGACTGTGTGATTTTTATTCATAAAAAGGAGCATATTTGAGCATAAGAGAGATAATGAAGTAAAGGAAATAAGGAAAAAGATAGCTGACGTGTAAACATAGGAATGCCATCCTATTTCAGATTAAAAGTTTATTAAACTTCATAAACAAGGAAACTTTAACTTGTCCCCAGCTCTTACTGTAAAATATTAAAGTTTTTGTCACATGTATATTTTTTTGTTCAATATACCATACTGCTTATTCTCTTGTCATACATTGCTGATTATTTGTGATTATTCCTTTTTAGCCATAACTATATATTAGTATGGGTTTCAATCTAGAAGTCTAAATAATAAGATGGGCGAACTAGAGTGCCTCATGTTAAATGAGGATATTGATATAACAGGCATCACAGAAACTTGGCAGAATGAGGATAATCAATGGGACACAGTAATTCCAGGGTACAAAATATATCAGAAAGCCAGAACAGGTCGTGCTGTTGGGGGAGTATCACTATATGTGAAAGAAAACATAGACTCAAATGAAATAAAAATCTTAAATGAACCAAACAGTACCATAGAATCTCTATGGATAGAAATTCCATGCTTGAATATAATAATATGAATATAGCAGTAGGGTTATATTACTGTCTACCTGACGAGGATGGTGATAGTGACTGTGAAATGCTAGGGGAGATCAGAGAGGCCATTAAAAAAAATCTCAATAATAATGGGGGATTTCAACTATCCCCATATTGATTGGGTACATGCCACCTCAGAACAGGGTGCAGAGATAAAGATTCTTGACACCTTAAATAACTGCTTCTTGGAGAAGCTAGTTGTGGAATCCACAAGGGGAGAGGCAATGCTTGATTTAGTCCTAAGTGGAGCACAGGATTAGGTCCAATAGCTGAATATAGTTGAACTGTTTTGTAATAGTGACCTTAATATAATTAAATTTAACATCCCTTTGGTGGGGAAAACACCACAGCAGCCCATCACTGTAGAATTTAATTTCAGAAAGGGAAACTGCACAAAAATGAGGTAGTTAGTTAAACAGAAATTAAAAGGTAAAGCGTCAAAAGTGAAATCCCTGCAAGCTGCAGGGAAGCTTTTTAAAGACACTATAATAGAGGCTCAACTTAAACGTATACCCCAAATTTAAAAACACAGAGAATCAAAAAAGTGCCATCGAGGCTAAACAACGAAATAAAAGAAACAGTGAGAGGCAAAAAGGCATCTTTAAAAAGTGGAAGTTAAATCTTAGTGAGAAAAATAGAAGGGAGCATGAACTCTGGCAAATGAAGTGTCAAAATATCATTAGGAAGGCCAAAAAGAATTTGAAAAACAGCTAGCTAAAGACTCAAAAAGTAATAGCATCAGAAGCAGGAAGCCTGCTGAAAAACCTGTTGGGCCACTGGATGATCGAGATGCTAAAGGAGCACTCAAGGATGATAAGGCCATTGCGAAGAAACTAAATGAATTCTTTGCGTCGCTCTTCATGGTTGAGGATCTGAGGCAGATTCCCAAACCTGAGCCATTCTTTTTAGGTGACAAATCTGAGGAACTGTCCCAGATTGAGGTGTCATTAGAGAAGGTTTTGGAACAAATTGATGAACAGTAATAAGTCACCAGGATCAGATGGTATCACCCAAGAGTTCTGAAGGAACTCAGATGTGAAATTGCAGGACTACTAACTGTAGTCTGTAAACTATCATTTAAATCAACTTCTGTACCAAGTGACTGGAGGATAGCTAATGTGATGCCAAGTTTTAAAAAGGGCTCCAGAGGTGACCTCAGCAATTACAGGCGGGTAAGCCTGACTTCAGTACCAGGCAAATAGGCTGAAACTATAGGAAAAGAACAAAATTGTCAGACACCTAGATGAACATAATTTGTTGGGGAAGAGTCAACATGTTTTTTGTAAAGGGAAATCATGCCTCACCAATCTACTAGAATTCTTTGTGGGGGTAAACAAGCATGTGGACCAAGGGGGATCCAGTGGATATAGTGTATTTAGATTTTCAGAAAGCCTTTGACAAGGTCCCTCACAAAGCTCTTAAGCAAAGTAAGCTGTGATGGGATAAGAGAGAAGGTTCTCTCCTAGATTTGGAAACTGGTTAAAATAGGAAACAAAGAGTAGGAATAAATGGTCAGTTTACAGAATGGAAAGAGGTAAATAGTGGTGTCCTGCAGGGGTCTGTACTAGGACTAGTTCTATTCAACATATTACTAAATGATCTGGAAAAAAGGGGTAAACAGTGAGGTGGCAAAGTTTGCATGTGATATAAAACTACTCAAGATAATTAAGTCCCAGGCAGACTGCAAAGATCTACAAAAGGGTCTCTCAAAACTGGGTCACTGAGCAACAAAGTGGCAGATAAAGGAGATCTTGGAGTCATTGTGGCTAGCTCTCTGAAAACATCCAGTCAATGTGCAGCGGCAGTCAAAAAAGTGAACAGAATGCTGGGAATCATTAAGAAAGGGAAAGATAGTAAGACAAAAATATCATATTGTCTCCATATAAATCCATGTTACACCCACATAAAATCATAGAATATCAGGGTTGGAAGGGACCTCAGGAGATCATCTAGTCCAACCTCCTGTTCAAAGCAGGACCAATCCCCAACTAAATCACTCCAGCCAGGGCTTTGTCAAGCCTGACCTTAAAAACCTCTAAGGAAGGAGATTCCATCACTTCCCTAGGTAAACCATACCAGTGCTTCACCAATCTCCTAGGGAAAAAAGTTTTTCCTAATATCCAACCTAAACATCCCCCACTGCAACTTGAGACCATTGCTCCTTGTTCTGTTATCAGGTACCACTGAGAACAGTCTAGATCCATCCTGTCTGGAACCCCTTTCAGGTAGTTGAAAGCAGCTATCAAATCCCCCGTCATTCTTCTCTTCTGCAGAATAAGCAATCCCAGTTCTCTCAGCCTCTCCTCATAAGTCATGTGCTCCAGCCCCCTAATCATTTTTGTTGCCCTCCACTGGACTCTTTCCAATTTTTCTACATCCTTCTTGTAGTGTGGGGCCCAAAACTGGACACAGTACTCCAGATGAGGCCTCACCAATGTCGAATGGAGGGGAGCAATCACATCCCTCGATCTGCTGGCAATGCCCCCATCTTATACAGCCCATAATGCCGTTAGCCTGCTTGGCAACAAGGGCACACTGTTGACTCATATCCAGCTTCTCTTCCACTGTAACCCCTAGGTCCTTTTCTGCAGAACTGCTACCTAGCCATTTGGACCCTAGTCTGTAGCAGTGCAGATGTGCAGTGCACATCTTGAATACTGCATGCAGATGTGGTTGCCCCATCTCAAAAAAAAAGTTTTATTGGACTTGGAAAGGGTTCAGAAAAGGGCAACAACAATTATTAGGGGTATGGAACAGCTTCTGTATGAGGAGAGATTAAAGAGGCTGAGACTTTTCAGCTTGGAAAAGGGATGACTAAGGGGGAATATGATAGAGGTCTATAAAATCATGACTGGTTTGGAGAAAGAAAATAAGGAACTAGGGATTACCAAATGAAATGAATAGGCAGCAGGTTTAAAACAAGCAAAAGGAAGTATTTTTTCACACAAGGCACAGTCAACCTGTGGAACTCATTACCAGAGGATGTTGTGAAGTCCAAGACTATAACATGGTTCAAAAAAGAACTAGATAAGTTCATGGAGGATAGATCCATCAATGGCTATTAGCTAGGATGGGCAGGAATGATGTCCTTAGCCTCTGTTTGCTAGAAACTGGGAATGGGCAACAGGGGATGGATCACTTGGTGATTCCCTGCTCTGTTCACTCCCTCTGGGGCACCTGGCATTGGCCACTGTCAGAAGACAGAATACTGGTTAGACAGACCGACCTTTGGTCTGATCCAGTATGCATGTTCTTAATCAATTCTGATATTACCTCAATCTCATTAGCCTTCATGCAAATTACACTTGATTTATTACCATTCATCTATATCAATATCAATAACTATACCTCACCCTTTTAAAGATGAATTAACTTGTATATTTCACCTCTGTATAATGCCAGCAGCAATATTTTGCTGGCCACACGCTTAAGGAGAAATTTACATTCTGTTTTCCCTGTGGATTTAAGTGACCAGACAGAGGTTAATTTCTCTTCCAAAGGTGAATCACAACATACTGAAAAGAAGTAGGTGTAAAAAATGGCTTAATTATCTTTAATGCATTTTTTTTCTTATGTGACTGCTTTGTCTTTATTATAGGACACCAATACAGAAAGATAGATCTTGATGCTCACATTATTGGATAAATGGGTGGTTCACTCTTGTAATGTCTGAGTGCAAAATCCTGCTTTCCCTGGGGATGAAGAGCCGTGAAGTGATGCCCAGATATAAGTCTGTTATGAGAATCATCCTGCCAGCATATGGCTGGATGGCTCAGGGCTGGCAGCTATCAGGCACTTCAGGATTCACTTTTATTTTCCTCTGAAGGGGTGTCCCCAGCTCATGTATGTTAATGACTGCAGCATATGTGCCGGCTGGCAGGAAGGCAGGACATGCCCTGTCGGGGCTGTGCTGTACCTTCTGCACTCGCAGCCAAGGTCTCAGCTGTCTTGTTTAATATTTGGTTTTTGATTAAATTAACTTAATTTAAATGTCTAATTTGTTGGTCTAGGATGGCTCTTTGGGCACTGGATTTGTCTGTGATGGTGAATTGGGTACTGGCTCTGTGAGGGTGGGTGTCAATGGGATGGCTGCATCGGTGATGGTGGGTGGCCGTATGGCGTGGTGCATGGCACAGTTTGTGGTGGCAGCTGGTGGTGTTCAGGATGGGTGTGTGGCAGCAGGTGATGCATTACAGGATGGGTCTGTGGTGGTTTATGGTGTATAGGTTTGGTCTATGATAATGGGTGACATCAGGTGGCATTGTGGGATGGCGTTTTGGCAGGTGGTGAGGGCAGGATGGGTCTGTGGCAGGTGGCAGTGGCCTGGCTGGATCTATACAGGTGGGTGGTGGGCTAGGGGATGGGTATGTGGTGGTTTGTGTCATATGGGATAGGTCTGTGGCAGAAGGGAGTACAGTGTGATGCATCTATGGCAGCGGGGTGGTGGCAGGCAGGATGACTTGTGGAGGGGAGTGGTGGTATATGAGTTAGACCTGTGGTGGATTGAGCCATGTGGGATGGGTCTTTGGTGGCAGTTATCAGGTGGGATTGGTCTGTGGGGGCAGCTGGCAGGTGGGAGGGGTCTGTGGGGGCATGTAGGAGGCAGGATGGGTCTGTTGTGGCAGGTGGCAGGTGGGATTGGTCTGTGGGGGCAGGTGGCAGGGGGGATGGATCTATGGTGGCAGGCAGTGTGGATCTGTAATGGCAGGTGGCAGAGGTCTGTGGGGGCAGGCGGGAGGGGTCTGCAGGGGCACGTGGCAGGCAGGATGGGTCTGTGGTGGCAGCTGGCAGGTGAGAGGAGTCTGTGGAGGCAGGCGGGAGGGCTCTGTGGGGCAGCTGGCAGGTGAGAGGGGCCTGTGGAGGCAGGTGGCAGGCGGGATGGGCCTGTGGGGGCAGGCGGGCGGCGTCTGTGGTGGCAGGCAGCATGGATCTGTAACAGTAGGTGGTGGCAGGCGGGGTCTGTGATGGTGGGTTGCAGACTATAGGATTGATTTCAAGTCACAAGAAGTGTCATTATTTATTGTTTTCTACATCTATTGGTATAACTGACAGACCTGATTTGTTTTCCTCTTTAAGCAATGGCATGCACTCCAGAGAGCCCAGCAAGATTCAGAGCCCCACGTTTGCACCAAAAATAAGTTACAGGGCCCAGAAACATCATCTTCATCCAAAGAATGGCTTGGGAAATGATAACCATATTGTAAACACTTATAAAAATAAATCTAGAGCATCGCCATCGCCTGGGAGACTGTGTTTGTTTCTGGTCATCTTATCTCAAAGATGGTTATTTAAATGAGCTGCTCCAGATCAAACCAGAATTAGTTCAGGGAAGTCCAGTGACGTGCGTTATGCAGGGGGTCAGACTAGATGATCACAGTCATCCCTTCTGTCTTTGGCATATATATTTATCTATTTAGATTCATAGATTCACAGATTCTAGGGTCAGAAGGGACCAATGTGATCATCTAGTCCGACCCCCTGCGCAAAGCAGGCCACAGAATCCTACCCATCCACTTCTATAACAAACCCCTAACCTATGCCTGAGTTATTGAAGTCTTCAAATTGTGGTTTGAAGACCTCAAGCTGCAGAGAATCCACCAGCAAGTGATCCATGCCCCACACTGCAGGGGAAGGTGAAAAACCTCCAGGGCCAATCTGCCCCGGAGGAAAATTCCCTCCCGACCCCAAATATGGAAATCAGCTAAACCCTGAGCATGTGGGCAAGACTCACCAGCCAGCACTCAGGAAAGAATTCTGTGCAGTAACTCAGATCCCATCCCATCTAACATCCCATCACCAACCACTGGGCATACTTATCTGGCTATAATCAAAGATCAATTGCCAAAATTAGGCTCTCTCATCATACCATCCCTTCCATAAACTTATCAAGCTTAATCTTAAAGCCAGATATGTCTTTTGCCCCCACTACTCCCATTGGAAGGCTGTTCCAGAACTTCACTCCTCTAATGGTTAGAAACTTTTGTCTAATTTCAAGTCTAAACTTCCTAGTGTCCAGTTTATACCCATTCGTTCTTGTGTCTTCATTGGTACTAAGCTTAAATAATTCCTCTCCCTCCCTAATATTAATCCCTCTGATCTATTTATAAAGAGCAAGCATATCCCCCCTCAGCTCTTTGAGTCTCCTTTCATATGACAGGTTTTCCATTCCTCGGATCATCCTAGTAGCCTGTCTCTGAACCTGTTCCAGTTTGAATTCATCTTTCTTAAACATGAGAGACCAGAACTGCACACAGTATTCCAGGTGGGGTCTCACCAGCGCCTTATATAACGGTACTAACACCTCTTTATCTTTGCTGGAAATACCTCGCCTAATGCATCCTAAAACCGCATTAGCTTTTTTAATGGCCATATCACATTGGCGGCTCATAGTCATCCTGTGATCTACCAATACCCCAAGGTCCTTCTCCTCCTCTGTTGCTTCCAACTGATGTGTCCCCAATCTATATCTAAAGTTCTTATTATTAGTCCCTAAGTGCATGACCTTGCACTTTTCACTATTAAATTTCATCCTATTACTATTAATCCAGTTTACAAGGTCGTCCAGATCTTCCTGTATGATATCCTGGTCCTTCTCCGTGTTAGCAATACCCCCCAGCTTCGTGTCATCCACGAACTTTATTAGCACATTCCCGCTTTTTGTGCCAAGGTCGGTAATAAAAAGGTTAAATAAGATTGGTCCCAGAACCAATCCTTGAGGAACTCCACTAGTAACCTCCTTCCAGCCTGACAGTTCACCCTTCAGTATGACCCGTTGTAGTCTCCCCTTTAACCAGTTCCTTATCCACCTTTCAATTCTCATATTGATCCCCATCTTTTCCAATTTGACTAATAATGCCGCATGTGGAACCGTGTCAAATGCCTTACTGAAATCTAGGTAAATTAGGTCTACTGCATTTCCTTTGTCTAAATAGTCTGTCACCTTCTCAAAGAAGGAGATCAGGTTGGTTTGGCATGATCTACCTTTAGTTAAACCATGTTGTAATTTGTCCCAATTATTATTGACCTCAATGTCCTTAACTACTTTCTCCTTCAAAAATTTTTCCAAGACCTCACATACTACAGATGTCAAACTAACAGGCCTATAGTTACTCGGATCACTCTTTCTCCCTTTCTTAAAGATAGGAACTACGTTAGCAATTCTCCAGTCGTACGGTACAACCCCTGAGTTTACTGATTCATTAAAAATTCTCGCTAACGGGCTTGCAATTTCATGCGCCAGTTCCTTTAATATTCTCCGATGAAGATTGTCCAGGCCCTCCGATTTTGTCCCATTAAGCTGTTCAAGTATGGCTTCTACCTCAGATGTGGTAATATCCACCTCCATATCCTCATTCCCTTTTGTCATCCTTCCATTACCACTAAGCTCCCCATTAGCCTTATTAAAGACTGAGGCAAAGTATTTATTAGTACTTATTTAGATATTGGGCCATGTCTAGGTTATCCTTAACCTCCTTTCCATCCTCAGTGTGTAGTGGTCCCACTTCTTCTTTCTTTGTTTTCTTCTTATTTATATGGCTATAGAACCTTTTACTATTGGTTTTAATTCCCTTCGCAAGGTTCAACTCTACTTGGCTTTTAGCCTTTCTCACTTTATCCCTACATGTTCTGACCTCACTAAGGTAGCTTTCCTTGCTAATCCCACCCTTCTTCCACTCCTTGTAGGCTTTCTGCTTTTTTCTTAATCACCTCCCTGAGATGCTTGCTCATCCAGTTTGGTCTACAGCTCCTGCCTATGTTTTTTTTCCCCTTTCTTGTGATTCCGATAGTTTCTGCAGCTGCGACTTAAAGTAATTCCAGGCCTCTTCCGCATTTAGATCCACAAGTTCTTCAGTCCAATCCACTTCCCTAACTAATTTCATTAATTCTTTAAAGTTAGCCCTTTTGAAATAAAAAACCCTAGTCCCAGATCTATTTTTGTTTATCCTTCCATCTAGTTTGAACTGAATTAGCTCATGATCACTCGAACCAAGGTTGTCCCCTATAACCATTTCTTCTATGAGGTCCTCACTGCTCACCAAAACCAAATCTAAGATAGCATCCCCTCTTGTCGGTTCTTCAACTACTTGGTGAAGGAATCCATCAGCTATCACATCCAGAAAAATCTGATCCCTACTATTCTTGCTAGCACTTGTACTCCAGTTAAAGTCTCCCATGATCACACATTTCCCATTAGTGTTTACTTCCTTAAAAACATTAAAGAGGTCTCTATCCATATCCAAATCAGATCCCGGCGGTCTGTAGCACACCCCAAGCACTATCTCAGGGGAGGCTCTAGTAGCTTTCTTTCCCAGTGTGATTTTTGCCCAGACAGACTCTGTCTTGTCCATTCCATCACTACTTATTTCTTTACAGTTAACCTCCTCATTGATGTACAATGCTACTCCACCACTTTTGCCTTTCTTCCTGTCTTTTCTAAACAGCACATACCCTTCAATACCTGTACTCCAGTCATGACTACTATTCCACCATGTTTCTGTTATCCCTATAATATCCGGTTTCACTTCCTGCACCAGTAGCTCTAGTTCCTCCATTTTGTTCCCTAGGCTCCTCGCATTAGTGTACAGACATTTAAAAGGATATAGCAGAAATAGAGAGGTCTAGAGACCAGCAAGGAAAATTATTACCAGCATAGTAAGTGTTTTACATGCAGAGAGACTGGAGAAACTGAGACTTCTAAGCACATTCCTAATACAGGTAAATTAAAATACTATAGAGCAGACTGGTCTGGACTCCTACTTACCCTTTCAGGGAGTGCAAGGCTCAGGGACGTTCAGTGGAACTGGTTCAGTTACTGGGATAGCTCCACTTCTATCTCCTTTCTGCTCTGTCTCTTACCCACACCTGTCTGAGGGTATGTCTCTACTGTCCACCGGATCGGCAGGCAGCGATCGATCCAGCGGGAGTCAATGTATCACGTCTAGTCTAGATGCGATAAATTGACTCCTGAATGCTCTCCCATCGACTCCGGTACTCCAGCACCGCGAGAGGTGCAAGTGGAGTCGATGTGGGAGCGGCACCAGTCAACTCACCATATTGAAGACACCGTGGTAAGTCAATCTAAGTACGTCGATTTCAGCTACGTTATTGACCTGGCTGAAATTGCATAACTTAGATTGATCCCTCCCTAATGTAGACCAGGCCTAAGACACAGGGACACTGTCCTACATGCCAACTACTTACCACCCTGCAAATCTGGCTGGGTAGGATTGAGTCTCTTCTTTCAGGACCCCAGCTCAGTGATACGTGCCCAATAGCCTTCTCAAAAGACTGTATTTATATTTTTTGGTGAAACACAGAATTAGAGAAAAGGGGTTTTAAAACAACAAATGGCCGACATGCCTGTTTAGTCTCATGGAATCATACTCACCACTTCAAGTTCAGTGAGGTCGGCCTGCCTTCTCAGCTACAGGGACAGAACAGGGCCAGCTCACAACCAAGGTCTCTGTGGCAAACCTTGGTTACAACTGTCAGCATGTCCTGTGTTGTTCTTCTCTCCCGGCTTTTTTCTCAGCCCTGGTCTACACTGGGGATATCGATCTAAATTACGCAACTTCAGCTAGTGAATAACGTAGCTGAAGTCGACGTACTTAGATCTATTCACCACAGTGTCTTCAATATGGAGAGTCGACTGCTGCCGCTCCCGTCGACTCCGCCTGCGCCTCTCGCGGTGCTGGAGTACCGGAGTCAACGGGAGCGCGCTTGGGGGTCGATTTATCACCCCTAGACTAGAAACGATAAATCGATCCCTGCCGGATCAATCGCTGCCCGCCGATCAGGTGGGTAGAGTAGACATACCCTCAGAGTCTGAGGGGCTCTCAGTCTCTGCCTGCTCAAACTGTTTTTTTCCAGTCGGCGGAAGCATCCATCAGGGCCTATCCTGGAGAATGCCCGTGTGTGGCTGCTCCATTATAAGGCAGTTAGACCCATTCGGTCTCAATGAGCTGTGTCTCCTCTGCAGGTGAAGGCGTTCGAAGTGCCTGACCCTCTTTGTCCATCTTACACACCATCTTAGAAGTCAAGCTGAGAAATTACATTTGGGATACAGACTGAAATACGCAATTATTACAGATAATTTTGGTCATATTTCGTCACACAAACAACATTTACAACTGATGAAAGGAAATTCTCTTTATGCAATGAACAATCAGTCAGTGGGATTCATTGCCACAACATATCATTGAGGCCAAAAGATTAGTGAGAATCAAAAAGGGATTAGACAATTGTATGGATAATCATAACATACACAGTATCATTAAAGAGAAGGAAAAAATAATTTTATTAAAGGATATTAACTAAACCTGGTAAAAGAAGCTTTAATTAGACAATATTCCATCAGAATATGCAGTTCTATTTAAATCAAAACACTTAGTTAAATTGCATCAGTCTCACCATTGTTCAGAAAAATGTGGGAAAAAAGTTCCAACAGCGTTGAAACACCTCATTAGCACATTTTGGAACTGATCATTTTGATTTTCAGTTTGGAAAATATTATTCATATTAAATGTTTTTATTCTGCATATAATATATATATAGCAGGGATCAGTAACCTTTCAGAAGTGCTGTGCCAAGTCTTCATTTATTCACTCTCATTTAAGGTTTTACATGCCAGTAATACATTTTAACGTTTTTAGAAGGTCTCTTTCTATAAGTCTATAATATATAACTAAACTGTTGTTGTATGTAAAGTAAATAAGTTTTTAAAATGTTTAAGAAGCTTCATTTAAAATTAAATTAAAATGCAGAGCTCCCTGGACCAGTGGCCAGGACCCAGGCAGCGTGAGTGCCACTGAAAAGCAGCTTGCGTGCTGCCTTCAGCACGTGCGCCATAGGTTGCCGACCCCGGTATATAGTATCATTATATATATTGTGTATATATATAAAATTTTATTATGTTACAATATAATACAAAAATATGAAGTCAAAATAAAAACAAATTATTTCAATCAACTCGAATCATTTTGTTTGCCAGAATTTTCATTTGCAGAGAATTTTGAACATTTTAGTTTTCATTCCAATTTGGAATGAAGCCACATTTCATACTCTCAGAATGTCCTCCACACACCATTCTGTCCGCCACACAGCTGTTCTATTAACCCTCATGCTGTGGGGAATAAGATCACCTTTAACAATCTTGAGTTAAACAGAAACGTCTCTATGGGCAGGTTTTTATATAATTGTCCACTTTGGGGTTTCTTTCCCATTCCTCTGCAGGTTCTGATAGTGGCTGAGAGCAGATATTTCAGAAGTGGACAGTGGTCTGATCCAGTCTGTCAATTCCTATGTTCATTTCGATCCATATTCTGCAGCTTGTATGGACGGGTGTCTGAGAGGAGTTATAAAACCATTGTTTAAAACCATTGTAAATGGAAGGGGACTGCTGCCCCCTTACTAACACTCGGTGGGGGTGATTTGGTTGCTAGCTCCCAGTACCAAAAGGGGAGGGGTCGATGGGAAATCTGGACCCTGAGACTGACAGTCCCCAGGGGCAATGTGGAGAGGCCAATGCTCCAGGTCAGCCTGATTGACAGGGTGGGCAGGCTAATCAGGGAGTCAGGAAACTGGGGGGGGGGTCCCATCCTCTGTGTGAGCTGGAATTGCCTGAGTCAGACAGAGTGAGGCCAAGCTAAGGAGAGAGCAGGGGCCGGAGCTGAGCAGGGAGCAGAGCTGCAGCCACGAGAGCCAGAGAAGCAGCCCAGGAAGCAGGTCAGAGCTGGGAGCAGAGTCACAGAAGCAGCCCAGAGAGCAGATCTGTGCTGGGAGCAGAGCTGCAGCCACAGAGCCAGGGGGGCCAGAGAAGCAGCCCAGGGAGCTGGAGGCAGAGCAGCAGCAGCAGCCGTGCTGAGGCAGAGTGGAGCTGGGGCTGGAGCTGTCTGGAGCCGGGTGCGGTGAACAGCTGGATAGAGTGAAGGGGACCCTGGGCAGTGGGCCCAGCGCAGGGAGATGCCCCCAGCCAAGAGGCCCTGCAGGCCAGACTTGGAGGGGATCGTAACCCTGACAGGGAGGGGGTGGTGTTGGGAAGAAGGGTCCTGCCACCCAGAGCCTGAGAGCGTGTGGGAACTGCCAGAGCACATGTCCGACCTGCAGCGTCCCTGCAGCACAGCCAGGGCCGGGGCAGGGTCCTGGGACGTGGGAGGAAGAGACTGAACTTCCCTGACATCCCAGAGATGCTGGTTGTGATGTCCCCGTGCCACAGAGCGGGGTGACGGGTTTTCCTTTCACCTTTTCCATTTTTTCTTATTTTTTTAAATAATTGCTGATTAAATAAATTATATTTGCTTTAAATCGTATGTAATGATCAGTGGGTCAGGGAAGTGTCCAGTGCAGAGAGCACCCTGGAGTGGGGTCACCCTAGTCCCTACCCTGAGTGACCACGACAAGCTTGGGAGTTGAGCCCTCCAGGAATCCTGGGCCCAGCCTTCTTGGGGTTACGAGGACTCTGCTAGACAGGAGAGTGGAAGGGGAGCCCTTGAAGGCAGGCAGGCTCTGGATAAAGGAAGTGGGAGTGAGGACTCAGATCCTTTCACTAAGCCACTTCACCAGGGTCTGTGTAAGTCAGGAAAGTTCCCTACAATAGCAGGACCATTCCCCCGCTTACAAAAGTATCTGTAACAACATTTGTTGTTACATTTCTGTTCTTTACCCCTTGGTGATTATCCCGGATTACTAACAGTATGTGAAAAACAAGTTGTTTAGAAATTTCTCCAGTGATAGAAAGCTAATGTGTCAGACAACCTAAACTAATTACTGTGGAAATGACATACTTTGAGTTTCATGGAGCTTGAGCTAGAGAGCTTCTGGAAAGGCTGTAGCCAACCTTGAACGAGTACTCCCCTCTCCCTTTTTAATAATCAGGCTTTATCTTTGATACAGTGACCCTGAATGTAACCAAGTTGAATTTAAAATCATTTCTGTGTTTTTCATCTGAGAGCTTTGCAGTCACTTCTGTGGCCTACAACAGCACAGACCACACGTTCCTTTGTTTCCTCACAGAGACTAAGAGCAGCTGGAGAAATCCTTGATTTTAAGAACAGGATAATATTGGTGTTTTTTCCCCCTGCAGACCGACACCTTCCTATTATCTTTAACATCTTCTGAGTAATATTTTTCCCATGTATATATTCCTCCTCACCCCTCTCCTTAGTCCAGTGTTTGGAGCTGTCCTCACTTTTGCTGACAGTGGTCCAGTCTCATGATCAGGGTATTATCCAGAAGGCAAAGGCGTGCAGAGATTTAAAAAACAACAACAACAAAAACTGGATAATGTGGGTCTTATTTCCTTAAACCTCCTTCTAAACCTTCTGAAGAGTAAATGCAAGCCCAGGCCCAGTGCACAACTGCCACTGCGGAACATGCTGCATAGCTGAATGGGAGTGGGGCAGACCTCGGCATTCTGGACTGATTCTTTGTTGTCTGCTCTTCTTCAGGTGTTTATCAATTATGCAGCCTGCTAATAACTCCAACGGGCTGTTAGAGCAACTGGGAACTGTGTAGGGTTGTTTAAGAGTCACCACATCAGATTTACATCAGCAGGAGACAATCCAACCTTAAGGAGGTCTGCAATGTTTGGGGCTCAAGACCACAGACACCACTGGAGAAAAGAGGCCACAAAGTGTTCCAAAAGCTAAGGAGAGGAACTAGGACTGCAAGGAAATGACTAATGATTACTGCTGGGTGGGAAACAGTTATAGGGATTGCAGATTTTTTCCCATCTCAATTCAGGCTGAAATTCAAAATCTCAAATATTCACAAACCACAAAACCAGTTTTGGGTCTGTTTGATCATTTCAAAACATTTGGTTTCAATTTCAATCTTTAAAAAAATTCAAGTCTAATTAGCTTAAACTTCAAAACAAAAAGTGTTGAATCAGAAAGCTTTTTTTTTTCATTTTGAAAATGTCAAAATAAAATGTTTCAACAATTTTGAAACTTTTTTTCAGCATTTTTTGAGTCAGAAGATTCATTAAACCTGTTTCACAGTTTCAGAGGTGATGAATTGACATTTTTCAACAAAAAACATTTAGTTGAACAATTCCTGACTGACTTTACTAATGATGACAACTTCAGAGGGAGTGAGAGTCACTTCCTTGGTGAATAACGTTTCTCATATCACCTGGTTCATGATGCATAAATGAAGTAAACACTTTTCTATAACAATAGTAAAATGGCATTATAGGTGTTGGGGAGAAATCCAAAGTTTGGTGTGAAATAAAATAATCCTCATAATTTAGGGCAACTGTGTAATTTTGTCCTGAACTTGACATGAAATTATTATATTGATAATACATGGCGAGAGGAGGTCATTTTAAGTTATATGATGTTACAATCACAATTGTAAATGTATAGATAATAGTTAAATGCCAATTAAATTTTATAATTTGTACTCTGTACAGCTAAATGTAAATGTATACATCCAGGAACAACGAAAGCAGGCCATTCTTACAGGATGGGGGATGCTATCCTGGGAAACAGTGACTCTGAAAAAGGATTGGGGTCATGGGAGATAATCAGCTGAACGTGAGCTCCCAGTTTGATGCTGTGCCAAAAAAAGTCATGCAGTCCTGGGGTGCATAAATGGGGGAATATTGAGTAGAAGTAGACAGGTTATCTTACCTCTATATTTGGCTCTAGTACGACGGCTGCTGGAATACTTTGTCCAGTTCTGGTGCCCACAATTCAAGAAAGATGTTGATAAATTGGAGAGGGTTCAGAGAACAGCCATGGCAACGTTTAAAAGATTAGAAAACATCTCTTATATGATAGATTGAGCTCTTTGAGTGTATTTAACTTAAGAAAGAGAAGGTTAAGGGGTGACTTGCTCACAGACTTTAAGTATCTACAAAGGGAACAAATATTTAATAATGGGCTCTTCAATCTAGCAGAGAACTGTATAACAAGATCCAGTGGTTGGAAGTTCAAACTAGACAAATTCAGTCTAGAAATAAGGCTTAAATGTTTGACAATGTAGGTAATTAACCAACTGTTTACCAAGAGTCATGTTGCATGCTCCATCACTCACAATTATCAAATCAAGACTAGATGTTTTTCTAAAAGATCTGCTGTATGAATTATTTTGGGGAAATTCTCTATGCTATACAAGAAGTCAGACTAGATGATCACAATGGTCTCCTCTTGTCTTGGAATCTATGAACATAAATGGTTACTATACAAAACAAAATCATAAAACACCAAACTAGCATTACATTCATTAATAGTTACCTTTCCTATCCAATACAGGAGATTCCCTCCACAAGTTCACTCCAATGCAGAATTGGCTGTCTTCACAGGAACCAGGAACCAATCACTTATGAAAAACACCCTTGCTCCACAAATTGTCTCCTCAATGAATGGATCCAGAGTCTCTCTCCCACCCTATGTTAAACTGAAATGTTCTTTTGTCTTTATTCACAGTCAGGGCGATCCTCTGTGTGTGATCATGTTCCACTTTTACCTCCAAAGTGTTTTGATTGTTTGCAGTTGTCTTCGATGAGTTTCCATTGATTGTTCTGTGATGGGGCAATCAGCCTTGCATTAAATCATTGGCTAACCAGGAAGGAGAGGCAACTCCCTTCTGAATGAATAGGATGTCACGGAGTAATATTACCCCCAGTGACTCCTTTTTACTTTAAGGGCATAAACATAGTTATATTGTTCCATAAATATACTTGTACACACATCACATCATGACTATGAACCCTGATAAGTTGCAAGCTTTCAATAGAGGCCTTACATGTTACCTTTTTTGGACTGTAAACAATGTGTTTGATGTAATGAGTTTGTTAGCTCTGTGACGAGTTGTTTGCAAAAAACAGGGAAGCCTTTCCCAAGTGGCATGTGTCTCACATATTTGTGTTGTGCTGAGAGAGTTGTGTGAATTTGTGCAGGTGGTGAATGAGGGGTGTGAGGGGCTACATATGTTTGAGGTTATTGGCTATACTGGTTGTGTTGATTTATGTCTGTGCAGATTGTGCCAGGAGATTTGTGTGGATGGCAGATGGGTGCATGGGTACAAGAGCTGGGCCAAGTAATACACCATCTGTGCAGTCTCCTTCATACAGCTAATGAAATTGTTGCATGAAATTAGCTGTCGTGTAAGGGTGGGGATTGGTTGTGTTACCTCTCTAATTACAATGGTCTATGACTCTTGGCATGTTATAGAGACATCCCTTACTGTAGTTGTACATTGCACGGATGTAATCTGTAATGACAGATTGGCTGAGAATGTAGAAATCAGACTGCAACAGACTGTGAAACCCAGCGATGACTCAGGTTAGTGATATTCTGAACAAGAAGTGCTCTGAGCCAGCCTTGTCGCTGCATGAGTCACTTCACATGGACGCAGCAGACATTTTAGGCTTCAGAGTGATATACAGATTCCTGGAATTTTATACCATAGATGTATTCCGATAAATATCTCAGCAGGTGTCAGACCCTGGGTTTGCTTATACAGGCTGATAACTAGTTTATCCAGTCTGGTTTGCTCTCCCCTAGCTGGGCTTTCATTAGTCAGATTGTTCCTTTACTCTTGTCCATTTTTAATTTTCTGTAAATCGTAGTATCTACAATAAGAGAAGCACTAGAAAAATATATAAATATATATTCAGTATATGTAGACTTAGCTAACGTGAAGTCAGAAGGGATGGGGCCACATGGCATTACTGACCTGTCCAATTGTCTATTGTCAGCTCTTATTTACAATTTAAGGCCTGGTCCTCCTCCAATTGTAGTCAATGGCTGTCATGGTATAATTCCCCACTCTGAACCTTAGCATCCAAAAGATGGGGTACCAGCATGAATTCCTCTAAGCTCAATTACCAGCTTAGAACTTGTAGCGCTGCCACCAACCAGGAATTCCAGTGCCTGGTACACTCTGGTCCCCCCAAAACCTTGCCCGGGGACCCCCAAGACCCAGTCCCTCTGGATCTTAACACAAGGAAAGTAAACCCTTTCCTTCACCGTTGCCTCTCCCAGACTTCCCCTCCCTGGGTTACCGTGGAAGATCACTGTGATTCAAACTCCTTGAATCTTAAAACAGAGAGGAAAATTCACCTTCCCCCCTCCTTCTCTCTCCCCCTCCCAGACTGTCCCTGAGAGAGAAAGTAATCCTAACACAGAGAGAAATTAGCCTCTCTCTCCCCCTTCCCTCCTTTCTCCCCACCAATTCCCTGGTGGATCCAGACCCAGTCCCCTGGGGTCTCACCAGAATAAAGAAGCAATCAGGTTCTTAAACAAGAAAAGCTTTTAATTAAAGAAAGAAAAACAGTAAAAATTATCTTTGTAAATTTAAGATGGAATATGTTACAGGGCCTTTCAGCTATAGACACTGGGAATACCCTCCCAGCCTAAGTATACAAGTACAAATTAAAATCCTTTTAGCCAAATACACATTTGAACTCCTCCCAGCCAAATACACATTTGCAAATAAAGAAAACAAATATAAGCCTAACTCGCCTTATCTACCTAGTACTTACTCTTTTGGACATATAAGAGACTGTATCAAAGAGACTGGAGAGAAACCTGGTTGCACTTCTGGTCCCTCTCAGAACCCAGAGAGAACAACAACCAAACACTAACAGCACACGCAGAAACTTCCCTCCCTCAAGATTTGAAAGTATCCTGTCCCCTGATTGGTCCTCGGGTCAGGTAACAGCCAGGCTCACTGAACTTGTTAACCCTTTCCAGGCAAAAGAGATATGAAGTACTTCTGTTCTATTAACTCTTACTTATCTGTTTATGACACGCCCCCCAAATCGCTGACAGTGTGGAACCACACTGGCAGTGATTTCTCCCTAGGACTTTAGAATAAACAGATCAATAAACACATGCACCTTTACATATGCTACTAATTATGTACAACTACAAGATTCTCCATATTGTAAGGACGATTTTTGACCAGTTGATTCTGGGAAACTGTCACGGGAGAGTGCATCAACTCCTTGATCTGTTGCCGCTGCAGACGTTTCCGGGTTGTGGAGGAGGTCACCTCTCCCATGCCACCGTTACTTTTCCCTTTATCGTAGACACCGTCAGGCCACTCAGCATCATCTCCTTCCTGGGCTGTAAACTGACAAACCTGTAAGTCTCTGGAATAAAAGGGCTTGAGAGAATTAACGTGGTACACTCTGGGCTTTAGGGAGGAATTGGGAAGTGCTATGAGGTAGTTAACAGCTCCCAGGCGCTCTTAGACCATGAATGGCCCATCCCATGATGCTTCCATCTTATGGGCCTGTTGCACCTTCAAGACCATAACCTGGTCTCCTACCTTGAAGGAACGCTCTCTGGTATGTCTATCATTCCAGGCCTTTTGCTCTTTTTGAGCATCCTTTAGCTTTTCTTTAGCGAGGGCTAAAGAGTGTCAGAGGGTGTTTTGCAGATTGCTTACAAAGTCCAGAATGTAAGTTCCTGGAGAGGGTGTAAACCCCTCCCATTGCTGCTTTACCAACTGTAATGGCCCTTTAACCTTGTGGCCATACACAAGCTCATACAGTGAAAACCCTAAACTGGGATGTGGTACAGCCCTGTAGGTAAATAGCAACTTCTGCTGCACTAGGTCCCAGTTATTGGAGTGTTCATTCACAAATTTATGTATCATGGCCCCCAAAGTTTCATTAAACCTCTCCACCAGGCCATTGGTTTGATGGTGGTAAGGGGTGGCAACCAAGTGATTCACCCCATGAGTCTCCCACAGTTCTTTCATGGTCCCAGCCAGGAAGTTTGTCCCTGAATCTGTAAGAATATCGGAGGGCCAACCTACCCTGGCAAAAATGTCTATTAGGGCCTGGCACACAGTTTTAGCCCTAGTATTGCCTAGAGCTACTGCTTCTGGCCATCGGGTAGCAAAGTCCACAAAAGTCAGTATGTAGTGCTTTCCTCTGGGGGTCTTTTTCAGGAAAGGACCCAGAATATCCACAGATACTCACTGAAATGGGACCTCTATTAGGGGGAGTGGTTGGAGAGGGGTCTTGACCTGGTCTTGGGGCTTTCCCACTCTTTGGCATACTTCACAAGACCAGACATACTTGGCAACATTCTTGCCCATCCCCTCCCAGTGGAAGGACTTCCCCAACCGGTCCTTGGTTCTGTTCACCCCAGCATGGCCACTGGGATGATCATGGGCTGAACGTAAGAGCTTCTTCCGGTATTTAGTTGGAACCACCAATTGTTTTTGTGGATGCCCGTCTTCCCTGTGTCCACCAGAAAGAGTCTCTTATATAAAAGCCCTTGTTCTATAACAAACCGGGATTGGTCAGAAGAGCTGAGAGGCGGTGGGGTGCTCCGTGCTGCCGCCCAAGCTTTTTGAAGGTTGTCATCTGCTTACTGCTCAGTCTGGAACTGTTTCCTGGAGGCTGGAGACACCAGGTCTTCCTTAGACTGTGGACTTGGGCTTGGCCCTTTGGGAAGCGATGTAGGTGATGGGGTTGTTTCCGTTGCTGGTGAACCGCTCTCCGCTGGTGCACCAGGTGGTATTTCAGGCTCTGGCTGAGCCTCTTGGGTCTGGTTGTCTGCTGCGTCTGCCAGTTCAGGCTCGCTGGCACCCTCTGGCTTTGGGGTTGAAGATGCGTTTGCAAGCGCTGGTGTCAGTGCTGGCAATGGTTCTGGTGCTGGTTGTGTTTCCAGGTCCGGGTCTGGGACTGGAGGTGCTGTGGCTGTTGCAGTCGTTGGCAGAGGATCTGGGTCCGCTACCTCTGTCTAGGTCTCTGCTAACACAGACGGGGCCTCTGTGGACGGTTCAAGAACAAGGATGGGTCTGGAGGCTTGCCTGGCTTGGCTGTATGTAACCATTCCCACCCTCTTGGCCCACTTTACCTGGTTGGCCAAGTCTTCACCCAGTAGCATGGGGATGTGATAATTGTTATAGACTGCAAAAGTCCATATTCCTGACCAGCCTTTGTACTGGACAGGCAGTTTAGCTGTAGGCAAGTTTACCGCTTGTGATACAAAGGGATAAATTGTCACTTGGGCCTTTGGGTTGATGAATTTGGGGTCCACCAAGGATTGGTGGATAGCTGACACTTGTGCCCCCGTGTCTCTCCACGCGATAACCTTCTTTCCGCCCACTCTCAAAATTTCCCTTTGCTTCGAGGGTATTTGAGAGGCATCTGGGCCTGGGGATCTTTGGAGTGATGGAGATATAATGAACTGCACTCGGTTGGGGTTCTTGGGGCAGTTGGCCTTTATGTGTTCCAGTTCATTACACTTAAAGTATTGTCCAGCTGACTGGTCACTGGGCCAAGGTGGGTTACTGGAGATTGGTAAGGTGAGAGAATAGGGAGCCGGCAGCTTTCCTTGGGTTGTAGGTGGGGTCTTGGGTTGCCCTCAGGTATAGGGATTATTGTTGGTGTGACCCCTGTAATATTCGCTCCTCTTGATAGTAGCTTTTTTCTTTTCTGCCACTTCCACCCATCTGGCTCCAATCTCCCCCACCTCAGTTACAGTTTTGGGCTTCCCGTCTAGGATGTACCTTTCTGTTTCCTCCGGAACACCCCCTAAGAACTGCTCCAATTGTATTAGGAGGTGCATGTCGTCTAGAGATTTAACATTGGCTCCTGAGATCCAGGCATTATAATTCTTTCCAATGTGGTAGGTGTGCCAGGTGAATGACACATCTGGTTTCCACCTTAGGGCTCTGAACCTCCAACGGGCATGCTCAGGTGTTAGCCCCATTCTGATCCTGGCCTTGGTTTGAAAAAGTTTAGAATCGTTCATGTTCTCCTTAGGCATTTCAGCCGCCACCTCTTTCTATGGGTCCACTGAGCAGTGGCCTCAGCTCTATCATGTACTGGTCTTCAGTGATGCTGTACCCATGGCAGGTCCTTTCAAAATTTTCTAAGAAGGCCTCAGTGTCATCACCTGCCTTGTATGTGGGAAATTTCTTGGGATGTGGAACAATAATTGGCGAAGGGTTGCTAGGATCGGCTGCGTTCTTCTGCTTAGCCTGTTCTAATTCCAGGGCCTGCTAGTGGGCCTCCCTCTGGAGTTCTATCTGTCTTCTGTGGGCTGCTTCTTTTTCTCTTTCTCTCTCTTCCCTCTCTCTTTCTTTTATCTCCAGCTCTCTCCTGTGGGCAGCCTCTCTTTCTCTTTCTCTCAGCTCCATCTCTTTTTGTTTTATTTCTAGTTCTTGTAGTTTCTTTTCTATGTCTCGCTTATGGTCTGCGTCTTTGATTTGTCTCTCTGCCTCCAGTTTTGCCCATTCCTGTTTCAGGGTGTCCTTGGTTGTCATGGTTTCTGCTTCTTTTGTGTTGAGGCGCCCTCTGCTGTTTATGCCTGAAATGCTGCTTCTCTGTTGCTTCCTTAGAGTTGCTTAGCAACAGTCTTTTTTTAACTCCTTCTACCTAGCTATTCCCCAACAGAGTTAGAAAGAAAAAAAACCATTCATTTGCAAATGTGTTTTGCTGATGTTTGGTGACTCACAACTGGAGTCCCTTTGTTTAACAAAGACCCTTGTTAAACCCTAATGCCTTTGCCTTCAGAGTACCAGAAGGGAGAGACCAAAAAACTTGCAGACCTTTGCTTTTAAAAACAATCTCCTCTAGCCTTCTTTATACACACCTAGCAGGGAAAGAGAAAGAAAAAATCCTACTGGCTTTTGCTTCTAAACCCAAACCTCAGTCTGCCTGCAGATAGCTAGCAGGGAGAGAAATAAAAACCTCATTGGCTTTTGGATTCTATCTTATCTATCTATCTATCTATCCCACACGCTGCACACCATGTCGTGGTACAATTCCCTACTCTGAACCTTAGCGTCCAAAAGATGGGGTACCAGCATGAATTCCTCTAAGCTCAATTACCAGCTTAGAACCTGTAGCGCTGCTACCAACCAGGAATTCCAGTGCCTGGTACACTCTGGTCCACCCAAAACCTTGCCCGGGGACCCCCAAGACCCAGACCCTCTGGATCTTAACACAAGGAAAGTAAACCCTTTCCCTTACCGTTGCCTCTCCCAGGCCTCCCCTCCCTGGGTTACCCTGGAAGATCACTGTGATTCAAACTCCTTGAATCTTAAAACAGAGAGGAAAATTCACCTTCCTCCCTTCCTTCTCTTTTCCCCTCACAGATTCTCCCTGAGAGAGAAAGTAATCCTAACACAGAGAGAAATTTACCTTTCTCTCCCCCCTTCCCTCCTTTCTCCCCACCAATTCCCTGGTGGATCCAGGCCCAGTCCCCTGGGGTCTCACCAGAATAAAGAAGCAATCAGGCTCTTAAACAAGAAAAGCTTTTAATTAAAGAAAGAAAAACAGTAAAAATTATCTTTGTAAATTTAAGATGGAATATGTTACAGGGTCTTTCAGCTATAGACACTGGGAATACCCTCCCAGCCTAAGTATACAAGTACAAATTAAAATCCTTTTAGCCAAATACACATTTGAACTCCTCCCAGCCAAATCCACATTTGCAAATAAAGAAAACAAATATAAGCCTAACTCGCCTTATCTACCTAGTACTTACTCTTTTGGACATATAAGAGACTGTATCAAAGAGGCTGGAGAGAAACCTGGTTGCACTTCTGGTCACTCTCAGAACCCAGAGAGAACAAGAACCAAACACTAACAGCACATGCAAAAACTTCCCTCCCTCAAGATTTGAAAGTATCCTGTCCCCTGATTGGTCCTCTGGTCAGGTGACAGCCAGGCTTACTGATCTTGTTAACCCTTTCCAGGCAAAGAGATATGAAGTACTTCTGTTCTATTAACTCTTACTTATCTGTTTATGACAATGGCGCTTTGACCATTGACTTCATTAGAGAAGGACTAGGCCAGCGATACTCAGACTGAGTCTCGGGAGCCCAGGCAGCTCTGTAAAAAGTGTCTCCTGGGGCTCTTTTCAACGCATGGTATTAAAAACGCTGGGTGATATAATTATTAACCAATCAGGAGGCTTTTACTATGTCATTAAACAATGGTAGTTGATAAAATAATTATTAACCAATCAGGAGGCTTTTACTATGTCATTAAACAATGGTAGTTGATAAAATAATAATACTTGGTCAGTGATTTTGCTGTGAGAATTATATATATAGTATAGTAGTGAAGGCCTGCCCTAAGGCAGGTTTGGTAAATCCTTTAATCATTCTTATGGCTCTTCTCTGAATCCTCTCCAGTTGATCAACATCCTTCTTTAATTGTGAGCACCAGAACTGGACACAAGATTCCAGCTGTGGTTACATTAGTGCCAAATAGAGAGGTAAAATAAACTCTACTCCTATTCGAGATTCCTCTCTTTATGCATCCAAGGGTTGCATTAACTCTTTTGGTCACAGTGATGCACTGGGAGCTCATTATCTACTGTCCGCCAAATCTTTTTCAGATTAACTGCTTCCCAGGATTGACATCTCCATCTGTATATATGACCTGTTTTCCCTAGATGTATACATTTACATTTAGCCATATTAAAATATTTGTGTCCAATTTATCAAGTCATCCAGATTACTCTGAATCAGTGAGCTGTCGTCTTCATTATTTACCACCTCCCCAGTTTTTGTCTCATCTGCAGACTTTATCAGTGATGATTTTTGTGTTTTCCTCCAGATCTGGAGGGAGGGATCACTCAAAAATGCCAAGCTCTTTTAATTCCCTTTGATGCATCTGGCACTGGCTACTGTGAGAGACAGGATACAGGGCTAGATGGACCATTGTTCTAACCCAGTATTGCCATTCTGTCATTGACAAAAATGTTAAATAGTGTAGGGCCAAGAACTGATCCTGGTGGGACCCCACTGGAAACACATCCCCCCCATTTGCAGTTACATTTTGAGACCTATTGGTTAGCCAGTTTTTAATCCATTTAAGGTGTGCCATATTAATTGTATGTGACACTCAGATACCACAGAATATGCTCCAGGGAGAAAGTCCAGGCTATTCATCTTAACACACTTAAAACTGTCTTCATTAAACAAATGGGCCCCCCAAATGCCATGGGAGAACCTGCTTCAATACAGAAATGAAATCCCCTCTGACCACACATCCCTAGTTGTCACCTATCACCCCACACTGGAATCCCTATAGCTAGGAATATCATCAAACAACTATAGCCCATACTTCCTGGGAGCCCCATCCTCAAATCTTTCCTGAACCCCCACTCTGGCCTTCAAACACCCCCCAAACCTCTCCAAGCTCATCAGAAGTAGCGAGCTCCCCACCAACTCAGAGCATACCAACTCAGAGCAGTACCAGATCCTGCCAGAATAATCCATGCAAAACCTGCAGTCATATCTCTATTACTGCAATGATCAACCCCACTCACAACACACCTTTCAAAATGTGCGGCTCATGTGCATGCCTATCACAAGTGGGGTGTCTCATCCAGTTCACTAACTACCCCAATAACAGTGGTGTGGGTGAAACCAGATAATCACTGTGCTCTGGAATGAACTCACACGGGAATGTGTGAAGAGGAAAATACCACATCATCTGCGGGTGAGCACTTCTCACAAAGTGATTAGCCTCTCAGTTCTCATCCTCAAAGGAAACCTGTACAACACTTTCAAAAGATGAGCCTGGGATCTTAATTTCATAATTCTGCTATATACTCAGAATCATAGACTGAACAGAGATCCTGGACTTATGGCTTTTTACAACAAAACACTTTTTGTCCTAAGACTGCAGAAATGTTAACAGGCCACTCTGTCTTGAATTGTTCTTAGAATATGTGCTAAGTACATACACTGAACTAGCTGTTCCACCTGGCATTTCGCTGTGAGACTCAGAATACCTTTCCCGGACCTGAAGAACAGCAGTTTTGCTGGAAAGCTTGTCTCTCCGCAGCAGGACAGGATAGGCTTTGAGAGGCGCATGAGTTTGGTGTGAAGAAATGGCAGTGTTGGCAAAAATTTCGAATGGGGTGACATGGAAGAGCTGAGCAGCATGAGAACACAGCAATAAGCCACTAGAAGATATGCATACACATGTAACTGATGTGCGTTTCTGGGGAATGGACAGACACAAGATTAGCAATTATGCTCTTTAAGTTGATTTCAATAATTCATATGAATTGATAAAGGTGCAGTTACCATGAAGCTCAGCCGATTAGCTACAACAGGATACATCACTTTACTTAACATGACCCAACCTGAAATAAGACAATGAAGCGTGGCTTGTACATTTTGTTTTCTGTCTCCTGTTCTAAAAATATGGCTTTTAAATGTAAATAGATTTTACTTATGGGTAGCCAACATTTGTGTGTGTGTGTTTTTAAAAGAGATACAAAAGCTATTTTTAAGTGGTGGGTTCTAATCCTGAAAATCTGAATGTGTGTATGCCACATGGAAAATTATTAGTTAAATTGGAGAAGATGGAGATTAATAAGAGAATTGAAAGGTGGATAAAGAACTGGTTAAAGGGGAGACTACAATGGGTCATACTGAAGGGTGAACTGTCAGGCTGGAAGGATGTTACTAGTGGAGTTCCTCAAGGATCGGTTCTGGGACCAATCTTATTTCACATTTTCATTACTAATCTTAGCACAAAAAGTGTGAGTGTGCTAATAACATTTGCTGAAGTCGAGGTTAAAAAAAAAGAACTAGATTAGTTCACGGAGGATAGGTCCATCAATGGCTATTCGCCAGGATGGCAGGATGGTGTCGCTAGCCTCTGTTTGCCAGAAGCTGGGAATAGGCAGCAGGGAAGGGATCATTTGATAATTATCTGTTCTGTTCATTCCCTCTGGGACACCTGGCACTGGTCAGTGTTGGTAGACAGGATACTGGGCTAGATGGACCTTTGGTGTGACCCAGTGCGGCCATTCTTATTTTATGTTCTTATGCTGATGACACACAGTTGGGAGGTATAGCCCATATGGAGGAGGACCAGAAAAATCATACAAGAAGATCTGAATGACCTTCTAAACTAGAGTAATAGAAATGGAATGAAATTTATTAGTGTAAAGTCATGCATTTAGGGACTAACACCGCTATTTTTTGTAATAAGCTGGGGATGTGTCATTTTGAAATGACAGAGGAGGAGAAAGACCTGAGTGTATTGGTTGATCACGGGATGACTATGAACCATCAATGTGATGTGTCCGTGAAAAAGGCTAATGTGGTCCTTGGATGCATCGGGCGAGGTATTTCCAGTCAGGGGCGGCTCTAGCTTTTTTGTTGCCCCAAGCATGGCAGGCAGTCAGGCAGCCTTCAGCAGCGCACCTGCGGGAGGTCCCCGGTCCCACAGGAGGTCCCTGGTCCTGCGGATTCAGCAGCTTGCCTGTGGGAGGTCCGCCGGTCCCGCGACTTTGGTGTACCCACTGCTGAATTGCCGCTGAATCTGCGGGATCGGCGGACCTCCCACAGGCAAGCCACTGAAGGCTGCCTGGCTGCCGCCCTCGCAGGGACCACCAGGGCGCCCCCCCCCCCCAGCTTGCCGCCCCAGGCACGCGCTTAGAGTGCTGGTGCCTGGAGCTGCCGCTGTTTCCAGTGGAGACAGGGAAGTGTTAGTACCATTATACAAGGCACTCATCTGGCATACTATGTGCAATTCTTGTCTCCCATGTTTAAGAAAGATGTATTAAAACTGGAACAGTTTGGAATAGGGCTCCGAGGATGATCCGAGGAATGGAAAACTTATCTTAGGATAGGCGACTCAAGGAGCTGGGCTTGTTTAGCCTAACCAAAAGAAGGCTGAGGGGAGATGTGATTTCTCTGTATAAATACATCAGAGGGATAAATACCAGGAAGGGAGGGGAGTTATTTAAGCACTCATGTGGACACAAGAACAAATGGAGATAAACTGGCCATGAACAAGGTTAGGCTCGAAATGAGGTGAAGGTTTCTAACCATCAGAAGAGTGAAGTTCTGGGACAGCTTCTAAGGGGAGCAGTGAGGGGAAAAAACCTAAGGTGTTTCAAGACTGAGCATGATAAATTTATGAGGGGTTGATATGATGGGACTGCCTACGATGGCTTATGGCCCATCGGTGACTGCCAGTAGCAAAAATCCTCAACTGAGTGGGACTGGACACTACATGGGGAGGACTCTGAATTATTACAGAGAATTCTTTCCCAGGTGTCTGGCTGCTGGGTCTTGCCCACATGCTTTGGGTCTAGCTGATTGTCATATTTGGGGTCAGGAAGGAACTTTCCCCCAGGTCAGACTGACAGAGACCCTGAGGAACAGGGTTCACTAAAAGGGGTGTTAAGTGCTGAAGTTCTGGAAACTATATAGCAATAGACTGGAAAATAGGCTGCAATGTGCCACTAATGCAACACGATGCCCAATAGAAACAATTTAGGGAATTCTGTGATAATCTCATGTTGCTATGGTAACTCATTGCTGTGGATGTTAATGAGAATAAGGGGAACTAAGGAGGTAGCCTATGAGAAATGGAGTACCCTAAAATCCATGAAGTGTGGCAGTGCAAATGAAGAAACATGCCTGAGCGTAGTGGGCACAGACGAGAGGGATAAAAGGCGATGCCCAGTCTAAGTGGGTGGGGAAGCACATCAGGAACCACCGAACAGGATGGCCCCCTGATCACCATTTTACTCGGCTCAGTGTTTCCCCAGGGATGCGAGTAGGAAAGCACTGATTTTGGACATATTATGGTTTATCTCTATCTCTGTGCATGTCTCAGGCCTTGTGGTGTAGTTCATCTGCTTAATGAAACTGGGAATAAAAGGACATTTGATAAGGTACCTGTAGTGTAGTGACCACAAGCAATCAAGCACTGTAGCTATTTGAGGGTCATTTAAAAGACAGCCCTTGCAGCACACACTGCTCCTGAATGCCTCATGCTGGGCCACTATTTAAATAATTACTGAGGAAATGTGCCCCCTGCTGAATCAGCAAACCCATTTCCTGCATCCCTGAGGCTGTCTGAGCAGTCTTTTGTCCTGACCCTACCTAGCTCATAATAGCTGAAAAGTTCACAGTTTTCTGGAGCTGATCAAAGGGAGTTCCGCAGACCTTGGGTCATGCAGAGCTGAGCAGAGCAATGCCGGAATACCTTTAAAAATCTAGGCCTATCTGCTCTGTGACTCCTCTTTTAAATGAGACAACTATCACTGCCCTACCCTGCCAGGGATAAACACATTAAAGCTAGAAAACACTGAAAGGTGCTGAGACCCTGTGACCCTCCCCCTCCCAACAGGGAACAACCTGGACTGGGGGCCCATTGTGTCCCCTTTAACTCTCTGCTCAGGGTACCTCTCACACTCTCTGCTAGTGCAAGCAGCCCCTTCCGGCTTCACTGTCACACTGTCATTAGCATGGGAAGCACACCTGAAGTTACAGGCAGGCTCTCAGAGCCTCTCATGAACTATACAGAGGAAGGCACCAGCAAATCTCCCCAGCCCCAGCTTTGAACCCCAGAAATGTACCGTGTCCTAAACAATGCAAGCTCATTAATTAGTTCACCACTTCATCAAAGGATAGTTGACATGCACCAGCCTTTGTAATCTGAGCATATTGTAAGCAGTTCACAGTTCTCAATATACTGGTTGAATTCTCTGCTAAGCTGGGGACCAATCTTCCCAGTTCAAAAATCTTTTCTTCTAAATGTTCTTGTTGCCTTCAGAGTAGGTGGGGAAGGAGAGGGGTAGACTCATGATGCCACTGCCCCTTATTTTATACTCTCAGTTCGTGTGCCTGGAAAAATACTGGTTCAAACATGGAGTCAGGCATCACATGTCCGGAGGCCTTGCTGAGTCACAGAGTTAAGAAATCATAGAATATCAAGGTTGGAAGGGACCTCAGGAGGTATCTAGTCCAACCCCCTGCTCAAAGCAGGCCCAAGCCCCAACTAAATCATCCAGTCCCCATTTTGTAAAGCTTGACCAACTGTCTCTTATAAATTTTAAATCTCTTGTTTGCAATTCCACTGCTGGTCAATGGCTGTTGATGGTCGCATAATACCCATCTGGGTATTGGGCATCTGCTTTGTTTCCACCGGTGAGCTTGCTGTGGGCATCTCCCATGTTCGTAAACTATTTCAACAACAACCATATAGCAAAATCTCATAACTCCACATAGAATGATGATATACAGATTTTGACCTTGCAGGGCATTATTTTTATGAAATATAACTATATCCAAGTGGTGAATGTGTCGGTAACAGGGTGCTATTTTGAGGTACAATATGTCACAGATGCAAAGTACCACAAACAAATAGATGTGAGAGTTTACTGATAACTGAATGGAATCTATTTATTATCCATACAAGGATTGTCTCCTTGGAATTTATGTTAAAAGTGAAACCTGCTCCTGGAATAATTGGCTCATTGTCCTTAATTTTGTTGACTTCTTTTCAGTCACCTTATTAAGTTCAACACACAGAAAAACAAACCTTTGGTTGCACATTAGATAGATCGAGTCCAGTCCCCTGCCCTCATGGCAGGACCAAATACTGTCTAGACCATCCCTAATAGACATTTATCTAACCTAATCTTAAATATCTGCAGAGATGGAGATTCCACAACTTCCCTAGGCAATCTATTCCAGGGTTTAACTACCCTGACAGTTAGGAACTTTTTCCTAATGTCCAACCTAAATCTCCCTTGCTGCAGTTTAAGCCCATTGCTTCTTGTTCTATCATTGGAGGCTAAGGTGAACAAGTTTTCTCCCTCCTCCTGATGACACCCTTTTAGATACCTGAAAACTGCTATCATGTCCCCTCTCAGTCTTCTCTTTTCCAAACTAAACAAACCCAATTCCTTCAGCCTTCCTTCATAGGTCATGTTCTCAAGACCTTTAATCATTCTTGTTGCTCTTCCCTGGACCCTCTCCAATTTCTCCACATCTTTCTTGAAATGCGGTGCCCAGAACTGGACACAATACTCCAGTTGAGGCCTAACCAGCGCAGAGTAAAGCGGAAGAATGACTTCTCGTGTCTTGTTTACAACACACCTGTTAATGCATCCCAGAATCACGTTTGCTTTTTTTGCAACAGTATCACACTGTTGACTCATATTAAGCTTGTGGTCCACTATGACCCCTAGATCTCTTTCTGCCATACTCCTTCCTAGACAGTCTCTTCCCATTCCGTATGTGTGAAACTGATTGTTCCTTCCTAGGTGGAGCACTTTGCATTTATCTTTATTGAACTTCATCCTGTTTACCTCAGACCATTTCTCCAATTTGTCCAGATCATTTTGAATTTTGACCCTGTCCTCCAAAGCAGTTGCAATCCCTCCCAGTTTGGTATCGTCTGCAAACTTAATAAGCGTACTATCTATGCCAACATCTAAATCGTTGATGAAGATATTGAACAGAACCGGTCCCAAAACAGACCCCTGCGGAACCCCACTTGTTATACCTTTCCAGCAGGATTGGGAGCTATTAACAACTACTCTCTGAGTACAGTTATCCAGCCAGTTATGCACCCACTTTATAGTAGCCTCATCTAAATTGTACTTTCCTAATTTATCTATAAGAATATCATGCGAGACCATATCAAATGCCTTACTAAAGTCTAGGTATATCACATGCACCGCTTCTCCCTTATCCACAAGGCTCGTTATCCTATCAAAGAATGCTATCAGATTAGTTTGACATGATTTGTTCTTTACAAATCCATGCTGGCTATTCCCTATCACCTTACCACCTTCCAAGTGTTTGCAGATGATCTCTTTGATTACCTGCTCCATTATCTTTCCTGGCACAGAAGTTAAACTAACTGGTCTGTAGTTTCCTGGGTTGTTTTTATTTCCCTTTTTATAGATGGGCACTATATTTGCCCCCTTCCAGTCTTCTGGAATCTCCCCCGTCTCCCATGATTTCCCAAAGATAATAGCTAGAGGCTCAGATACCTCTTCTATTAACTCCTTGAGTATTCTAGGATGCATTTCATCAGGCCCTGGTGACTTGCAGGCATCTAACTTTTCTAAGTGATTTTTTACTTGCTCTTTGTTTATCTTCTAAACCTACCCTCGTCCCGTAAGCATTCACTATATTAAACATTCCTTCAGACTTCTCAGTGAAGACCGAAACAAAGAAGTCATTAAGCATCTCTGCCATTTCCAAGTCTCCCGTTACTGTTTCCCCTCCTCAATGAGCAGTGGGCCTACCCTGTTCTTGATCTTCCTCTTGCTTCTAATGTATTGATAAAAAGTCTTCTTGTTTCGCTTTATTCCCATAGCTGGATTGAGCTCTCTTTGTGCCTTTGCCTTTCTAATCTTGCCTCTGCATTCCTGTGTTATTTGCCTATATTCGTCCTTTGTAATCTGACCTAGTTTCCATTTTTTATATGATGCCTTTTTATTTTGTAGGTCACGCAAGATCTCGTGGTTAAGCCAAGGTGGTCTTTTGCCACATTTTCTATCTTTCCTAACCATCGGAATAGCTTGCTTTTGGGCCCTTAATAGTGTCCCTTTGAAAAATTGCCAACTCTCCTCAGTTGTTTTTCCTCTCAGTCTTGATTCCCATGGGACCTTACCTATCAGCTCTCTGCGCTTACCAAAATCCGCCTTCCTGAAATCCATTGTCTCTATTTTGCTGTACTCCCTTCTACCCTTCCTTAGAATTGCTAACTCTATGATTTCATGATCACTTTCACCCAAGCTTCCTTCTCCTTTCAAATTCTCAACGAGTTCCTCCCTATTTGTTAAAATCAAGTCTAGAACAGCTTCCCCCCAGTAGCTTTTTCAACTTTCTGAAATAAAAAGTTGTCTGCAATGCAGTCCAGGAACTTGTTGGATAGTCTGTGCCCCACGGTGTTATTTTCCCAACATATATCTGGATAATTGAAGTCCCCCATCACCACCAAATCTTGGGCTTTGGATGATTTTGTTAGTTGTTTGAAAAAAGCCTCATCCATCTCTTCCACCTGATTAAGTGGCCTGTAGTAGATTCCCAGCATGACATCACCCATATTTTTTACCCCTTTTAGCCTAACCCAGAGACTCTCAACACTTCCATCTCCTATGTCCATCTCACCTCAGTCCAAATGTGTAAATTTTTAATATATAAGGCAACACCTCCTCCCTTTTTCCCCTGTCTATTCTTCCTGAGCAAACTATACCCATCCACACCAACATTCCAGTCGTGTGTATTATCCCACCAAGTTTCAGTAATGCCAATAATGTCATAGTTGTATTTATTTATTAGCAGTTCCAGTTCTTCCTGCTTATTACCCATACTTCTTGCATTTGTATATAGGCATCTAAGATACTGGTTTGATCTTGCCTCCCTGCTTTGCCCTGACCCTCCTTTCTCTCTGCCATTATAGCCCGTGCTCCCTCCTGTTTCTGACCCATCTCCCAGGTCTTGTTCCCCACTTACCTGTGGGGTTTGCTCACCTGTCCCCGTCGAACCTAGTTTAAAGCCCTCCTTACTAGGTTAGCCAGTCTGTGTGCAAATAAGGCCTTTCCCCTCCTCGAAAGGTGAACGCCATCTGTGCCTAGCAGTCCTTCCTGGAATAGCATCCCGTGGTCGAGGAAGCCAAAGCCCTCTTGGCGACACCATCTTCACAGCCAGGCATTCACCTCCACGATGCATCTGTCTCTGCCCGGACCCCTACCTTCAACAGGAAGAATCGAAGAGAATACCACCTGCGCTCCAAACTCCTTAGCCTGTACTCCCAGAGCCCTGTAGTCACTCTTGATCTGCTCAGTGTCACACCTCACAGTATCATTTGTGCCCACATGGATGAGTAGCATGGGGTAGTAGTCAGAAGGCCGGATAATCCTCAACAATGCCTCTGTAACATCTCGGATATGGGCCCCTGGCAGGCAGCATACCTCCCGGGATGAACGGTCAGGGCGACAGATGGGTGTCTCCATCCCCCTCAGCAGAGAGTCGCCAACCACCACTACCCTACGTTTCTTATCAGTGGTGGCAGCAGACCTCCCAGCCTTAGGGGTACGAGGCTTCCCCTCCTTAACTGTTGAGGGTGATTTCTTCTCTCCTGTATCAAGAAGAGCATAACGGTTATCTATTACCACAGCAGGAGGGTTCGCAGCAGCGGTGGAGCACTGCCTGCTGCTAGAAGTAACCAGCTGCCAGTGTCCACCCTGAGCCATCTCCTCCTCCACTGGTGTGTCAGTAGTCCTGTGAACTGGGACAGCTACGTCAGCTGTCTCCACATGGATACTGTCCAGGAATTGCTCATGGATACGGATGTTCCTCAGCCTAGACACCTCCTCCTGTAGCTCTCCCACCTGCTGCCTGAGAGATTCCACCAGTAGGCACCTTTCACATTGGATGCCACCCCCAGCCTGGATATCAGTAAGTGGAAATTGCAAATTACAGTCTTTGCAAGCCCATACCAGAATTTGGGTAAAAGCATCCATGCTTTGGTGCTCTGTCTGGCTACAGGTGCAGGTGGAGGAGACAGAAGCAGTGCTGCCACAGTTGTTGCGGGTCCTCCTAACCATCATAAGCCTCCCTCTGTCAAACTCTCTCAAATTCCCATCGGCAGCTCCCTGTCCGCTCTGCTCTGCTTTAAACAGAAAGGTTTTGGATGTGGCTTGGTTTATAGGTTCAGGGGACCAATGGGTCACAGATGAGACCGACAAGGGACCCCCACTCCCTTCCTACTCCCCTTCCCACTCCCTTGCGAAACTCCCTGTTAGCAGCTCCTGTTCGCTAAGCTCCCTGGTCGCTTGTGCGTGGCTTTATAAAGCCCTGGCCTGACTGAATGTCCTGCCCACTGGTTAAGGCTCAGCCAATTACCAGAGGCTTCTAGCTTTCAAACCTTCCTTGGTAGCTCAGCCTCCAACTGCCAGCTACAGCACATGGTCCTTCAAACAAACAAACCACCAAACAGACTGACAAACACAAGCTCAGCACACAGCAAATAACCCCCAAACACAAACACACACACTGCAGACAGTCACTTACCCCACAGATGCTGTATGTGCTCCTCCTTGACCTGGAGAACTTCCTTGCGAAACTCATTCATAATTGATCTAGGGAGGAAAAAAAAGGCTAGCCAGTGAGGAAGCAAAATTTGTGGACAATACACAATTACTCAAGATAGCTAAGTCCAAAGCTGACTGTGAAGAATTACAAAGGAATCTCTCAAATTTGGGTGACAAGGTAGACAAAATTCAATGTTGATCAATGCAAAGTAAGTGATGGGGACAAAATTAGCTGTTACCACTCAAGAAAGAGATCTTGGATCCATTGTAGATAAATCTCTGAAAACACCCGCCCAGTGTGCAGTGGCAGTCAGAAAAAGCTAACAGAATGGTAGGAACAAGTAGGCAAGAGATAGAAAATAAGACAGAAAATATCCTTATGCTACTACATAAATCCATGGTACGCCCACACCTTCAATGCTGCGTGCAGATCTGGTCGCTCCATTTCAAAAAGGTTATCTTAGAATTGGAAAAGGTACAAAGAAAGGCAATAAAAATGATTAAGGATATGGAATGACTTCCACAGGAGATGCTAACAAGATTGGGACTGTTCAGCTTAGAAAAAAGACTACTAAGGGTGGATATGAGAGAGCTCTATAAAATCATGACTGATGTGAGTGGATGAAGTGTTATTTAGCCCTTTAGTGAACACAAGAACCAGAAATGAAATTAATAGTAGCAGATTTGAAACAAACATTAGGAATATTTCTTCATACAATGCAGTCAACCTGTGGAACTCATTGCCAGGGGATGTTGTCAGGGATAAAAACTATTACTGGGTTAAAAATTAGATAAGTTCATGGATGATAGGTCCATCAGCGGCTATTAGCCAAGATGGTCAGGGACACAACCATATGCTCTGGGTGTCCCTAGGTCTCTGCCTGCCAGAAGCTGGGACTGGATAACAGGGGTTGGATCACTAGATAAGTGTTCTATTCTGTTCATTCCCTTTCAAGCATCTGGCACCAGCCACTGTTGGAAGACCACTGATCTGACCCAGTATGGCCATTCTTATGTTCTTATGCTCTTAACTGTTTGTTCTCTAGGTCTTCACAGTCATCATCATCATCTAGCTAAAATATACTCATTACCTTAACGTGTCAGTGCCTCACAATCTTTAATCTGTGCGGTAGAGCAGTGCTTTTATGCCCATTGTACAGATGGTGAACTGAAAGAGACCAAGGCCCAGGTTTTTACAGGTCTTTAGGCATTGATCCATTCCATGTTGCAAGTCGTAACTGAATCAAACAGACAATCCCATTTTCAAAAGTAACTTAAGAGCCCATGTCTCACTGATTTTCAATGAGAACTTTGCAGTAGCAGCTACCTAACAGACTCCAGAAGCTATAGTGATTCTTCCAGCTGCACTAGCTCCCAGTTGTATTCCAATGTGGAAATCTAATAGCAGAGAATTGTGGTGTCCTGAGAGTGGTAGGTTCCCTGGTCCATCCCCAAGGTCAAGCATAGGGAAAACCCTGTGGGAGACTCACAGAGACAGTGCAATGGGAATACTGAGGAATGGGTGATTGTACAGGAAATTATTTGTGATAATGGTGGAGCCTATGAGAGAGTGATAATTCCTTAAGGTCTCATGGGATGGGGAGAGGATGGTACATGCCCTGTTCTATATGGCCAGGAGGAGATTGTCTTGTAGAGAGTCACCACTAGTCCAAGAAGAAGGTACTACCTGTGTCATAAACAGATAGCTAAGGGTTAATGTTCTTTTACCTGTAAAGGGTTAACACAGGGAACCAAACACATGACCAGAGGATCAATCAGGAAACAAGGCTTTTTCAAATCTGGGTGGAGGGAAGTTTTGGGTGTGAGTTCTTTGTTCTTTGTCTTGTGTCTGTGCCCTCTCGGCTCTGAGAGTGATCTTTCTATCTCCTGGCTTTCTAATCTTCTGTTTCCAAGTTGTAAGTACAAGGATAGTAAGACAATAGGTTTATATTGTTTTCTTTTGTATTTACATGTGTGTAGTTGCTGGAATGTGTTAAATTGTATTCTTTTTGGATAAGGCTGTTTATTCATTTTTCTTTTAAGCAATTGACCCTGTATATTGTCACCTGGATACAGAGACTATTTTTAACGTTATTTTTCATTCTTTTTATATAAAGCTTTCTTTTTAAGACCTGTTGGAGTTTTTCTTTAGTGGGGACTCCAGGGAATTGAGTCTGCAGCTCACCAGGGAATTGGTGGGAGGAAGAAGTCAGGGGGAAAATCTCTTTGTGTTAGATTTACTAAGCCTGACTTTGCATACCTTCTGGGTGAGGGGGAAGAGAGATTAGCTCTCTCGGTACTTGTGTTTCCAGGACTGGAAGCAGGGAATCTCCTAGGATCCTCCAGGGAGGGGAGCCTGGGAGGAAGTAACAAGGAAACTTCCTTGTAAGACTCAAGGCATCTGAGTCTGGGGGTCCCCCAGGGAAGGTTTTGGGGAGACCACAGTGAGCTAGGCACTGTATAATTCCTGGCTGGTGGCAGCAATACCAGGTCCAAGCTGGTAACTAAGCTTGGAGGTTTTCATGCTAACACCCATATTTTGGATGCTAAGGTCCAGATCTGGGAAGAAATGTTATGACACCCTGATCTAAGGCTTTTTTAATATTCTGGAGAAAACTAGTTTAAAAGAAATAAGATGAGGGCCAGAAGGATTTCAAATAAATTATTCCCAAAATAAGAAACTGACTTCTATATGTTTTATGCAGGAATATTATGAAGAGTAAATATTTCCACACTATAATCTGTGCCACTAGAATCATAGAATATCAGGGTTGGAAGAGACCTCAGGAGGTCATCTAGTACAACCACCTGCTCAAAGCAGGACCAACCCCAACTAAATCATCCCAGCCAGGCCTTCGTCAAGCCTGACCTTAAAAACCTCTAAGGAAGGAGATTCCACCACCTCCCTAGGTAACCCATTCCACTGGTTCACCACCCTCCTAGTGAAAAAGTTTTTCCTAATAGCCAACCTAAACCTTCCCCACTGTAACTTGAGACCATTTCCCCTTGTTCTGTCGTCTGCTACCACTGAGAACAGTCCAGATCCATCCTCTTTGGAACCTGCTTTCAGGTAGTTGAAAGCAGCTATCAAATCCCGCCCCCCACTCTTCTCTTCTGCAGACTAAACAATCCCAGTTCCCTCTGCCTCTCCTCATAAGTCATGTGCTCCAGCCCCCTAATCATTTTGTTGCCCTCCTCTGGACTCTTTCCAATTTTTCCACATCCTTCTTGTAGTATGGGGCCCAAAACTGGACACAGTACTCCAGATGAGGCCTCACCAATATCGAAAAGAGGGGAATGATCACATCCCTCGATCTGCTGGCAATGCCCCTACTTATACAGCTCAAAATGCCATTAGCCTTCTTGGCAACAAAGGCACACTGTCAACTCATATCCAGCTTCTCGTCCACTGTAACCCCTAGGTCCTTTTCTGCAGAACTGCAGCCTAGCCAGTCAATCCCTAGTCTGTTGCATAGCTGCCTCTGTGAATTGTTAAAGACAAGTAAACTATGTATTTATATATGACGTCTATAGCAGAAAATGAGATGTTAAAAAAAAAATCTGTGTAAAGATAAATAATTTATTCCAGCTGTTAATTTTGACTCTGGAAGATCCTAAGTACCTCTTGCAAGCTAGGTTGATTTACACCCATTTGACAAAAGGGCACATTGAGGCACAGAGCGGTTACTTGATTTGCCGATGTTTGCACACTGAGTCAGTGGCCAGCTCATGAGAGAATTTAGGAAATCTGGCTCCAACTGCCCGTATCTAAGCTTATTGTCTGACATTAAAGCACTCTTCAAAGCATATGATAAGTCAAATTCAGAAGTTAATAGGTCAACTAAACTACGTGTCCCTTCCAAAGACATCCTACAAAGGGGGCAATCTGTGCATTTATATGACCAGAACAATGCAGTCAAATCCTAGCTAAACTATATTACAGTATGAACCACTGTCACTCACCACACTGGGACCTCCTGCTGGGCATTAAAGGAATTAGCTCAGTCCCAGCAGGTGCACCCTCGGGTGGTGGTGGCTCTCCCATCCTCGCCTCCGCCTGCACGCTCCTTTCTCTTGGCGTCTGCTTCGTGGCACAGCCCTCCAGCCATGTCACCATCCGTTTTTCCTCCCTCCCTCCACCAAGAGTTCATCTACTCCTCACAGTGGCTTGGCAGTCCACAGCCAGGCTGCTCCTTCAGTGGCTGAGGGATCGGGGGTGCAGGACAGGCCTGCTCACTACTCTGGGCCCCAACCCAGGAAGCCTGCAAAGAGCAGCTTCCTGCTGCCCCCTCCTTCCAGGTTCCTGTTTCTATTCCCTGGGCCACTTCCCCACAGCCTCAGTTCCTTCCACTCCTGCCTCTGGCTCCAGCTCCTTTGCCCTCTTCCCAGGCCTCAAGCCTGTAAGTAAGTCCTGGCAGCCCATCAGGAGCCCTCTAGGAAGCCAGTCTTCTCCCTAGGGCTCCCTGCAGCAGACTCTGGTCTGGTCTGCAGCTTCCTTTTATATGGGCTGGCAGGGCCCTGATTGGCTGGCCCAGCCCCCACCCTAATTGTCTGCAGCCACCACCCTAATTGGCAATTTTTTCTCCTGCAGCCCCGCCTTTGGCTGCTTGCTGCTCAGCTTCCCTAGGCTGGTTTAACCCTCTCAAGGCCAGTGCTGGGCGGGCACCCCATCACAACCAGCATGAGGTTACACCCGGGAATGAGAGTTTTAATTTTACAGCACAAAGTATATTGTAAAGAGAACACCAGTATAAAAGGACCTCAGCTCTCACTGTGGGTTACCTTCTCCCAGGGACAGCTGTCTAGTTTTGTTGTATACGCTCAATGATACCTTTTCGCTTATCTTAACATAAAGGATCTTGAAAGAAGTTAAATTGGAAGGTCAACTTTAATGTAGAGACCATTAAGTGGATGAGACAATTTTGATTGGGTGGACGTTTAACCTGTAAATGAACAGCAACAAGGAAGAATAAAATGACAAATAGCTCACTCTAAACAAATTACAAATGTTTTCATAACAATTTTTTTACCAGACTGGTTTCTATTGTCTCTCTTTGTCTGGTGACAAACACTTTTTATTATTTTTGACCTTCCAGTGCATCCAACTACTCTGGTAAACCACTTGACTTTCAAATCAAGTCTGATTTAGCTTACAGATGCTGCATGCAACAAACCTTGGACATTTAATACAAACAAGAGGAAGTACTTTTTAACACAAACTACAACTAAACTGTGGAACTCATTGCCAGGGGATTTCATAATGGTCAAAAGTATAACTGGGTTCAAAAGAGAACTGGATGAGTTCAGAGAGGAGAGGTCCATCAATGGCTATTAGCCAAGATGGGCAGGGATACATCCTCATGCTGTGGGCTACGCTAAACTTCTGACTACCAGAAGCCAGGAGTGGAAGATGGAGATGGATTACTCCATAATTGCACTGTTGTATATATTCCCTCTGAAGCTCTAGTATGCACCACCGTTGGAGACAGGATACTGGGCAAGATGGAACATGATCTGACCCAATAGGGCAGCTCTTACATTCTTCTTTTGGAACAGACCAAAAATTTAATCTAAATCTAATGCTGACCTTTTAATGTCGACCACTATATCTCTTCCTATGAGGCATGAGCTGTTTTGAGAGATCTCCAAAAGCCACCATAATCCTGCTTCTACTTTTGTGGTTTTTGAATAATGGTTTTATACTACGAGGCAATCTATTATTTTATTTGCATGATCTAGTGACTCACAATAATTAGAAGCCATTGTTTCTGTTGGAAACTCTGATATCTTCAATGTATGATACAGTTGCAATCAGATACTTGGAATTACACAAGTCTAAAAATGGTATAACACAATGGCAAACTGAGCCCTTTGAGCAGATTTTAAAAAATGGTTTTCTGCTAATTATTTCTTTACCTAAAAGACTTTTGTTTTGCAAATAACTGGTGAAATTGCTAATTGTCTCTGTACAGGCTACTTGCAGGCTAGAAACAAAAAAAGGGGAATGATTTCAAAATCTGTTCGGCCACTTGGGAAGGGGTTATTTGCTTTGCCTTCTGTTTAATGTTTTTCCAAGGCTCCAGCCAACAATGGCCATTGAATAGCTAATCCCATTTGTTATCTACTGTTGCAGTAAACATGCATTATCTAATACATGGCCTTCCATTTTTTTCTGTGTGCCATTGTGCTGAAGCCATGATGAAAGCTTTATTAGCATTAGTCGCAATAGAAACAAGAGAGTAACAAATGGCTGTGCATTTGGCTAGTATGTTGGCTTGGCTGCAATGGACTTTCTTGGAAGAGCAGGAAGAGGAAAGAGGCAGACTGATTTCATTTGCTCAAATAACATTTATGTTTGTGTAACAAGGCAGCCTAATCTAAATAAATGTTCTTCCTTGGGTGTTTTAGTAGCAGAAATAATCCACATGGCTCTGAATGCAAAACCATTACTGCCCAAAATATTTTCGGAAGGAGGAAGAGCACAAATTAAAGCCTAAAGTGGGTGCTGTTTCTGAACAGCTGCGCAAACGGCTTTTACTTCTCCGCATGTCTAGCCAAACAATGTCACTGAGCAGCCTTTATAGTCCCAGCTGCAGAATGCTGAAGCGTTTTGAAGAGGCCACCTCCTGACATATGCCATTGGTGCAGTCAGATTACTGCAGCTGATGATAAATGTGCCTAGTGCCTTTTGTCATTATTTACATATACAGAAGATTGGGAATCAGGCTCTGGGATGGGTGTTTTCAGGTCTGTGTCATCATAGACAAAATAAATGTACAAAGACAGAGCCATGCTGGAATACTGTACTGAGTCACTAGCACAGTTAAAACAGCTCCCATTAGAATGAAAGTTTTACCCCAGCCCTGCCCCCCAATCCTAAATTATACTTGAGGAATATGAATATGAGGATTGGAGCTCATTGCCCCAAGACGTCCTTCAAACCAAGAGATTAGAAGGATTCAAAAGTTGCAGGACTAATGACAATATCCAGAATTATTACAGGAAATATTAAAACCAAAAATACTCACAAGAGTTTGGGCACAGATAGAAGCGCTCTTGCTCCTGGATGTAAGCCAGGCTCAAAAGACCAGTTCTGATTACCCAGGAGCTGCCCACTGCCACAGCTTGTTGTGTCTGCCTCTGAAGCACCTGGTGCTGGTTCCCATCAGAGATAGGCAAGGCTAAGCTTTTGTCTTAGATATTTTTAGTAAAAGTCAGGGACAGGTCATGGGCAATAATGAAAAATTCACGGAATTGACTTTTACTAAAAATACCCATGACACAACAGGTAGCCTGGGCAGCTGTAGGGGTGGGGGGCTGGGAGCTCCAGGGTCCCCCTCTGCTGGTGGCTCCAAGCTTCTGGGGTCCCTCTTGCCTCCTGTGGCAGCCCAGGAGCTCTGGGGGTCCTCCCTGCCACCCGTGGTGGATGGGAGAAGTGGGGATCCCCCCTGCCACCAGGTTCCCCCTGCTGCCTGCAGCAGCTCGAAGTGACAGATCCCTCCTGCCACTCGCGGTGGCCAGGAGCTGTGAAGGTACCTCACATCTCCCTGCCTCCGCAGGCGGTAGGGGACCCTGCCGCTCCCCGCAGGTGCTGGCTGAAGTCACAGAGGTTTTTGGAAGTCACAGATTTAAATCGCAGCCTTAGTGATGGGACACTGGACTAGATGGAGCACTGGTCTGATGGGATATAGCTCCTGCATTCCTGTGATAATGGTGTAAGCCGGCTGCTTTATACTGCTGCATTTCTCCTGGGGAGGGGAAGAGAAGCCTTGGGGAGGCAACTTGGGTTGTAGTGGGCTATTCTGTGTCCCTGCACATCGGCAGAGCACAGGGCAGGGCAACTCAGCCAGAAGGGCCCAGAAAGTTCCAGAACATGGTGTGGCAGTTACCTGACATGCACTGTGGCGGTTTCTGAGTCGTTTTCATTGTGGGCAACCCACCTGGCAGGTCTCATCCCAGGCACCCTCTGAGCGCTGAGAAGGGGAGAGCCGGGAGGGGAGCATCTTTCACTCCTAGAGGCTACAGGCCCTGTGGAACTTCTCTTCTGCCACAGGCCACTTGGTCTCCGTTGGGACGGCTTCTCGGTTAAGGAGAGCGAACGGGGCAGCACTTAATGAGAGGAAGGTTTGTAAGTTCTTGCCAGACTTAGCTGGGCTTATGGGGAGACAATAATGCCCAAGCGAGCAAGAGCCTTAGAGAGATCTGGGCCTGGATAGTCTATATGCCGATCCCAGTCCCTGTGCCACTTTCTATACAGGCTACAGATCTGTTTCACCAGCAACAAAGACCAGCCCTCTATTAAAATACGAGCTGAAGGGGAGTTCCCCACCGCGTGTGTTAGCGAACGGGGTTCTGAAGCGTTTGAAAGGATTGAGGTGCTGCCATTCCCCTCAAGCTCTGAAGAGTCCAACTGACACACGCTACATACTGCGGCTAGCCCATAAAGACTGAACAAATCATCTCTGGGAGAAAATCAGAAAGGGATGTGTGAGCTAAAATGGGGGAAAAGTTATGTGGCAAACTTATATTTGAAGGTTTGAAACAGAAACAAAAGGGGAAAAGTCTGTATAAGGAACAGATGTTCTGTTTCATAGGTTGGGTTAAAAGATATGCATAATATTTTATACTATTTTCAATGTGTTTTATGAGCACTGAGTGCTCTACAGAGAAAGTGCATAGCACTCTCTCTCTTTGAAAATTGACTAGAAATTATTCACATCTATTTAAGTTGTACATACGACAGCCCTGAGTTTTAACTCTGTGTAATAGTTTCTGAAAATGCCTGAAAAGATAAATCTCTGGTCTGTGCTTCAGCAAAGAGTTAAGCTGAGGGCCAGGAGGGAGAGGAACAGATAGTTATATGGAATAATGTCTGACCATTCCCCTGTCCCTGTTACAATGGATAATATTTATTTTGTACCTTTCATCCAAAGAGTCCAAATAGTTTGACAGACTATATACAGGGATCACTTCATTCTGTAACCTGAACAGTTCCCAAGTGCTCCTTCGTGCTGTGTGAAGACCCCCACCTTCCACCCCAGAGATGGCTGCAATGCTGCGGTGGTGAAGTATTCTCTCTCACATGTTTTTAAATCTGTATTTAAGGCTTTTCATATTAGTTGTAGTTTTGTTATATAGGAATCTAAACCCTTTCCCAGCTGCACCGATCAGTCCCTGCCCCAACTCATTTGCAATGTTGGTTTAAATTGTTAAGAATGGAAACTTGATTCACACCCAAGATACTTTGCAACTCCAGGTTCACTGAATGCAGCAGTTCTCAGACTTTAGCAACTCCCTCCATTTTGATTTAAAAATTTTCAGGGACCTCCAAGACTCTCACTCAGCACCAGGCCCCACCCCCATTCCTCCCCTTCCCTCAAACTCCACCCCTGCCCACCTCTTCCTGCCCCCTGCTCATTCCATTCCCCCCTCCCTCCATCGCTTGCTCCCTCCCCCTCACTTTCACCAGGCTGGGGCAGGGGGTTGGGGTGCAGGTCACGGCAAATGGGAGCTGAGAAGTCAGTGCTCAGGGTGGAGACCTCCTGCCCCCTCCAGGAGCCTCAGAGACGTGCTGGCCACTTCTGGGAGTGGCGTGGAGCCAGGGCAGGTAGGGAGCCTGCCGTAGCCCCGCTGCGCCACTGGACTTCTAGTACCTAAAATCTCTCAGTTTGGCTTCAGTAGCTTCCGGGAGCTAGAGGGAGGGGGAGGAGTTGACCATTGGGGCCCACAGAGCCCTGGAGAGTCCTCGGGGACCCCCAGGAGTCCATGGATGCCAGTTTGAGAAATGCTTCCCTAATGGATATATGTTCTAGAAGCTCAATGGCTCATGTGAATGTGACTTGCCTGGTCCTGCCCAATTATTGCAGCAGTTTGTTTCTGCCCCCCCCCCACCCGCTCCCTCGCAGTGTGGTCTGTGCAGTCTATCAAGACAAAGAAAAGCGGGTTCCTGACCTGAGAAACTAGCAGTCTATACACTGACCTCTGACGGCGAGATGAGCCCCTCAGAGCACCTAAGAGGAAGTGCGTTCAGGAAGAGATGGGGATAGAAGGGAACGCGACTGTATCGCCAGGATAGCAGATCAGAGGCCCCTTGTACACATAGATCCGTAAATCACAAGGTCAGAAGGGACCACTGTGAATAATCTAATTTGACTCCTGTATAACACAGGGCACACATGGAGAATTAATGACCCCCTCAGCAACGTGGGGGAGGCCAACAGCAGCCGCATCACGGCTCTCATAGACTCATAGATTCTAGGACTGGAAGGGACCTCGAGAAGTCATCGAGTCCAGTCCCCATGCCCTCCCCAGAGTCTGAGATCGTGTGCATGGAAGGTCCCCTTTTGCAGGAGGCAGGGCTGCTAGCAGGAGACCCAATCTGAATTTAAAGGAGATGTAGCTTATTATTCCCCCTTCAAACTTTCCTTTCTGCTGCTCCCTGACGTTTTTTGTAACTCGCTTGTCTCCACTTTCAAAATCTTTCACCGTTTCCCCATGTAAATAAAACTGGTTTCTCCTCGTACTGCCCACTTCAGGCCGTGAAAACGACAGCAAACACCCTGCTCCTCTTGTGCTGAGTGGAAATCATTTCACTCTTCTTATTCAGCTGTCTGCAGGGTTCAAACAACATGGGGCTCGGCATCAGCTTTCATCATCCCTCTTCAGAGTCTAGGGCACTCATGGACATTAGCATTATAGTTCAAATAAAATCCAGCCCTGTGTGAAGCATGCTAAACCTTCAGGGTAATCTTCACTGGGTTGACCACCCAGCAGAGAGTAGCCAAGGCTGAACTGACACAGCACAGGCTGGAAATTTAGGTGGTAAAAATGTCCTGTAAAGGCAGCTCGAAATTGAAATGCCCTCACAGCACCTGACCAGGCTCGCTTTATATTCATCGCCTAGACAGAGCCCATTGGACTCTGTGGAAATGTCTGAATGATTTCTGGGGCCAGCCATACAGCTAGTGTCTCCTTCCAGTGGGCTCCAGGTGCTTGGTTACCTGCCTTCTCTCTCTCTGCTCCCAGCATGCCCTGTCAATGAGGGTAGGTCTCCTCTCCTGCCCTCTGCCAACAGCATAGATATTTTAACCTCTCTGGATGAATGACATCATCAGTCATCGAGCAGCTTGGCAGACTCAGAGTCTTTTCAAACTGATTCAGGAAGGGAGGAGTCAGCTTGAAGGAGGCTTTGGGAGTGGCTGGGTTTCCCTTTCACTCGCCATTAATTGCTTCTGTGTGTAAGTGCTATGGGGTTGGGAAGTGCAGCTTCACAGGAGAAGGCAAAGCTTCCAGACTGATTTTCCTTATACTGGACAGATTGAGCTGAGGGAGGTCATTGGGAATATATGCCACATTGGACTTCAAAATGGATCTTCTCCACAGTGGAGTTGCATAAATTAGAGACATGAAAATGTTGGAAAAGGTAAAGAAGTGTTAAACATTGGGGAAGGAGGCAGTTCCTCACTTTCCCATCTTTTCACTTTACGGCTTCCTAGTGGAAAATAGGAGGAGGAAGGGGAAAAAATCCTGAATCTCCAGAAACCAATACCAGATAACTAAAACATTTCAGAAAATATGTCACAAAAATAGAACTGACATTTTAACTCAACGCAAAATGAAAAATTGTATTTTGTTTCCATATGTCGATATGAAATTACATTAAAAAAAAATCTGGTAGAGAAATTGAAACAGTTCATCAACACAGACATTCTGCAAAAAACTTTGATCTCAGTTAAACTGAATTCTTTGATGGGGAAACTGTGGCCAAAAAAATTGACCAACTCTATCTACCTGTAATAACATGGAATTCTCACTGCACTTGCAGGCACTTGGTCAAGCAAAGAAGACTGCATTTGTCCCCAACTCCCCCAGAATATTACCCTGTCATCAAAGATGCATGAAGATAGCTCTGAAATGGATCATTTTATCCACAAAATTACAAGACATTTTTTCACAATGGGAGGGACTCCAAACAGCTACCCAAGCAGAGGACCCTGGGATTCACCAGTGTGTCTGCAACACAAAACAAATCAAAGCTCCAGCTTTCTTCCCTCTCACCTTGTATCATACATGAACGAGGGAGTCTTGTGAGGATGAAGACAAGGAAGATATTCATAGGCCTCAAGGTAAGAGTTTGGGTACTGATTTTGATGGAGCAGGTTCTGATCCAAATGGGCATACAAATAAATTGATAGAATCCAAGGCCAAACAGGACCATTATACTGATCCAGTCTGACCTCCTGTACAACAGAGGCGAGAGAACCTCACCCAAGAATTCCTGGGTCCTGACCTCAGAGTGTTGGTGGCAATGTCAGTCTATGACATAGAGTAATTTCCGGTGACCTTAATGCCAGCTCCACCCCAAGCAGAGCTCCAAGATATGGCCAGCACTGTGAGCTCCCTGGAATAACCCACCGTCCTCATGAACTCCATGGTGGACTAAATCGAAGCCCAATGAGGCAACACCAATGAAAACCTCAGTGCAGGACACTTGCTGGGGATTCACAACCACCTAAGGTTGAGAGTCAAGGGTTATCGACTCTTCCAGGCCTGTTATTAATTCCCAGGAAATGCCCTATGCCTCCAGCGTTGTTTACATAACAGCACATGACAGGCTCATGCAAGTGAGATATGCCTCTTATATGCCAGCTTAAAACCACCTGCAGTTTTTTGCCAGTTACAATGAAATCCATTCAAAAGCAGTAACTTCACAGTAAATGGTATCAAGTCAGTGCAAATGGCATTAAAGACACTGGGGTCAGGTGCAGCCACTAAGCTGAGTACTATGGCAGTGAAGCATTATTTGGGCTTCTTTTGACTAACTGTCGACTTCAGAGCAGCTCTTCCTCTACGAAGAACACAGACAGGTCCCAACTGATTTGCCTCGGAAATCCATGCTCACTGTATTGCAAAATACTCCCTCCCAGGTGCTCCGGGTGAGTCATTCATTTTATGTTGGTGGGTGAGTAAATATCAGTCCGTTTTCCCATCATCTCTTCATCATGGTGATGTTATGTCAGAGCTGGTAAATTTCCCATTAGTTTTGCAAGGTCGCCTTACTGCCCTAAGATTTTTATTCTTTCAACACTCCTGCCGCTTTGCAAAACTTAATGTTTTAGATTCATTGCTCTGAAGTTAGTTTAATGTTTCTGTCCTTTTTCACTGTTGTTTTTTCTTGTGTTAAGTGCACTGGAGGCTTATTCTGGGAACATGTTTATTATTTCAAAGAGCTGAGGTGTATTTTCATATCTGCTTTAGCTTAAAGCACAGAAATATTCTCTCAATATCTTTTACCTTGTCTGTGGGAGTGCGCACTGACTGCTAAGCTGACTGCTTCTCTGCTGCTGTCTGCCCCTCTGCTATAGCCCGAGGGAATGAAAATCATAAAAACCAATATTTGAACTCCTTCCAGCTTTCTGCCCCTTTGAGCATTAGTCTGTCTACCCAGCTGTGGCCCAATATTGAGTCAGCTCGCTGTCACACACAGCACGGCTGGAAGTTCGAAAAGGGCAAGACAAGAGATAAAGGGGCTGCTGGGGAATAAAGATTAAAAAAAAACACAGTCAGAGATTTGTATGAAATTCATAGAGATATTTCTGCATTCAGTGCCAATGGTGCCAAAGTTCCAATGGTGTGAAATAGCCGTCGCCTCTGAGAGAGAGACCTGATCTTTCAAATGGGAAATGTCATTGGAAACAGGATAATCTTTCAAACCAGCAGAAATGAACTGGTTGCCTCTCTCCCATTCACACACAAACAGTAACAATAAAAAACAGACCCATTCCCCTTCTCTCAATGTCCTCAGCCTTCTGTTCATTCCCACCTCTCACTGTTTTCACTTCTTAAAATTTTACCCTTTCCTTCGTTGTATCATTCTCCACCCTCCCATCTCCCTTTCCTGTTTTATCTCACCTTCCTTTGCCTCCAACATTTTTGGCTGGCAGGACACAGCTCATCTCCAGAGCTCTGTGAGAATCATGGCCTCCCAGATGATTTTCTGTTTGCGAAGTGTCAAAGAGTGTTTTTAACAGAATTGTACTCATTTTTTAGTTTCTATATGCTTGCATCCAAAATCTGTTGTTGACTCAAACATAGGAGAAAAGTGTAACTTTTCTATTGATCCATATTAGCTAAAGTACTAAGAGGACATTCCTTCAAAGGGTCCTCACAAAATGAAGAGTGGTAGTTTTTTGAAAGAAAGCAAGGTCACAGAATTGATGGGAATAGTGCAGGGTTCTGTATAGTCGATAGCAAAAGGGAAAGGAAAATTATGTCTAGGAAAAAATCCAGAGTTGTTCATGCATGTGTAAAGTTAAAATTAGAACTGTCAATTAATTTCAGTTAATGCATGTGATTAATGCAAAACAAATTAACTAGATTAAAAAATAGTTCTGATTAATCACAGTTTTTTATCGCACCATTAAACAATAATAGAGTACCAATTTAAATTTATTATAAATATTTTTGGATGTTTTTCTATATTTTCAGATATATTGATTTCAGTTTCTACACAGAATACAAAGCGTACAGTGCTCACTTTATATGATTATTTTTGATTATAAATATTTGCACTGTAAAAAAGATAAAGAAAAGAAATGGTATTATTCAATTCACCTCATGCAAGTCCACTCAGCCCGACTTCTTGTTCAGCCAGTCACTAAAACAAACACGTTTATTTACATTTATAGGAGATAATGCTTCACATCTTACTTACAATGTCACCTGAAAGTGAGAACAGGCATTCACATGGCACTGTTGTAGCCAGCATTGCAAGTATTTATGTGTCAGATATGCTAAAAATGCGTATGCCCTTCATGATTTAACCTTTAGACATAAAGTTTTTTTTTTAAATTTTTGAGGGCAGTTATGTAAAAAAAATTCTACATTTGTAAGTTGCACTTTCATGATAAAGAGATTGCACTACAGTACTTGTGTGAACCCGAGACTGTCTACCACAGGGCACTGGCATCCAATATCAGATTGATGGCAACCTCTTCAACCATTCTCATCTCCGTGCCAGAACTAAAGTAGTATCAGCAACAATAACTGAACTCCAGAACGCAGATGATTGTGCTGTAGTTGCACACTCAGAGGATCTACAAACAGCCCTTAATTGCTTCTCTGCAGCTTACAAAAGCCTAGAGCTAACTCTGAACATCAGCAAAAAAAAAGTTCCTCACCAGCCAGACCCTGGTCAATCATGAGACCCAGCAAGGATGATCTACTGCGACAAAGAAGAACTGGAAAATGTAGAATACTTTGCCTATCTTGGCAGCTATCTCTCACAGAAGGCAGACATAGACGTTGAGATTGAGTACAGAATTCACTGTCAGCCTTGCCTTTGGCAGACTGTCTCGCTGGGTGTTCAACAATCACATCAGAACACACACTAGACTTTCAGTTTATGAAGCGGTGGTAATGGTCCCAACTCTCCGCTATGGCTGTGAGACTTGAGTGACCTACAGAAAACACCCGAAAAATCTGGAGTGCCAGCACCAGCACTTTCTTCAGAAGATCCTCGACATAAAGTGGGAGGATCATCGCACTAATGTCAGTGTCATCACAGAGGCCAACATCATCAGTGTTGAGGCCCTTATTATCCAACACCAGCTGAGGTGGAGCAAGCACTATGTGCGCATGCCTAATGTACACTTACCAAAACAACTGCTCTATGCCCAGCTCGCCAACGGAGAAAGGAAACCAACAGACCAAACAAAATGCTTTAAAGACACTCAAGATAAACATCAAGAGATATGGTATCGACACCACACACTGGGAGAGAGAAGCCTAGGACAGGGGTAACTGGGAAAGACTGGCCAGAGAGAGAACGTCCACTTTTGAGGAAAATTGCCTTGCCCTGTTCTCAGAAAAACACCAGAAAAGAAAGGAAAGATGATGGTCACGTAGCAATTGCGGGCCAACCCTGTCGTCCAACACCACCTGCAGTGTCTGCTAATGAGCCTGTGGCTCAAGGATTGGACTCCTTGGTCACCAAAGGACCCATGAAAAATAAAACTTGTGAAAGATCATCCTCGAGCTCGAGGAATCACCAACGATGAAGACAGTTCTTGTATGAGGTGTATTGGAAAAATTGGTTTCTTTAGTTTATCTTTATTACAGTGCAAATATTTGTAATAAAGTAATAATATAAAGTGAGCACTCTACACTTTGTATTCTGTGTTGGAACTGAAATCAATATATTTGAAAATGTAAAAAAAATCTAAAAATATTTATAATAAATTTAAATTGGTATTCTATTATTGTTTAGCAGTGCAATTAAAACTGTGATTAATCATGATTTTTTTTTAAATCTCACAATTAATTACAATTATTTAAAATAAAATGTTCAGCAGCCCTAGTTAAAATGTATCTGGACTCTTTGCAGGCACTTGGCACCAAATGAAGGAATAAAACATTGTGCCCTCTCTCCCAGTGCATGGCACTGCAGTAATGGAGTTCAGAATTTAGCTCTGTGAGTCCATTGCTGTACCTGCAAACTAGAGAACTTTCAAACATTTCCTGTTTTATTCCTTGTGTTACAGTAACATCCAGGAACTCTACATGAGCCTGAGGCCCCGCTCTGCGAGGGCCTGAACAAACACAGAGTGAGAGACAGCCCCTGCCTTGAAGAGTTTACAGTTTACATCAGTGGCCCCAAACTTTTCACAGTCTTGCCCCCTTTATCCTTGTCCGTGCCTCCCAGGAGCAAGGCCATGGCTCGGGGGACGGGGGAGATGGGGTAATAGGGCTGAGGCTGGGGCCACAGCTGGGGGTAGGGCTGGGGCTGGGACTGAGAATGGAGCTGCAGCCAAGGGCCAAGGCTTGGATTGGGTCTGGGGCCAAGCCTAGGAGATTGGATCTGGGGCCAGCATCGGAAGCCGTGGTTGGGGGCCAGCACTGGGGATGGGGCTGAGGGCAGGGCCGAAGAGGGTCTGGGTGGCACTCCCTCCCCACCCCCCACTGGGCAGACCCAGGTCCTACCAGGCCACCCCAAACATTCCACCCCTATAGTTTGGGGACCTCTGATTTCTCTAGAGAAGAGAACCAAAGGGAAGGGAGAAGGGAAGTGTTAGCCGGTACATGAGGTGTAAATGTTAAGTGAGGTAATTAACCATTGGAACAGCATACTAAGGGCTGTGGTAGCTGTTAACAGCACCTGTCGTACCCCTCTATGGGCCAGCCAGGGCACCGTCTCTCAGGTTTCTGGCTCACCAGCCATCGCATCTCTTGGGAGGAGACATGCATCTTTCTCCCTCCTTACTGAGGTATTTCCAGGCTGCAGGGCTCCCTGCCTGCACTGTGAGTTCCACCAGCTAAGTCCAACTGCCTAGAAAGGCTTGCGTTGCATTTCCCCTCTGGGACCTGAAACAGTGTAACTGCCACAGTTAAGTTATCCCACCACTCCTGCTAAGCAAGTCCATGTCTATAACAGGCCTGGAACATCTATTCAATCATATATTAACCCTTTATAAATGGAGTCTCAATATGAAATGTGAGCAAAGTGTCCTGCAGAATTTAATACACATTGTTGTCACCTCATTGGCTTCTTTAGGGTGGTTCAAAAGAGCCTCCAGAAAGGACCTCACAACTATTGAATTGTACAGCTTTCTAGCACTCTGCTGATGCTCTTTGGAGCTGTGTTGCTTCCATCCCTAGCAAATGGGGAGTGCATGTTTCTATAAGCAATGTGTGGCTGCTGTGGAGACATTGTTATGGGGGGCAGATCACAGAGTACCCCTCTGTGGGTGCTCCAGGCACTGCTCCAGTGCTGTGGCTCCACTGCAGATGAAATAATATTTTTCGTAAACCTTCTCTATCATTTCTAATCTGCTGGGGGTGGATTTTGCCTCTAAGGGAAGAATACCTCTGTGTGTACATTTGCTATAACTGATTTATACCAGAAAATGGTCAGAGCAGCTTTGTCCCCCTAAGAAGCTGGGGTGACCAAACTAGCTGTGTTCCTTGGCAGCAGTTCAGTCTGGAAGTAAAATGGGTAGCTTTTTACGTAGGGCTCTTTGCAGCATGAGAACTAACTGTGCCCAGCAGCTGTCTCATGCAGTGAGAAATGACCACTGTTCCTCCTGGAACTGCTGTCAAACTCTTCCATTCATCTTCTTTGGAATTATTTCTGAGTGGCCCACTTAGCAAAAGAGTCCTCCAAGAGCAATACAGCCAACATCAACCCCAGAGACAAAGCTTACGCTTTGTTATTCATTCTTCTCAGGACAAGTGTTTGGAACCTTTAATCCATTTATCCAGACTTTGGCACTGGGGAAATCTTGAGGAAAAGAATGTTTAAACATAGAGCAACTTTGCTGTATTTTCTATATTCTCCTGCCTGTGGTTGCTGCTGATTGAAAACTGTGTGGGATTAAAATATTTTCTTCCTTGCAAACTATTTTTACCTGTTAAGTCATCCCATGATCTTATGCTGGTAATATTTCCTTGGCAAGAGACTGTGAAATTACAAATATATGGAGTTCAGAATTTTGATTTTGTTGTCCAGTCAGGCAAGACAAGATGACGGGCAGGGTGAGAGAACACACAGGTCCTGGGACTTCCAATCCCGTAGATACTCTGAGCCCAATCCAGCTTCCACTGTCTTCGAAGGGAGCCGTGTGGGGTCCGGAGTGAGGAACTGCCCTTGTGGTAAGGGTAGTACTGAGTGTGCAGTGACTGCAGAATCAGTCCCAATTTTTAATTAGCAAAAGTGTCAAAAAGAAAAAAAAAGAATGAAAAATGCAGATTTCTGTTAAATATGAACTTTCCATCCTCACAGTGACTGTCTGTCTCTTGGGCGGCCCAATTCTGGTCTCCCCAGCACCAGTTTTACACAGGGGTCCATTCAGTGGAGTCATTTCTGATTCACTCAGGCGGCAAAAGGAATCAGACCCGTAGGTTCTACTGGTGGCAAAACTGCATGGATGGCACCAAGCTGCCTTAATGGACCAATCTCTTGAGACCTAGACTCTTTTTTCTTAGGCAGTGTAAGCAACATCTTAATTCAGGCTGAATGAGTCTAGAGATAATGGATTGAAATGCACCCTTACTTGGGTGACCAAGGCTCTTTACAGCTGGGTCAGCGTATCAGTCTTGCATCCATCAAAATGTAAGGTGACTCTTCAAAGGCATGTCACCCAGCAGATATCCCTGTCGTGCCCAGAAAGCAGCATGTTATCAGCTCTCTGACTCAGAGACTGATGGTTTCTGTTCAGGAGCAACCAGTACTGAATGTTAGGTAGCATTCCTGGGGCTTTAGAAAAGTTACTGCAATAAAGAAATTAATGAAGGGCAATTTATTAGCAAAATTCCAATTAGTTTAATTAGATTACATTATTTTCCTCTTTGCTGCTTTCTAATTCAGATATATGAGATTGAAAATTAATATTAATGTATTGTGTTTATTCAGACTTAATGAACTGACTGGCATGGTTTGCCAGCATTTAGCTGTCTGATTTAAATGTGGCTGACCATTATTTCATAAAATCCATTTTTGATAACGACATTCTTACAGATCAGATTTCAGTAAAATGAACTGAATTATCACTTTCTTTCTTAATCATTTCATAGAATCATCATGCAGTAATGGCATTGACAGGCTTAGAGAAACGGATCTTAATGTTACTGTAACATATTGTAATAATAAAGGCACTTTTTCTCCTTCCTATATAAATGTTACCTTGGTGGATGTTTGGAGCCATTTCGGAATCACTGTTCGAGAGAGCTCAGAAGATCTCTCCTTTCTCCATTTAGCTCTCCCCTGTTCCAGGATAAGCAATAGTACCTTCACCCCTCTCCCAGCCTCCATACTCTACCGGCTCTTTCCCATTTCCATGGTCCTCGTGTTCAGGCACTGGCCTCCAACTCAGAGACATAGGGTGAAATTTTCAAAAGCATTGAAGTGACTCAAGAGTGTAAATCTTATTTCCAAAAATGGCATAGGTGCCTAGTGCCTTGCTGCCCTTCTGCCTTTCAACTGTACAGCTTTCATACAGCTACTGCCTCCAAATTACATCTCCCCTTTGGAATCTGGTTTAGTGACAAACTCACAGTTCTGCTCACCAAAGATCTTCGAGCTCTCCCCAGGATTTTGTCCTTCGCTCACACCTCATCCGGCTGGTCCCCTATGTCACTCCATTTCCAGCCTGCCAGCTTGGGCACTGGAAAGCTTGCTCCCCAGTCTGGCTGAGATGCAGCTCACAAGCTGGCACGCAAGCCACTGTCGCCTAGCCACTCAAGGCATGTTCTTCATCTAGAGACTAAAATTCCCACCTGTAAAGAGCTTGGCCCCTCAACATACATGCACCCAAAGAAGCAATGCCTCGTTATGTTCCCTCTTTGTTCAGGATCTTACAAGTTGATTTGAGTAGAACATTATCTGGCAGGAGTCCCCCCCGCTTCCTCCCACGGCGTCTCGCTCCCTTGGCTCTTTTGTCACACACTCAGGCTGAGCACATGACATCCTGTCACTGACGCTACTTGCTCAGGTTCTGTGCCAATGATTCTCACAGGCACAGCTCCAATCCCATCACTTCAGGCTCACGTGCCCCCTCTCACTCGGTCTTTCTCACCACTACCTGACCATGGAGGTGAGGGCTGTGCCCATTGGCACTGTGGGACCATCCTTGACACCTTCCCATGTGTCTCTTTCCAAATGCAAGCTTTTGTCAAGTCCTCTCACTTCTCACTCTAGCTGCAACATCTCCACAGTCTGCGCTGCTGGTTCCACTGATTTCCACCGGGGGGGCCTAGGCTTAGGCCCTCACCCTCCTGGACTATTCCAAGCTCCACCTCCCATGACCCACTGGATATTGTTTCTCTTCCACCATCCATTCAAACCCTCAAGTCTCAGTTACCATACTCGTCCAACGTTCTAATCATGTCAACCCCTACTCAAATCCTGGCACTGGTTTCCTGTTTCCTTTTGCAGCAGGTTCAAACACTTCAGCCTCATTATCCAGCCCCATCCCTCCCCCTCACCCCATACATCCTCTGGGGTGGAACCAGACATTAAATCATTCATTCAAAAAATATTGTGAAATTAATCAAAGCAATTATTCAGTGATCAGCTCGTTTCCCCAGTGTGCCCCGGCCACCTACATAGCAACTCTCATTTCCTACTGCAGCCCAAGTGAGGCACCGTGCTACACCAATAGCTTTACTGGTCCCTTCTTTTCCTTGTCCAGGTACTGCCTACATCCTTCCTATTCCTGGGAACGTTTCCTTTCTCCGGGGCACCCAGACAGCTTGCCTTTTTAGCAAGTCGTCCACCACTCACCTTCCACCCCATATGCCTTGTTGAGTGCGATCAGAATTGCAGTAGAAAATAGAGGCCCCAAACAGGTATCTGAGCTCAATTATGCTGGGAGCTGTGCAGATATTTAAGCAATTTGTTATTCAAAAAGCAAAAATAATTTTAAAATAGAGTGTGTGTGTGTGAAAGAACATCCCTGGGACTAAATGCAACACAACAAGTTATTTTATGAGCCTTCCCTTCCCTTAACCTTTCCGTTGCATTTATATTGTAAGCTTGTCAAGGCAGGGGCCTTCTCTCTGCATAGTGTTTCTGGGTTTGCAGCATTTGGGGCTGTATTCTAAGGTTGCTGGCATTCATTGTACTTGCAGCTACAGGATAAGATGCAGGCGGTGTAGGCAAGATCCAAAATGTGCCTAAATTACTAAAAAGTCTTCTTCTGTCATGGAGATGGGTAAATCAGCTAAGATAAACAGGGAATTACCTGACCCCAGGGCTGACCTCGTCTAAGTACAAGCCTTCAACAAAAAAATGGCCGTAAAATGATTTCAAACAGGGCATTACAATTTTTAATTGTTTTTTATTTCAGCTGCATGGAAAAGCAGGAGGCCATGCTGTACCATATCTCAGCCAATGTTATCGCCTCGTTTTGTATCCCATAAACTGTATTATACTGCTGTCATGTACATTTTATATGCACTGTCTGTATGAGATTGGGAACTGCTCTTAATGGGTCACCTTTACAGATCACATTCTGACTTTGGTAGTTTGGCATGTGGGAGACTGGGGACAGAGCCATAGCAGAGGAAGAAGGTGGATGAGCCATCCTGCTTGCATAGACTCTGGTCACCCTGGGCAGAGCAAAGAAAGTTCATGCTCTTTCAAAAGGAGCTGAGTTTGCACCCACTAGCACTTACCAACCAAAGCCCAGTCAAACAATTGTCGGAGAAAAACTCAGTTCTCGCTTTTTTGTTTGAGTGCAGCAAAATCAAATACTTTATTATTTCTCCAGCAATTGCGATAGAGGGAGGGAGTGCCCTAGGACACTGGGTCGCCCCAGTCCCGGACAGGTCTCTCAACACGTAAACAATTACAGCAAGCATTTATACCTTTGTTACAGACAATAACAAGCAATAATACAGACAATAATGAGCAACAGCTGCATTTTGTTTATACATGGGCTATCCTGCTATCTTATTTTCCTCACTTCTAGGTGCCAGTCTACGTATTTAATTATCAGTGCAAGGCCGTGATAACTTCTCACACAGTTCTTTCCTACTCATTTCACACTATCCTCTCTTCTACAAGTCTCGCGTCATTAGGGTTACAGCTGGCCTAACTCTTGTTAACTGCTAGCCTGACTCTTGCTAACAGACTGACATGCATTAAGATCCCCTACAAATCCTTGTCAATTCTTTCCCTACTTCCACACAATGTATTTAACTTTAGATAAGTTCATGGAGGATAGATCCAGCAATGGCTATTAGCCAGGATGGGCAGGAATGATGTCCCTAGCCTCTATTTGCCAGAAGCTGGGAATGGGCAACAGGGGATAGATCACTTGATGATTCCCTATCCTGTTCATTCCCTCTCAGGAACCTGGCACTGGCCACTGTCAGAAGACAGGATACTGGGCTAGATGGACCTTTGCTCTGATCCAGTATGGTTGTCCTTATGTTCTTAACATCCATTGACTACAAAACTCTGAGGTGCTGAAGTGTTTGGCTGAGTCGGGGCCTATAACCCAATCTATCCCGCTCCCACACGTTACCATGGTTCAAACAGGTTCTCACTGATGTAAGGGAGACTAGAATTTTGCCCTAAGTATCTAAGACTATGACTTAACATGGTTTATGATAAACAGAAATAAAGAGACGATGAGTTCTGTCTTCTTTGCACCTACCGAAGGAATCCAGAGCCTTTGAACGCCGACTCCTCTTGGCAAGTGTTAATTTCACCTTGAGCGAGACTCACTTTTACACTGATCAGTGACACATGGAACATTCTGGGCACATTTCCTCAGACTGTTGTTTAAACTCTATATTAGTGATAAGGGAATGGACTGCCAGTAAGGAGAGTGAAATTGGCCTGAACTTATCACGGCAAGGTGAGATACTGCTCTAAGTCCACATGGTATTTCAGAATACTTTCCACTTCAGGAACGTTTGTTTATTTGTATCATCGTTATTGGTTTTAGTCACTCCAGAAATAAAGGGCTTGTTTAAAACAGCCTACTTTTTAATGAGAAGCATGGCGGAAGTGGAGTGAGCGAGGTCTGAGCTGATGGTAATTCAGCAGCTGTTTGCAAATGGAAGAGAAATTCTCATTGTCCTGCCCTCTTTGACCTTTTAATATGCTGGGCCAAATCGTCACATGTTCCTCAGAATGCATCCACCCCAAATGTAATGGTCACAGCTGGTCAAACATTTTCTGACAAAACATATTTCTGTTAGGAAAATGCTGATTCCACAGAATCAAAATGTTCCATTGGGAATAGGCCGAGGTCTTTGAAACTTAGATGAAACCAGGCAGGTAAGCAGGCTGGCTGCCCAGGCACCCTGATTCCCCCAACATTTCTTGGGCTTCCAGTTCTTGGCAGCCCAGTCAGTGGGAAGTGTGGGCCAGCCTCCCTGCCTAGTGGGCTGCCCCAGTGCTGGAGAGCTGGGATGGGACAGCTTTGAAAAGTTCCATTCTGGTTCTTCCAAAAAGGAATTTTTAGGAGATGTCCTGCAGGTGGTAAATTTCTCACAGCTGACTTTTCATTCCTATTGGAAACAAAAAAAGATATTTGGAAATGCAAAATTTGCTGTGGGATGGAAATTCCGGTTCTCAAACAGCTCCAGTACTGGGGCAACCAACCGGCGCAGAAAATCGCCATTAAATGCAGTATAGGCATTTCAAAATTAAAATGTAGCTGCTGGGTACAACTGTGTAAGAGCTCAGCAGACTGCTTCAGCTGAAGTGTTGAACAAATTGTACCTGCTTCAGGCTTCCGAGAATTCTGCTTGCAGGGGATAAATTGGAGTGGATTCATTTGTATTCCATTTTGTGTCCGACACTGAAGAGAGGGTTGGAGTTACATACCACCAATTTCACCTTTGTACTTTTGTGTCTAGCAGTTAGACGAAGGGGCCATAGAGTTCTTTGGATGGCTCTTCTCCATTGTACTCATCGTTACATCCTGATGCCTTAGTGTTCTTCCATGTTTAACAGTAACAGGTTACACCCACATACCAGAAGTTTGCCCTTGCATGAAAATATATTTTGCAATTGGACATACATCCAAACCTTAACAATCAAAGATGGCCACAGCCAGAGATGGGACACTGGATGGGAGGGCCAAGGCTCTAGGATGGCACCGAGTATTTTCTCTCTCAGTTGTGTGGCTGGCAGGTTCTTGCTCACATGCTCGGGGCTAGCTGATCACCATAGGTGGGACAGGAAGGAATTCCCTCCTACGTCAGAATGGCAGGGACGTCGGGAGGGGGGGTTCGCCTTCATCTGCAACATTTGGGTGCAGGTCACTTGCCAAGATTATCTCAGTGTATCTCACTTAATTTCCCTCCTACTGAGGGAGCCTCAGGCCCTGGTGCACCTCGGGCCCGCCTATTCGCTGCTTGTGGCACAGAACAGCTGAGTCTCCTGTAGGCTGTATACTTTGGTTGTTGGGTTTGGTCCCCTGGTGCTAGGTGGTGTTGGTGGCTGCTTGGTGTGCTATACAGGAGATCAGACTAGTCAGGGGTTCTCAAACTTCATGGCACCGCCACCCCCTTCTAATAACAAAAATTACTTCACAACCCCAGACGGGGAGACCGAAGCCCGAGCCCGCCCAAGCTCCACTGCCCCGGGTGTGGGGCCAAACTCCAAGCCACAGCAATCTGGGCAGGGGGACCAAAGCTGAAGCTCAAGGGCTTCAGCCCCAGGCAGGGGGCCTGTAACCCAAGTCCTGCCACCCAGGGCTAATGCCTTCCGGCTTTGGCTTCAGCTGGGCAGTGGCAGTCAGGCTTCAGCCCCGGGCCCCAGCAAGTCTAAGCCAGCCCTGGCGACGCCATTCAAAGGGGTCCCAACCCACAGTGTGAGAACCACTGGACTAGATGATCTACTGGTTCCAGCTGGCCTTAAACACTATGACTCTAAGTTTTACCCTCACGGATATGTGCCTGACTCACACTGATGTCAATGGAAGTGGGCATGTGCAACCAGTGGCAGAATGTGGATTTGTGTATAAAGATTTATAACCCACATCATTCTCGAATATCATCTGTGAGCAGCAGACTTTGGCACAGGAAAGTCGTGTGGCAGAAGGTGATGGTAAATGACAGCTTGAAAATTGCTATCATTGGTTGTTTTTTTGCACGTTCTTGATTTGGAAGAAGCTAATCATTCAATTTGCAGGTTAATTTTGGATATATTGTACCATCCTGCAGTCACACTGTGGTAATTATTTTATCTGTTTAACAGACAATGTTTTCATTACAGAGAAGTACTTTGCCTGGTGATTTCCATTGTGAACCCAGAATTTGAATATATCACAAGACTTTCCTCTTAATCAAGATCTGCTTTTAACCTCTAGAAATACAAATACTCTGATGGTGTATGTCATAAACAGATAGTTAAGGGTTAATAGAACAGGAGTACTTCATGTCTTTTTTGACTGTAAAGAGTTAACAAGTTCAGTGAACCAGAGGACCAATCAGGGGACAAGATACTTTCAAATCTTGAGGGAAGGAAGTTTTTGTGTGTGCTGTTAGTGTTTGGTTGTTGTTCTCTGTGGGTTCTGAGAGTGACCAGACGTGCAACCAGGCTTCTCTCCAATCTCCCTGATACAGATTCTTATAGATTCAAAATAGTAAGTACTAGGTAGACAAAGCGAGTTAGGCTTATGTTTGTTTTCTTTATTTTCAAATGTGTATTTGGGTGGAAGGAGTTCATATTTGTATTTTGCTGAAAGGATTTTAATTTGTACTTGTATACTTAGGCTGGGAGGGTATTCCCAGTATCTATAGCTGAAAAACCCTGTAACATATTCCATCTTAAATTTACAAAGATAATTTTTATTATTTTTTCTTTCTTTAATGAAAAGTTTCTTGTTTAAGAACCTGATTGGTATTTTTATTTTGGTGTGAGACCTGGGGACTGGGTCTGGATCCACCAGGGAATTGGTGGGGAGAAAGGAGGGAAGGGGGAGAGAGAGGTTAATTTCTCTCTGTGTTAGGATTACTTTCTCTCTCAGGGAGAGTCTGGGAGGGGGAGAGAGAAGGAGGGGGGGAGAAGGTGGATTTTCCTCTCTGTTTAAGATTCAAGGAGTTTGAATCACAGTGATCTTCCAGGGTAACCCAGGGAGGGGAAGCCTGGGAGAGGCAACGGTGAGGGAAAGGGTTTACATTCCTTGTGTTAAGATCCAGAGGGACTGGGTCTTGGGGGTCCCCGGGCAAGGCTTTGGGGGGACCAGAGTGTACCAGGCACTGGAATTCCTGGTTGGTGGCAGCGCTACAGGTTCTAAGCTGGTAATTGAGCTTAGAGGAATTCATGCTGGTACCCCCCCCATCTTTTGGACACTAAGGTTCAGAGTAGGGAATTATACCAAGACAGTGTAATTGAGCAAACTCTAGCCCCCTTTGTACGTTGATTTACTACCTTGGATAGAAGACCTCAATGTTCAATTTCATGCATTTGTTCTCCTGCTTGAAAACATAATTTTGCTGAAATCTCAAGGAAACCAGACTCCTAACACCATGCTATCTATTTCTGAGCTCCTAATGATCACAAAGATAGAGACATTTCTGATATAAAACCACAGGATTTTGGTTTCTGCTGCCCTTGATATCCTTGATTATAATTCAAAATAGCTACAGAATTCACCCACTGGCAATGAATGAGCAATGAATATTTAATGGATATGAAATACCAGGTATGATTTTTTCAGATTACAGGTTTTCAGGACATTTTAGGAAAAGACATACAGATCAATGCCTATTTGCGTTTTCTTTGGACTAAACATTATAAACCTCAATGGCTTTTTTTTAATCTTAATGAAACATATTTAGTTCTTGTGAACAGATAACGCTGCTGACTGTTGGTGATACTAACACCGGAAAATTGATCAATGAAATGGTCGTAGCACCGTGGTATTGTGTGTGTGTGTCAACACTGGACTCTGAGGGATTTGCTCAGGTTGTTTAACACAAATATATTGCATCTGTTTTGCTTTTGGTGTACGAATGCCATTCTGTACATGAACAATGCTAATCAAGTAGGTCGCTCTGCTAGCAAACCAAGAATTTTCCAAAACCCATCCAAATCTTGATCACTTTTTATCATTGTTTCGTGGAACTGAACCCGGCTTTGAGCCCAGTCTCTATCAAAAGAGATCTGAACTGATGATCCTCATTTTATAATTCAGTAAATCAAATAAACAAACTGCCATGATGTCTCAGTGCATTGGCTGTCAGTTTAATGTACTTTTACGTACTGTTTCCAAGAATTTTCCACTTTCAGTTTTTATCAGAACAAGCAAATCATCTGAATCACTGGCTCTCGGGAAACATTGTCGGGGCTTCACAATAGCTGGGGCTCGACCAAATTCACGGTCCATTTTCGTCAATTTCACAACCAGGGGTTTAAAATTGTCAGTCTCATGTTTTCAGATATCTACACCTGAAACGTCACCATGGGGTTGTAACCATGAGGGCCAGAGTGGGGTATTGCAAGACTATTGTAGGGAGTGGTGGGATTCCCACCTTTACTTCTGCCCTGTGGCTGGCAGGGGCATTGCCTGCAGAGCTGGGCAGCCAGAGATGAAGGCTGCTGGCCGGATGCCCAGTGAGTTACCATAGGTCCAGTTTTCCCAGCAGTCTCCCGCTCTAGTGGGGGAGTAATAGCTGCAGCCACCCTGCATGGGAGAGAGGAGTGACAGCTGGAGCCTATCTGTGTGGGATGGGGGAGGTAGCAGCTGGAGCCAGTGGTGTATTATCACCTAGACCAACAAGACCTAGGTCTGGGGTGGCAAATTAATAATAGCAGCATTTTTGTAATTGCGGCATCAGCGATTCTACGAGTATTGAATCCATCAATGACGGCGCGACACCATTTAGTAAACATACTCGTGAGAAACCTAAACATTAATAATATGACCGGGAGATCTCACATACTTTTTTTTCTTTTATTGTATCTACATAAAATAAAAAAATATATATTTGATATACACTGAACTCCTGCTTGAACGTGGGGTTTTGGATCCATGTGCAGTCCCGCGCTATAAGCGAAATCACGCTATACAGACGGGCATTCAGGTGAGGGTCTGCTGTACTTGTAATTTTAGTTATAATAAAACTTGTAAATGTTCAATTATTTTAATGATATTTACATTCATTTTGATTCAAACAAAGTTGTAAAAAAACTAAACCAAGTTCATATGGGGCCAAGGGGCGGCAATTATTTCAGGGCCAAGGGGCGGCAAAATCATTAATCTGCCACTGTCTGGAGCCTTGACCTCTCTGTTCAGGTGGGGGTAACAGCTGGAGCCACAGCCTGTCTGTGTGTGTGTGGGGGGATGACATTTGCCTGCTTATCTAAGTACATCTTGTGCCACATAAGCTGAGAAGCAGAGTTAACAGACAGGAGAATCTGGCCCTCCCACCTCTGTCAACAAGACTCCGCTCCAGGCTCTGAGTCTTTACTGCCCTGCCCATTGCCTGTTCCTCATCCTTTCCTCACTTGTCTCTCCTTTTTTCCTGCCAGATTCCTGTTGCTAACTGCATCTCACTTTGCTGCTTTTCAGCTCACCTTTCCCCACTCTCTTCAGTCTCCATCCTTCTTCCAATCCAGCCTCTTCTCAGTTCAAAGGCACAGCATAACTCTGCCTTTAATTTCCATCTCTACCCGCCACTCTCCCTATAACATCTTCCACCCATCCGGTTCCACCAAGCTGCTCTCAGTACCCTTTCCCCAGGTCCAACTTGCTGTGTCATTTATTCCAACAGCTTTCAAATCTCTATATTTGTACAGCACCTAGCACGAGGGGGCCCTCTCCTGGCTAGGCTGCAGGTGCTGCTATGCTACAGATATACCATAATACACATTATCACATCATAATCAATCAATACACAATCATTCCTCTTCTCCTACTCTTCAGAATAATTGTAATATGCACTGACCCAGAACACTTTGGAGGAATATTTAAAAAGGTGACAGCCCTGACCTGGAGAATTAAATCATACCATGTAAAAACTGTCCTATTAAATAGCTGCAAAATTCAGGCCAAAACCACAATAACAACAAACATACAGAATATATCCTGGTGGGATATATGCTACTCAGAATTAAGTGCAAAGCAGCATATGGGGATGAGAGCGAGAACAAGAGGACAGATATGATATATGAAAAGAGAGAGGAAGAGAACGAATGGGTTAGATAAGCACTGGAATGGGTTCCCTAGGGAGGTGGTAGAATCTCCTTCCTTAGAGGTTTTTAAGGTCAAGCTTGACAAAGCCCTGGCTGGGATGATTTAATTGGGAATTGGTCCTGCTTTGAGCAGGGGGTTGGGCTAGATGACCTCCTGAGGTCCCTTCCGACCCTGATATTCTATGATTCTATTTGTGTTAGGTGAAGGGAAAGTGAGTAGTACCATGTAATAATACCTTATACATGAGCAACCTACTCTGAAACAGTTGTTAGTTAGGAAGGACTATTTGTGTTATAGAACAGCAAATTAAATGCTGAAACAGCAAAAACAAGCACCAAAGCACGACACATTTGTCAGTGTAAGGTAACAAGAAGATGTGTGTGCTGGAATGACAATCAATCCACAGCAAGACACAAAGGGTAAAAGACTTGTCCTGTCTGAAGCTATTTCCAGTGTTGTAGCCATGCTGGTCCCAGGATATTAGAGACACGCTGGGTGAGGTAATAGCTTCTATTGGACCAACTGCTGTTAGTGAAAGAGACAAGCTTTCACAGTGCTTTTCTTCCCATCTGGGAAAGGTACCCAATAAAATACGCTACCTCACCCACCTTGTATGAAGACATGCAGAATTTTTGCTAGGGCCAAATTCCCTTAATCATACAGTCTTCCTAACATGGCAAGGGACTCTCACTCACAGAACAGCAGAAGCAAAACAATCTTTACAGGAGGGTTTTTTAATAGAACAGCAAGATGTTTGAATCAGACAAAGACACAATCAGATTTGGGTGCAAATGGAAGGTAGTGGATTTGAACCCAGTTACTCCAGGTTTGACATTGGCCCATAGTTCCTCTTTTGATGAGTGACTGCTTACTTCCTTTTAGTAGCTGAATTATCCTCTGGGGTTGGCCTAGCTTTCAACCATGGTTATTAAGACTTGTGAACATTAGAGAGTGGCGAGCCCAAATCACTCACCGTCGAGTCATATGAAATTGAAGAATAAGGATTTACAGTCATTGGGGGGAAATAAAAAAAAGTCTGTCCCTGTCAGCTGATTGAATTCCAGCTGCTGTATGTCAACCCAACAGTGACCTTGTCATACTTCACATCACTGTATGTTGTGATGGCACAGACCGATGGGCTGCCATCCACTAACATATTCTAAACAGTGGAGGTGGGGGCAGGAGGAATGACATGCCGAGGTGGGAGTGGAGAGTAATATGGTTTTGAATAACATTTTCTCTTTAGAAACCTAGAAAATCATGTGACCCTGTGATTCACAATAGAGCTCAGAGCCCAAGAAACATTCAGCTGCAAAACAAAAGCATCCCAGGATCAATCCTCCATGTGGGCATGTCTGAGATTTCATCTGACTGACCACTCTTGAATCACCAGGGCCAGCTGTTCTGGACACTCCAGAGGCCTGTCTCCTAGTTATGACAATCAGATATCACCCAAGAGTAAGAGAATGGGTCAATATCATTCCATTGAGAGTGACCCACCAACTATGATACTTTCATACCAAGTTATCATCATGGCCTCCTCCACTGGGAAAGTCCACCCATATCAGCCTATAGACTCCATTGGTCTTGAAAGGGATTTCCTTCCTGACAGGCAACTCCTTGTGGACAGGGTTGAGTTCCTGTTTACAACCACTGTTCCTGCCAGAAGCAGAAGGGTTTTTACAAGCACAAGGGCTGTAGAATAAAACCACTTGCACACTGGAATGTCATTTCTGCCCCACGTTATGGTTGTAGCGTTGAAATATTATTTTCTTAATTTCCTGGTTCAACTAGAAAGAGTGAGCCAGGGAAGTAGTCACATTGATAACTAGGTTGCAGACATTTTCAAGAGAGAAAATGTTTAAAAGCTGTAAATGCAAAACATTTTAAATGTTAATATGCTTCTTCTGTTGGCTTGTTCTCTGCCCTTAGTGCTTGTTTTGTTTTGTCTCATGTATAAAATATTGTTATGACCCATATATCCATATTTCTCATAGTATAAAACAAAACATATTTTCAAAGCCACGACTTCTGTGCTTTTGAGAGAACTTTAGAGAAGTATGAATACAGGCCTGATCCAAATCCTTTGAAGTCAATCAAGGGAAGTGGCATTTGAATCAGGCCCTAAGGGAAAATCTCTGTGCTAACTGCTAAAGTCCTTAGATAGGGTCCAGTCATTCCTCCTCCCTAAGAAGGAAGCTCCGTCTAATCCAGCTTCCAAAGGGTTTTAGAAAAAATTCTGGCAGATGCTTGATAGGGCTCCGTGTGGGAATTTACAGCCCAACAATGCATTCTGGGGATATACCAGGGTGTACCAAAGTCCCCTCGGGACAAAAGGGCAAGAGATCAGTTGGGCTAATCTGCTGTACAATCACTATCTCTAAGCTATGTACATTTTGCAGCTCCTACATTGAATCAGAGTAAGGAAATATGCCAGAGCCAATCTAACAGGGAGTTTCGCAAGGGAGTTCTCCAGGTGAAGGAGGAGCAAATACAGCATCTGTGGGGTAAGTGACTGTCTGTAGTGTGTGTGTGTTTGTGTTTGGGGGTTACTTGCTGTGTGCTGAGCTTATATTTGTTTGTTTGTTTGAAGGACTGTGTGCTGTGGCTGGCAGTTGGAGGCTGTGAGCTTCAAAGGAAGGTTTGAAAGCTAGAAGCCTCTGGTAATTGGAAGAGCCTTAATCAGTGGGCGGGGCATTCACTCAGGCCAGGGCTTTATAAAGCTGCGTACAAGCTACCAGGGAGCTTTGCGAACAGGGGCTGCTAACAGGGAGTTTTGCAAGGGAATTTGGCAGGTGAGTGGGAAGGGAGCAAGGGTCCCCTGTCGGTCCTATCGGTGCCCCTTTAGTCCCCTTAAAACTTATAAACTAAACTACATTCAAAACCTCTTCTTTAAACCACCCTTTCATTAACTAGGAGACAATGCAGGCAGAAGCCCAGCAGCAGAGTGAGGGCTATCCAGTTTATTGCGCTGAGTGTAGCATGTATGATTACCTGCCCTGTGGGCGGGTGGCGTATGTGTGCTGTCAGTGCAAGGAGCTCCTGGCCCTCAGAGACCACGTACGGACTTTGGAGGCCAGGGTGGCGGAACTGGAGGAGCTAAGAGAGGCAGAGAGGTATGTTGATGAGGCTTTCCGGGATACTGTAGAATTTTCCCACCTCCGGTCAGACAGACCCTGTGCTGTTGAGGAGGAAGAAAGGTCCAGGGAAGCAGAGCAGTCAATGGGAGCAGAGGGGAACCTTCCCATAGTTGGGACCCTCCTTCCAGATGGTGCTGGGGTTGCCTCTCGCACTGAGGTTACCTCTCCGGGGGAGGGAAGTCCAGTTTCTAGGAAAAGGCAGGTGTTAGTAATGGGAGATTCGATCATTAGAAACGTAGATAGCTGGGTTTGTGATGACCGGGAGAACCGTATGGTGACTTGCCTGCCAGGTGCGAAGGTTGTGGATCTCTCAAGGCATCTAGACAGACTTATGTGTAGTGCTGAGGAGGAGCCGGTGGTCATGGTACATGTAGGTACCAATGACATAGGGAAGGGTAGGAGAGATGTCCTGGAAGCCAGATTTAGGCTGCTAGGGAAGAGACTGAAATCCGGGACCTCTATGGTGGCATTCTCAGAAATGCTCCCAGTTCCACGCTCAGGGCCAGGTAGGCAGGCAGAGCTTCAGAGTCTCAATGCGTGGATGAGAAGATGGTGTAGAGAGGAGGGGTTTATGCTCATTAGGAACTGGGGAAACTTTTGGGATGGGGGGAGCCTATACAGTAGAGATGGGCTCCATCTAAACCAAAGTGGAACCAGACCGCTGGCACTAAACATTAAAAAGGTTGTAGAGCAGTTTTTAAACTAGGAGATGGGGGAAAGCCAACTGCTGCAGAGGAGCATGTGGATCGGACACAGACTTTTCTTAGGGGAGAGTCTGATGATAGGGAATCTCCATGTTATAGTCAGGAGCAGAGGATGGAAGAGGATAATGTAAGGGCCAGATCAGAGGGTAAACAGTCACATAAAAAAGAATCTGGCACATCAGATAAGGGCAGACAAATAAACAGGGACAAGTTTTTAAAGTGCTTGTACACAAATGCTAGAAGTCTAAATAATAAGGTGGGTGAACTAGAGTGCCTTGTGATAAAGGAGGATATTGATATAATCGGCATCACAGAAACCTGGTGGACTGAGAGCAATCAATGGGACATAACCATTCCGGGGTACCAAATATATCGGAAGGACAGAATAGGTCGTGCAGGGGGAGGAGTGGCACTATATGTGAAAAAAAATGTAGATTCAAATGAAGTAAAAATCTTAAGCGAATCCACATGTTCTATAGAATCTCTATAGACAGAAATTTCATGCTCTAATAAAAATACAACATTAGGGATCTGTTATCAATCACCTGACCAGGACAGTAACAGTGATGATGAAATGCTGAGGGAAATTAGAGAGGCTATCAAAATTAAGAACCCAATAATAGTGGGGGTTTCAATTATTCCCATACTGACTGGGAACATTTCACTTCAGGACGAAATGCAGAGATAAAATTTCTTGATACTTTAAATGACTGCTTCATGGAGCAGCTGGTACGGGAACCCACAAGGGGAGAGGCAACTCTAGATTTAATCCTGAGTGGAGCGCAGGAACTGGTCCAAGAGGTAACCATAACAGGACTGCTTGCAAATAGTGACCATAATATAATAACATATAACATCCCTGTGGTGGGAAGAACATCTCAACAGCCCAACACTGTGGCATTTAATTTCAAAAGGAGGAACTATACAAAAATGAGGGGGTTAGTTAAACAAAAGTTAAAAGGTACAGTGACTAAAGTGAAATCCCTGCAAGCTGCATGGGCACTTTTTAAAGACTCCATAATAAAAGCCCAACTTCAATGTACACCCCTAATTAAGAAACACAGTAAAAGAACTAAAAAAGAGCCACCGTGGCTTAACAACCATGTAAAAGAAGCAGTGAGAGATCAAAAGACTTCCTTTAAAAAGTGGAAGTCAAATCCTAGTGAGGCAAATAGAAAGGAGCATAAACACTGCCAAATTAAGTGCAAGAGTGTAATAAGAAAAGCCAAAGAGGAGTTTGCAGAACGGCTAGCCAAAAACTCCAAAGGTAATAACAAATTTTTTTTAAGTACATCAGAAGCAGGAAGCCTGCTAAACAACCAGTGGGGCCCCTTGACGATCGAAATACAAAAGGAACGCTTAAAGACAATAAAGTCATTGCAGAGAAACTAAATGGATTCTTTGCTTCAGTCTTCATGGCTGAGGATGTTAGGGAGATTGACAAACCTGAGCTGGCTTTTGTAGGTGACAAATCTGAGTAACTGTCACAGATTGAAGTGTCACTAGAGGAGGTTTTGGAATTAATTGATAAACTCAACATTAACAAGTCATCGGGACCCGATGGCATTCACCCAAGAGTGCTGAAAGAACTCATATGTGAAATTTCGGAACTATTAACAAGGTTTGTAACCTGTCCTTTAAATCGGCTTCGGTACCCAATGACTGGAAGTTAGTTAATGTAACGCCAATATTCAAAAAGGGCTCTAGAGGTGATCCCGGCAATTACTGACCGGTAAGTCTAATGTCGGTACCAGACAAATTAGTCGAAACAATAGTTAAGAATAAAATTGTCAGACACATAGAAAAACATAAACTGTTGAGCGATAGTCAGCATGGATTCTGTAAAGGGAAATCATGTCTTACTAATCTATTAGAGTTCTTTGAAGGGGTCAACAAAGATATGGACAAGGGGGATCCAGTGGACATAACGTACTTAGATTTCCAGAAAGCCTTTGACAAGGTCTTACCAAAGGCTCTTACGTAAATTAAGCTGTCATGGGATAAAAGAGAAGGTCCTTTCATGGATCGAGAACTGGTTAAAAGACAGGGAACAAAGGGTAGAAATTAATGGTAAATTCTCAGAATGGAGAGGGGTAACTAATGGTGTTCCCCAAGGGTCAGTCCTAGGACCAATCCTATTCAATTTATTCATAAATGATCTGGAGAAAGGGGTAAACAATGAGGTGGCAAAGTTTGCAGATGATACTAAACTACTCAAGATAGTTAAGACCAAAGCAGATTGTGAAGAACTTCAAAAAGATCTCACAAAACTAAGTGATTGGACAACAAAATGGCAAATGAAATTTCATGTGGATAAATGTAAAGTAATGCAAATTGGAAAAAATAATCCCAGCTATACATACAATATGATGGGGGCTAATTTAGCTACAATGAGTCAGGAAAAAGATCTTGGAGTCATCGTGGATAGTTCTCTGAAGATGTCCACGCAGTGTGCAGAGGCTGTCAAAAAAGCAAACAGGATGTTAGGAATCATTAAAAAGAGGATAGAGAATAAGACTGAGAATATTTTATTGCCCTTATATAAATCCATGGTATACCCATATCTCGAATATTGTGTACAGATGTGGTCTTCTCACCTCAAAAAAGATATTCTAGCACTGGAAAAAGTTCAGAAAAGGGCAACTAAAATGATTAGGGGTTTGGAGAGGGTCTCATATGAGGAATGATTAAAGAGGCTAGGTCTGTTCAGCTTGGAAAAGAGGAGACTAAGAGGGGATATGATAGAGGTATATAAAATCATGAGTGATGTTGAGAAAGTTGATAAGGAAAAGTTATTTACTTATTCCCATAATACAAGAACTAGGGGTCACCAAATGAAATTAATAGGCAGCAAGTTTAAAACAAATAAAAGGAAGTTCTTCTTCACGCAGAGCACAATCAACTTGTGGAACTCCTTACCTGAGGAGGTTGTGAAGGCTAGGACCATAACAGTGTTTATAAGAGAACTGGATAAATTCATAGTGGTGAAGTCCATAAATGGCTATTAGCCAGGATGGGTAAGGAATGGTGTCCCTAGCCTCTGTTCGTCAGAGGATGGAGATGGATGGCAAGAGAGAGATCACTTGATCATTGCCTGTTAGGTTCATTCCCTCTGGGGCACCTGGCATTGGCCACTGTCAGTAGACAGATACTGGGCTAGATGGACCTTCGGTCTGACCCGATACGGCCGTTCTTATGTTCTTATGTTCTAATCAATCCTAGAAGCAGCAGTACAAAGCTATCCATTGGAGCATTATACCTTAGCGGCGTGTCTCCAGGGGAGGGTAAAAAGATTAATCTGAGATAAGCTGTATGTTCTCTCACATTGCTTGCTCTGTCTCTATTTCCCCTGTAGTGATGGTGATGGCAGGCTGCTCATCAAGTACACAGTCATTTCTAAGCTCATCACCAATTAACCACCTCACTTTCTGTTGGTCCAGGCTAGTGGCTGATCCAGCTCTGTCACTTTTTAATTCTGGTGCTGCACGTTCCAGATTTTAATTGCGCTGATAGCACACATTAGTTCAAGAAGCCAGGGAAACTCTGGTTAACGCATTGCAGAGTTTTCTGTAAAAACAGTAGCATCTACGAAGCATGAGCAACTTGATGGCTTTGTTCTGTAGCACGGGAGCCTTGCAAGGATCAGCTTGGCCGTTGTTGGTGGGTATTAATGTGGCCTATGGGAAACTGTCTGAAAGGCTTAAGGAGACATTTTACAATCTGCATCCAAGACTCACATATGGAAATGATGGACGCTGTGCTGCCAGACTGAGTAGCCAATTGACTGGATAAAGATAGTTAAGAGAAATCAAAGGATGCCTCCCTGCCAAACTAATCAATAACATGCTAAATAATAGAGAAATGTAAAGAGGTTATTTCTGTATGAGGACAGCACCACAGTGGCATCTGCTTTTTCCAGCACTGTAATGGAAAATAATCTCATGTTGGATACGTTCAGTCATTAGCAATGGGAGAACTTTACTACAGGGGGTGGAATACTTCTGAGTTTTGGGACCAGTCTCCTCATCCATCCTTATAATATTCCCAGAGTTTAACCATTAGAAGCTATTCTGAACTAGCTGGTTACTAGCATCAGTATTTTAAACATAATGCCTGTGGCGTGCCATGGTCCCTCAGGGGTTAAGGAGCTGGCTAGCACGCTGCATTATTCTGGTTCTGGTTCCAACTGGTTGTGCTTCAGCTTTCCCCATGCACCCTCTGTCTGGGATGCTCTGAGTTCCACGATACCCACGCACAGAGAAACACTAAATCGAGTACCAGGCAAGGTTGCTGAGTGAAATCCCGGACCCACTGAAGTCAGTGAGAGTTTTGCTCCTGATTTAATGGTGACCAGGATTTCTCCCTGGCAATGGCGGCAATGAAACACCACCAAGTAACCTGCACAATGCTACCTCATAAGGCACTATGATAAAGGGCCGGCTCCAGGCTGCTTGGAGGAATCGGTGCATGAGAATAGCAGTTGCAGCAGACCAATGAAACACAGATTTGAAAAGGTGGTTGTGACACAAAATAAACATGACATCGTAGCTCAAGTTTGCTTTATCTGGGAGCATTTCATTACAGAATACGGTGCCTTTGCTTGGTCGGTACCAAAGGGACGAGGATGTGGGTAAGCACAGAGGCACTGCCTTACTTTAATACAGAACAATCTCACAACAATGAGATGCTCCTTAAATAAGTTCATTCAGTGACAGCTCATTGAACTCAGCTGCCCAATTACATCCTACATATGCTAAGGCCTATTTATATCCACAGGGCCTGTGTGTGCAAACATGAGGCTGGTATCCGTAATCAGAAGGCTATCCTGATTAGCAATCAGGTATGAAGGCAATTTGAATAGTGCAAAGGAAACTGAAGAATCCAAGATTGAAAACTTTTCTTTCGCCTTAATGATCTCATTTTTCACATGTTAAAATTAAACTTGTCTGACAATCTCACATGACAGCAATGCCATTGTCAACTGGATTGAACATAAACCAATTACACTGACCATTTTATGCTATCAGTAACGGCCTTTCCACTCGTCTCTCTGCTGATCACGGCAAAGCAGATCATTTAACTCAGTAACTAACATGGGATGGAATTAAGGCCCTTTCTCTCCAGGCAAATTAGTTAAACACAGTAACGCACCTACATTTCCTCTGGTTTGGGTGACAGGGCTCAATGAGCACCAAAACATAGGGCTATTTAGAGTAAGCGTAGTGATTAATGACCCATGTTAACGGACGAGGTGCTATGGCTGTACTAAGGCTCCACATCACACTTAGGACCGCATAAGGATATTCTCCAAATCAGTCTGTTTGGTTTGTACCATGACATTGTGGAGACATTAATGCCAGACCGGATTCATGCATGGACATGGACACAAGTAAAGCCTGGATAGGAAGTTAGAATTCAGTTTGTTCCTCTCCATCACCAAACAACCAATACATAAATAGCTAATGAGCATATAGCCGTGCTCAAGCATCCTCGGAATTGAGCCCTCCTCAAAAATAGTTACAGTAATTTATTTATTTAAACAAACTTCCCTGAGGGACGTCCCACTCCCACTTCCCCAGTTATTAATTTCTCTAGGCCCAGGAGTCTCATGATGCTTAACCTCTCCTACCGAGCTCCATTGCTCGCTGTTACTTGTTAGGATACAGATCTTCAAGCCTGTCTGCAAAGGCCTATACTTTAAGAATTTAAGTATATGTTTATCATTTAGCTAGTTAAAGCAGTATAAAAGAAAGAGTCTGTGTAAGGGCCTTCTCTCACTGTGACAGTCTGAGGCAATCTGGGGCTGTTAGGAAGGGGACCCGATCTATCACCTCCAGAGAAAGGGAAGAGCCTAGAAGATGTAAAAGGAAACTTAGTTTGATAGCATCCTGTCTGGCAAGAACTCACTTATCAATAGACACAGCTGGGAAACCCTTATGTCTGTATAGATGTAATTGTGAACTCCTCACTTCTGTATTGTTTTGTATGTTTATTTGCATGGTCTCTGTCTGGTTCTGTGATTGTTTCTGTCTGCTGTATAATTAATTTTGCTTGGTGTAAACTAATGAAGATGGTAGGATATAATTGGTTAGCTAACCGTGTTACAATACATTAGGATTAGTTTGGTGAATTTTAGTGGAATGACTGGTTAAGATATAGCTAAGAATGTTACTATTTAAATTAGGGGCAAATAGGAAGTAAGTTGGGATTCGAAAAGAAAAAAAGAACTTGGATTTAAGCTTGCTGGAAGTTCACCCCAATAAACACTGAATTGTTTGCACCTTCGGGTATTGTTGCTCTCTGTTCATGCGAGAAGGGCCAGGGAGGTGGGAGACTGAAGGAATACGCTCTCTAACATTACTGTGATGTACAGAAGCAGGTGTCCTCTCTTTCTTGGGCAAACATCCATTAACATTCTACACCTGTTCGAAACTCTTTGCACCAGATGCTGGTACAGAAGTGGGTGATTTACAACTCCCTGCCCCACCAAGCAATAAAACTTGGAGCAGCCTGGGACCCATGTCCCTGAAGGGGGTGCTTTCAGTTTGTTCTTTCCTACACCCTGAGTTCCTCCACAAATCACAGTTTTATGGCACCCATCTTCTGTTGGTAGGTGCACATATCTCAACAGTGGTAGTCCAAGAACATGGCCTTGGATACCACAGGACCGCTAGCTGAGCCATCCCTTCAACATCTTTGAAACTAAGGAATAAAGGCTATATTATTAGGCTGACACTCGAATGTACTGGGAATTCATGAGATTTTGTTTTTAGGATGTCTTATTGAATTTGAAATAGTTACATTCCACCACAGGCTCTTGTGTTGGATGTGGGGTGCCAATTAGTGGGTATTGGTGACCTTGACACTGTAACTTGCCTCTAATCCACTCACAGGTTAAGACAAGTTTGATAGCCCCTTTCTCCCCATCCTGTGTTGGGCCTGAGAGGCTAGTCAAAGGAGTCCTGCTGCTACTGTGCAGTCCTGCAAGCCTACTGAAATGGTCATGTCTGCTTTTTGCTTAAGAGACTTTCTAAATTGTCCTGCCATGTTGTGCGATGGCTCATGGCCATTCCCTGAAATCGTGATGACTCTCAGCTCACTACTGGAATGTGCACATGTGGCCTTAGAGCAGCTCGAGGAATCATTTGGAAGAGCTATTCCATTAAATAAACAGCTGTGAACAGCACATAGGTTTGGGATGAAGGGAAAGATATTTTGCTATGATTTTATTTCCCCCCTTTTCGGAGTGGGGCATAGCGGAAATGGTCCCTGGTAGCATCTCTATTGTCACTGCTCCCGCTGTCCCTGTTCTGAGGATATATAAAGAACATCATTTCCAGGGCTGTCACGCTGATGGCTTCCAAGCTAAAAAATGAAAGTTTTGCACAGCTGTTGAAGTAACCCCTCAGTAGTGAGATGCAAGCTCAGCTGTTCTTGGATTCAGCTAAACGTAGACAGAGAATTGATAACATCAGAAAGAAGCAAGAAGGGAATTACAATGGGATTCAGTTTAGTAGAGAGGAGTACATTCTAATTTCTAGCAAAAATACTTTACACTTTACACTTGAAAAAGACCAATGTCGGTTTATACAAAGGCTAAATAATAGCTATTGCTTGTGGCAAGACTAATTGCTCAACAAAATAATCAGAGAAAAGCTTCTGATGAAAAAAAAGGAACGATAACAAGAGTGCTATCCCCAAAAGGGAACAGTTTAATAGTCTGTGCTTTATAGGACCCTGAGGGGGGTCCAGTTCAGCAAAGCTCTAAGTCCAATTGATTTCTGTGAGTCATATGTGTAAGTGGTGTCTGAGCAGAGACCAAAATGAAGACTCGTACATGACCTAGGCAAGGCACTGGCCAAGAATTCATACCATTATTTTGATGCCAGACCATGGGATGAAACTAATAAAGCCCTATTTCTGATTAAGTTAACGAGGAAGCTCATATTCCATCGGATTGGTACAGACTCTGCAGAAAGGAAATGCTTTGAAGGATCCATGGGACTTGTGCTGTTTACTACTTTGACATGTTTTCTTAAACATTTTAATCAGATCCACAGACAATTAGAAATGTTTACTAATGGAAGAACATGAAATCAAATTATACTTTACTGGATTCAAATCACAATTCGTCACTATTTGAAAGAAAGAGAGAAAAAAATACCTTGTTAAAGTGTGTGTCAACCTATCTAACCCACCTGTCTATCAAGTGAATAATAATCACAGTGTCTAGACAATTATCAGAGGTAGAAGTCCTGTGGTTCAGAAATTAATGGTGGAACGTTAACAACAAGAATCACGTTTTAGCCAAGTGGTTATTGTTTTAGGTGCAGCGGGATTTGTATAATAAGAAACTTTCTAGTCAAAACAAATGGGTAAACATAAATAAAGTTTAAAGCTTTATTACATTTTTCTAGTCAGCTTACATAATGAGTTTTCCAGAAAGAAAATTGAACTATCAGTTTTTACAATTTCTGGGAACGTTCTGCATTCTGTGAGAATATTGTATACTTGAATAGAAGTTAAATTGACTGTTTATGCTGGCTTTATGTTCCCACTGAATTGCTAGTTCTCTGCTCCATTCCAGCATGAGCATAACTTCTCCCTGATATGTTTAAAATTACATGTGTATTATATCTTAGGCTAATAGATATCAAAATTGTATTTCAGAAGAAAAATGAGAACAGGAGATGTGATTTTGCTTCCTCTATGTAACAAAATAAGATTCTACCCCATTATTAAACTTAACATGGTTCATTGAGTGCTGATTTAAGGATTACATTGTACTCTGCACCCAATGCTAGCTGAAAAATACTTAATTCCTGAAAAGATATTTTAAATGGGGAGGAAGCTGTGTGGACTTCTGCATGAAGATTAACAATTCACATTTGATTCTTACTGTACAGCTGCAATATACAAGCTGTGCTCTGAAAAACAATTCACTGAACATCTGCCTGAAAACTCATTTTACCCTGAGTCTATTTTAAAACATCCTAGAAAATGCAGTGCTGGGAACAGCTCTGCATTCCCAGGGCAATGGACAGCATGGTCTAATAGGTCTTCTCCAGTTCTGGTTTCCATGATTCTATGACTCAACTGCTTGGAGCAATGCAGGCATTAGATGGGCAATTTTAAATTGGAGTATGATGTGGAGAGGCAGCCAGTGAACCAAATCTTGATGTCCCTGGGCCTGAGCCAAAGCCTTGCAAACTCAACAGAAAGACTCTTGTTGACTTCAGTGGGCTTCGCATGAGATCTCATGATCATGCTCATAGTCCCACAGAAGTGAATGGGAGCACTGCTCAGTACAGAACCAGGATTTGGCCCTATGTAACCATTAGATAAAGATTCTTCATCTAAACAGCGGCTGCTGAATAGAAATGTTCTGCACCTTTGACCATGGCTTTCAGACCCAAGATTGGAATTCCTCTTTTATAGCCCCAAATAGCTAATATGGAACTCCAATGTTCAGTCTCATTCCTGGCAAGATAATGTCCTGGGTTGCAAAATGTTATTATGGGAATCAACATGTAAAGAAAAGCAAGAAATAAAATGGAACAGGAGAAAGTGAGGAAAGGATAAGAATGTCATGTTAAAAGCATGAAAACAGGAGATTTTTGCATGGGAAAATCTCTGCCATCACAAAAACCCATAAGAGATGACTGCAAGAAAGTATAGTGACAAAGCTAAAATATTTTATGAACATCTAAAAATGAGCAAGAGGAATTATATTGAGCCCAGAGCATTTACTGGCTCCCTTCATTTACTTATTAGTTGGTTTGAACAGAGCTCTTCATGACAAGTGGCATCACAAGTTTCCTGGGAGAGATAGAAAGGATAGAAACAAACCCAACTGGAAAAGACATTTGACATATCTCTGCTCTCAGGAAAGGCTACTGACTTTGTTTGTCAGCACTGATCATGTGTTTCTTGTATGTAACAAAGTGAAACAACTAATTCATCAATCCTCCTGAATGTTAGGGCAAGTATCAGGCAAGTGTGGCTGCTCACAACACCCCAAACCAAAACTGACTTAGAAACGGTGTATCAAAGTTTTTACTGAGTGAATCTTATCAGGATTTTTTGTTCCTGTGATGACTAAAAAGAGGGACAACAAAGCCAATGGAACATGAAAGGACCATGAACAAAAGGAAAATCTTCTTCTACATCATATGAAAATCTGCTTTATTACATTTTGGAAACTGTACTGCATTGCGTATGTCTGAAAGTTGTATCTCATTGCAATAGCACAGGGTTTCAGGTGTTTGCAGTTTTGCAGGTGCTTGCAAAGTATAAACAGATTATATACATTCAAGGTCAGATTTTTAAATTCTCTCTGCACTTGCCTAACTCCAGTGAAGTCAGTGGGCTTAGTTTTTGGCTTCGATGGAAGCAGAGTTAGGCAAATGCAAAGTGCTGTGGAAAACACCTCTCCCTGATTTTTTCAGAGTTTACTCAATAAAAGCAGGTGACCAGATCACCACTGGTTAAACAGACATGGTTCTATTGGTATCAATGGAGCTACAGCCTAATTTTCACTAGCTGTGGATCTAACTCATTTCTAGCTGTCTGTAACAGCTTGGGAACTGCCAACACAGAAGTTTATAGTACCAAGAGCCATGAGGGCCCAACAAACAGGCAGATGGGCAAGAATGGGACAGAGACATAGACCTAAGGGTGAAGAACAAAGTACAACTCCAGATATTCGCTCACCTCTGAGTTCTGAATCGGAAGTAGCCCCACTGAAATCAGGCTATGTCGACTTGCACCAGGTCACTTCAAATTTACCCCCTTGATACTGGGAGGAGGAGAGCAGAAATGTTCACACTTAATAAGATGCATGTAAAATGAACAAACACTAGCGCTTCAGGGGAGACCTTGCTAACTGCATCTCTTTACTTTCTGCTGTGTCATGGAACCATCTGTCCCCTGCTTTACAGTCCTGTTGTGGATGTGCCTGAAACCTGGTGAGAAGGTGGAAAGCTCTCAACAGGCACCTGTGAGAGCCAGAAGCCCCACATTTGAATGAGAGCTACACCCTGGTCCATCCTCAAATCCAAACCTTGCTCTGGAAGCAAGCACTTCCTCCTTGGCCCTTCCCCGGTTACGATTCCCAGGAGAGAGCGTGAAACCAGAGCAAAGCTCTGCATTGCGAGAGCAAAATTGCAAAGGGGCAAATTGTGTATCCACCCTAAGACTCATTACAAAGGACAAGAGAATGACTGGTGGATGCACATAAGTAGGGACTCATCAACCCCACTACCTCTCCCCAGCCAGTCACTGAAGTACCAAGGACGAGGGCCCTGTGGAACTTCCAAAGACTCTCTCCCCCCTTTCATCTTCCCAGGCCTGTATTTTAATGTCTCTGTGGTATGTACACAGACCCATTGCCATAGCAACTGAGCATCCCAATAATTTAATACATTTAACCACATAACACCTCTGTGAGACAGGCCAAAGCTTCTGTCACTGCGGCACAGAGAGCTAAGCTGTCCGCCTAGGATCACGAAAGGAGCCTGTAGCAGCAGAGGGACTAGAACCCATGTCTCCCACTGCCTTGGCTGGTAGCCGAAGCACCAGGACTCCTTCGCAGTGGTACCATATTGGATTCAATGGGAAGATAATGACCAAGGTACACTCCTGAGACGGCTGTTTAATGATCATTCTGGTATATACATACGTGGGGGCCCTTTTCTAACCGCAAACAGTATTTCCTTTTGCAGTGAACATTGACCTCTGCATTCTGGCAACTAGAAACAGCACATGCAGGCCAATGTGCCAAGGGAGAAGGTGCTATTGCTAATGCTGTTCAGATTGAAACTACGAGTGTTAAAGCACATCAGGAGCTTCCTGCTAGCTTCCTCCCTCTTGGCTGAAAGAACTGTTGGAAGGCAAATATCCAGGGCTAGAATCTCTTGATTTTGTACGGCACCCAAAATGGGAACACGCTCAAATCCATCACGCTATACATTAAAAGCCAATATTAAAAAAGTTGGAAAACTGAAAATAATAATACAACTAAATCATGCAACTTTAACTGAGATTTTAAACTGAGGTAAGCAGACAGATGGCAGCCTGAGAGGCTATACTGCCATGTGCAAAATTACTGAACATGAAGGATCTGGTGGACACCCCCGTGGTATTCTAATTCGGAAAAGGTACATGTTACGAGAAAGGTATAGAAAGACTACGGCAGGGACTCTCAGTCCAGGGGAAATCAGAGAAACAATTACATCGTATCAACTGAATGATTGTTTGCAGTGTTGTTGTAGCCATTGTGGTTCCAGGATATGAGAGAGACAAAGGGGGTGGGGGTGGGAGAGGTGATACCTTTTACTGGTCCAACTTCTGTTGATGAAAGAAGCAAGCTTTCGACTAACACAGAGCTCTTCTTCAGGTCTGACCTGTGTAGCTCTGTGTGGTTTGAAAGGATGTCTCTTTCACCAACAGAAGTTGGTCCAATAAATATATTACCTCACTCCCTGTATCCACCTGAATGACTAGAATTAGTGGAGGAGAACACTTGGTTTCTACAAAACAACTCAATAGGTGCTGCCTGGATAGTTAGCAAACCCAAGGTGAAACACAACTATTTTTGTGACAGGTACATGCAGCAGTGAAACTATGAGTAACTTTCCAGTATATTGCAAAATAGCATAGCACGTGGTGCAAGATAGCATGATGGGTCACTGATAACGCTAACCAATTTATTTGGGCATAGGCTTTCGTGGGTAAAAAAACCACTTATTAAGATCCATAGCTGTGCATCTGAAAAAGTGTTTTTTTTACCCACAAAAGCTTATGCCCAAATAAATCGGTTAGTCTTTAAGGTGCCACCGGACTCCTCATTGCTTTTGTGGATACAGACTAACAAGGCTACCCCCTGATACCTAACTCTAACTGTAACCCTAACCCTGAAGGCTTGAGGCATCCCAGCAAACACAACTGACAACGTGTGATGTAGCATGTATATTAAGGCCCTTTGTGCTACAAATAGGAAGCAGTCCAGAAAAAGCTGGGACCAACAGAAGTGTCTAATGGAAGATGAATCTTGCCGAAGGTTTTGGCTGGCTCAGCTATGGAGTCCTTGTTAGAGGCTTTTCCTTCACCCCCTCCCATGGCTCGTGCCACCCAGACAGACAGCAGAAGACCAGAAGTCCGAAGTGCAGGCAATGCGAGGTTTATTGGAGTTCGTTTCCAGCAAGCGTATCCATAGATCTACATGCCAGCAGAGTCTGTTCCTCAAGCATTTCTTTCCCAGCTCTGATGCCTCAGAGCCTTGCCTGTGTCCCTGTCCCCCATTCCCCATCTTCCCACCACTTCTTAGCAAGCCCAAATGTACCTGGAGTGCACATCCCTGGTCCCTCCCCTTATGACTGTTTTGGAGGGTCATGAGTCCGGGGTCTTCATCCCACCTCTTCTGTATCCCATGGGAGGGGTAAGGAGTGAGGTTGTGTCTGGCCAAGGCCAGGGTTTTCTTTAGTTTTAGTCTTTCTTATGCATCCCTGATCCCCCAACATCCCTTGCCCCTTGTAATTGGTTGCTTGACCTTGGCGCAAGAGAGGAGCCAGGCAGCCTTCCAGTGTATACACCTATATTACACTCCCACCATATGCTAGAACATGTTTAACTCTCTCCCATATCTCATTATACTGTGAGCCCCATCTGTCTGGACAGAAGAAACACACGGGGTCTTTGTTCTTTGTTCACACATATTAGTAAAGATATGCGAGTATCAAAAATCAAACCCAAAATTCTATCCCAGGCCAACAAACAGGCCAATATACTAAAAGCCCTTCGACCTACTCCCAAGCTGCTGGGATCTGGCTGACTTCTGTCTTCCCACTGAGTCACTCCAGCTTTCTGAGATGTCCAATGACTTGGGGGTAACATCTGAGCTGGGGAAGACCCGGAGCCCCAAGATGTCATGACAGCTTTTCATTCAGGATAGGCCATTGGCTGTGATGATGGCAGAGGGGAGTCTGTGAGGTGTTAGTCAAGAGGGGAGTTTTGGTGAACCCTGGGGTGAAGGAACAGACAAACCACAAAGCGGATGGGATTCATCAGGTCCAGACTCGAGAGAGATTTACAGTTGTGGAGCTCCAAAATCCTCCCGCTGCCATGCAGGTTGAGTGCCAATGAACTACACTGAGTTCCTGTAACAGAGAGACTCCTTTCCTGCAAGAGAAGGGGAATTTTAGTAATCCAAGGGTCAGATCCTGGCTCCTACCATAGCTCTTTGCACTACTCCCAGCAGCCAAAGAGGCCATGATCCTGCCGCAACTGGCCAGATGAAGAGTTGCTCTGGCACGTCAGGGATGGTGAGATGATGTAGAGTCTGCTTTACCCAACCCAGCGAGCAGTACCTGGCAGCAGGGGGTGTGGCCCTTGGGGAGGGGCCTGGTCAGAACTCTGCCGCACCCCAGGATTCTCTTTAGGAGGGTTGCAGCAGCCAATGCAGCTCAGCTCAGCTGTGGGCTTGGAGCCAACTTGGCCCTCACACCAGTGAACATGCTGGGTTTGGGTGGCACTGAACAGTCTCCTCTCCCTTCCCCCTGCAGTGAATATAGTGCTCATATCACTGACAATTGCCTCTCTTAGTAGCATTTTTTCCCCTCTTGCTTGAACCTATCCACTAAGTCACTGATGTAGCTTTTGTCATGTGGTGATAAAATAAACAGTATTAGAAAAAACGAATGAGTCTGACAAATAAACAGGCAGGTGATTATCGCCACCAAATCCTAACTGGATGCCAGCGAGGAGATCTGTCAAAGGAAAAGTCACAACTAAGCAGAGACTTTTAAGCTACAGAGGAAATTACTGCATTGCCTTGTCAGCACCCAATGGCTCCCGTATGGAGCTCGGCCTAACGTGCTGCGTGGATGCCAGAGGAGCTTGCTGCTGTGGAAGTTGCATATGGCACCAGGGACACTCCTTGATTCAATCTCTCTCATTTGCGCTGTCCGTCTTTTAGTTACATCCTTTTAGTTTGGCCCTTTCACTGAACTCACAGGTTAAATAAATAATAGAAAATACCGTTACTTAGATTTAAATACTAAAAAGCTGCCTATGCAACCATGAGATTAATTATCAAGCAGGCATGAGGTGCTCTTACTGTTTTAGGAGTTATTTTATACAGTTGAGCTTGTTAAATTATAAAATATTGGGTGTTGATGAAATAGCATCGAAATGAGAAATACCTGGCATGCCGAAGGGTTTTGCTTCACTTGCTGGCTTTACATCCACGGGATACTTCAGTGGTGTGAGGGTCTGGTAAACTTGCAGCCAACTTGTTCTGAGGTACAGGAAATCCCAGGTGATGTGTCCTGCCTCATTCACTCTCACCAGAGCCCAAGAATGGGGCCTAATTCCCATTGACTGATTTCAGTGGGAGTTAGGTGCTCAGCTACTTTGTGAATCACACGCCAAGTGCCTGCCCTTTGGTTGCGTTCAGATGACCCAGGAATCAGAAAAAATACAGACTGGTTAGCCTGACAGTATGTTTTGCCTCAGCTGACCACCCCTTGGGGGCTGACGGAGCACCCGGAGATTGCAGCCAATAAAAATGCTTCTCAGACCCGCCACACTTAGAGCTGGTCAACATCACTGCAGTACTTCTCATCTGTTCTTCTCCCTCCTTTTCCAGGCACTTCTGCGCCCACCTTCCCTCCTGGACCTGGATGGCTATGTGGTGTTAAACATAATTCACACCTGTTTTTTGATGCTCTTACACACAAGGAGCCCTTAGACCTCTGTTTACATCACTTATGAACTCGGATCATAATGATTTCTAACTGATTAATTCGATTTGAGATTTGTTGTAGCATCATTTATCAAAGTTTTATGCATACAAATTAAGTATCCTGCTGTTTGGAGCTGTTACTATCCCAGGATAAAGCAAAGTCAGTGTAATGATTTCCTAGCAGCTTAAAACAGATGTGAACCAGCAAACCAGCATCTCATCATTTTCTTGTCAGTAGCCATGGAGTTCCCTAATTTGATTAGCGAGCATGCCAATGCACAGATACAATGTATGACATGCTTTGGGCAGGTAATAAACTCTTGTCAACATTCGTTTGCTTCAAGCTATGCTAGTGTTTTCATATCTGGCTGCAAGAGTTTCATTGGCATGGGGAAATTTTAAATATTGTTTTCTGTTAATATGCTGCTTTCATCAGTCAGGTGGTTTACAGCTTTTTTTAAAAAAAATTAAGCTGAACATCAGGCAAGCAAAAAAGAGCAAGGGCTATTGATTCATGGACAGGTACGTGGTGTGAATGGGAACAATTCCAGTTTTGGAGCTTGCAGGTGCCTAATATATGTACCCAGTAATTCTACACTCATGTGTAAGTGCACCCTGTGGGCACAGCTCCCACCTCCGAAGAGCAGAGGAAGAATCTAGGATGGTAGATGAGAACAATGGCAGTAGTAACAAATGGAGCATTTAGCTCTGTTTCTGTTTGTGAGCACCCCTGTCGGACAGCAGGAGAGAGGGGGCAAGGAGAGGTGGAGCAGGTCTGATGCTGAAGAGGGGAGATGTTCCACCCTCAAAGGAATCCTCAGAGGTAAGAGAGGGCAGGGGTGGAAGGGACAATCAGCTGGGGGCAGAATAGAGTGACCAGACAGCAAATGTGAAAAATGGGCATGGGTATGGGGTAATAAGAGCCTATTTAAGAAAAATACCCCAAAATCGGGACTGTCCCTATAAAATTGGGACATCTGGTCACCCTAAGGCAGAAATCCGGGAGTTGCTAGTGGTGTGGGAGGGACCAAGCGAGGACAGACAGAAGGAAGAAACCAAGAATGCGGAGATAAAACATCAAAGCGGAAGAGCCGAAATCAAGGCAAGGAAAGTGAGAGGAAGTGAAAAAGGAGGATGAGGAATGAAGGTAAACAAAGGAGAATTTTCCACTGAGCAAAGCTAAAAGCAACATCTCCTTTGGGCAGCAAACGCCTTGGCTTGCAGCTTGGCATTATTACCATGGTGACCCTGCAATGGACAATTGAACTGCTGCTGCTGAAACTATTCCCTGGCTTCAGTTAAGCTGCTTAAGACAGTTGCTTTGCCAGGAGTTCTGCCGCTGTGGCAATGCCAGTCATGTGAGTGGGTGGCCCAGAGGGCAGGAGAGGAGAAGTGTAGCCATTGGGGTTTATGTAGTTCTGATGTCATTGTCCAGTTTGAGGTGCTTTTACCTATTTGGGAAGAGGAAGGACAATGATAATCCCCTGCCCTCATTTTTCATGCATTTCTTTTGAAGAAGCCCAAAGCCAGAGCTAGATTCCTATGGGTCTCTACTTTGTAGGATCAGCCATGCAGCCACCTCCTCATTTCTCCAACAATCTGAAATAAGGGACAGTCTGTCGGAGTCCCACCATGGGGGTAATGTGCAGAAGTAAGAAACAGGTAAGTCTCCAAATGCAGAAGGCAGCAGATTGCTGATGATGACACAGAGCCCATCATGGGCACCCAATGGCAGGCAAAAACTTCCCTTCATGGCACTTTCCCCAAATGGGAATGTTTTGGCAGCCCAACATTCAGTATTTACTGGTCTCTTTGTAAGCCACTGCTCAAGTACTATGTGTACTCTGGTACCAGTCACCTAAATTCTCTAAATCAGTAATATAGAATCATGGGTACAGAAAATATCCCTCTCTGAATCAGCACAGAGAAAATAGTCATCATCTTTATTACTGTAAAAATAGCGTGGGAACCAATATAATATTTGTCCTGCCGAGTCTCAGTTTCTGCCCGATTTCCATTTCCCCCCATTATCGGATCCATTGCTTTTCTAGTATCTCTGAGTGTTCCATTCCGCCTCGCAGTTATTCTCTGTTTATGTGTCTTCTGCTTGTGATTTATGATTATAAATCATCTTCTCCCTGAACACAATAGCACGGATCTCCACATTTATAAATCTGAACTGTTACTGTAGCACTTGGAAGATGAACACCAAATCACCAAACCATTGCTATGACACTCAGCAAGAGAATGTTTAAGCAATGCGGAGTTTGCTCAAGAAGCAATCAGTCACAGACTCAGTGTAGGCTGGGAGGGACCTCAAGAGGCCATCTACTACTTGCCCCCATGCTGTGGCCAGATTAAGTGTAACTAGACCATCCCTGACAGATGCTCATCTAACCTGTTCTTAAAGACCTCCAACAATGGAGATTCCACAACCGCTTAGTAACCTGTTCCAGTACTTAACTACCCTGACAGTTGGAAAGGTTTTCCTAATGTCTAACCTAAATTGCTCTTGTTGCAAACCAAACTGATTATTTCTTGTCCTTCTTTTAGTGGACATGGAGAACAACAGAGCTCCATCCTGTTTAGAACAATCATTTACATATTTGAAGACTGGTATGTTCTCCCTCAGCCTCCTGATTTCTAGAGGAGACATGCCCATTTCTTACAGCCATTCCTTGTGCGTCAGGCTTTCTAAATCTGTTATCATTTTCATTGCTCTCCTCTGGACTCTCTTCAGTTTGTTCACATTTTTCTCAAAGTGTGATGCCCAAAACTGGACACAATACACCAGCTGAGTCCTCACCAGTGCCAAGTAGAGAGAAATAATTACCTCCCATATTTTACATACAATGATCCTGTTAATACATCCCAGAATGACAGTAAACTTTTTCAGTGCAACAGCACACTTCTGACTCATAGTTGACCTGTGATCCACTATAACCCTCAGTTCCTCTTCCGCAGACATGACTGAAGGGGGATATGAGAGAGGCCTATAAAATCATGACTGGTGTGGAGAAAGGGAATAAGGAAGTGCTATTTATCCCTTTACATAACACAAGAACCAGACATCACCCAATGAAATTAATAGTCAGCAAACAAAAGGAAGTATTTCTTCACACAACACACAAATGACCCGTGGAACTCTCTGCCATAGGATGTTGGGAAGGCCAAAACTGTAAATGGGTTCAAAAAAGAAATAGACCAGTGCCCTGGGTGGAAGGGGGAGCTAAAGCCAAAACCTCAGGGCTTCAGCCCCAGGTGGGGGGCTTGTAACCTGAGCCCCACTGCCCCAGGCTGAAGCTGAAGCCCAAGCCCCACTGTCCAGGGTTGGGGGCTCAGGCTTCGGCTTCGACCTTGGGACCCAACCAGTCTAACACCAGCCCTGGTGATCCCATTAAGCCGAGGTTGGGACCCACTTTGGGGTCCTGACCCACAGTTTGAGAACCGCTTTATTCAAAGACCTGGTGGTCTCTTCTGGCCAAAATGCTACTATAATTATCACACAAGAGGGTCTGGTCTCGGTGATACAGAACAGGCTTTCAGATCGTTTACACATTCCTAGTGAAAGTTCACCCCAGAGCCAATGGCTGACATTTTCTTTCGCTAACCTATCCTCTCTTCAGGTGTTATGCCACTGCTCGTCACTGAGTCCCCTGAGTGGATTTCACTGTGAGCCAGCTCTTCTCCTGTTAGGGATAAAAACTGCTTGATATGTGGTTTGATTGGTTGGGTTTTTTTTGGGGGTCTTTTTTTTTTGCGGGGGCGGGGGGCAAGTTGCTTCATTCGTCAGCCAGTTAATTTTGGGTAGGTTTGTCATCTATATTTCCTTTTGGCTGTGGCAGGCTAGAAAGGCCATCCAGCCCTCCTGTTCAGTAAGATCATAGGCTCATAGATCTCCAGGTCAGAAGGGGCAATTAAGATCTGTAGTCTGATCTCCTGTGTAGTGCAGGGCAGTGAATTTCACACAGTGAGGCTTGCAGCAAGCTTAGCCACTGGTGGAGCTTGAGCGTATTTTTCAGAAAGATGACAAGTGATGGAGAATCTGCCCCAGCCCCAGGTAAATCATTCCAGTGGCTAAATACTCTCCCTGTTAAATGCCTGCGCCTTATTTCCCATCTGAATTCCATCCTGGCACGACCCATTCCAGCCCTTGCATGAGGGCAGAGGGCAGGGATCGAAGCAGTAGAAGTCTTTCTCCCCAACTTGCACAGTCCACACAAATGCTGGCAACAATATGGATCCCTGGGACCCCAAGAGTGATCCCTTGCTGCCCACCAGGACAGATCACCCGACAAGGAGCAGGGACAGCAGAGAGAATGTCCCCTCCCCTCCCAGCTTTGCACAAAGCTGTCCTGGGAAAGACTAGGTCTCCTCTGCCCTGCCAATAGCTGCAGGGCCAGGTCCCCGGGTGCTCCCAGGTCCCAGCTCCACCCCACGTGGTATGATAATGTTCAGTGTGTCTCTGTCACAGTATGTCAGGAGGAGAGTGTAGGGCACGAAGCTAATGACTTTGGGAACAGTGGGCAGCAGTGGGTGCTGGCATTGACAGAGCTGACAGGTTTTATTCTCCATGTATCACCTGATCATGCTGAGTGAGAGAGACGCAGACACGAAACAAACCAGCCAGAGCAAAAGCTCAAGCTTCAAGTGACACTGACCCACCCTCCGATGGGGCTTTTGGGGGCTCTTCATTCTGCCAAAGCCGACTGACTTCCTGAGTGCAGCAAGGTTAGAAACTAGGAAATTGCTTACCAGTGGGTGGCTAGTGGGCATGCTGACTGCAGCTTCTCTCTCGCCGCTGTTGTCCAGCTGCTAGCATGGAGAATGACTTGGAGAGTTGGCATAGACATGCCAATGACAGTGTGCGGCACAGAGCCAATGGCAGCCCCTCATACATCCAGCCTAGATGTGTGGCCATGCCGGCCATGTCTTAATCTGCAGATCCATGTGACAAGCAGCATTCATCATATGACTCCCCTGCCTTCTGTCCAGTCACAGACCACGCACCAGATCTAGGTGGCACCTGCCACATGGCACGAGGCAGAAGCCACCTGCGATAGGTTCACAGAAGTCATGTCACCCACATGCTCCTGAGCCCACCCATAAATGTCACCTTTGCCTACGTGATCTGACAGCAACACATGAGCGATGCCACTGACTGGCTGCGACTGCAGCGACGTGGGGAGACCTGAGCATGCATCAGAGTGGGGTGACGTTCTGTGTGAACTCCTGACATTGCAATGTGGGGCTTCCTTCTAAATCAGCTGTATCAAAACCTTTTGTGTTTTGATCAAAATCATTTTCCCCAGGAAAGTTTCAGTTTCAATGAATGGGCATTTTCAGAAGGAAAAATTCTTTGGTGGAAAATGTTTGACCAGCCCTACGCAGTCATCGGCTGAGCACCCCATGATGATGTGGACCACTAAGCCAGTTCCGTATTTCAGAACACACAAGAGCAACACAGCTACAGCAGGTTTGTGTCCTATCTGTTGACACAGGGTGAACCGGATGCTATGCTGGAAGCAGAGAGTCCTCTAACCACATCTCACATGCATGGAAAATCAGGGGCCTCCTGTCATAAAGATACAGCTAAGGGTAACATAAAATCCCTCCCGAGCAGCTACACTGAATCTTTACCTGTAAAGGGTTAAGAGGCTCAAATAACCTGGTTGGCACCTGACCAAAAGGACCAATAAGGAAAGAAGATACATTCAAATCTGGGGTGGGGGAGGTTTTGTTTGTGCTCTTTGTTGCTCCCTCTCTGGATGAAGAGAGAGACCAGGCAGGAAAAAATATCTCCAGAAAACATACCTGAAATGAGCATCTAACATTACAAAAAGTGTAAGTAAGGGCAAGGAAATGTGTTAGATTATTGTTTTGTTTTGTTTTAGCTTGTGAATTTTCCCTATGCTACGAGGGAGTTTTATTCCTGTTTTTGTAACTTTGAAGCTGAGCCCAGAGGGGAATTCTCTGTCTTTTAAATCTTTTTTACCCTGTAAAGTAACCTTCCATCCTGATTTTTGCAGGAGTGATTCTCTTACTTTTTTTATAAATAACATTCTTTTTTTAAGAACCTGATTGATTCTCAGTGTCCTAAGAACCAAGGGGTTTGGTCTGTGCTCACTTTGTAACCAATTGGTTGGTAGATTATTCTCAAGCTTCCCCAGGAAAGGGGGTGAAGGGGCTTGAGGAATATTTTGGGGAAATAGGGATTCCAAGTGACTCTCTTCCTGAATCTTGTCTGAATCACTTGGTGGTGGCAGCAATACCATCCAAGGACAAGGAAAGAATCTGTGCCTTGGGGAAGTTTTTAACCTGTGCTGGTGGAATATAAGCTTAGGGGGTCTTTCATGCAGGTCCCCACATCTGTACCCCAGAGTTCAGAGTGGGGAGGGAACCCTGACACCTCCTTAGTTAGCTCAGGGATGATGATGGCTTTATTAACCACGCAATTTGCATTCAGCAATAACGGAATAATGTTGTCCTGTCTCATTACTGTGCACTGTAGCAACACTCACCCTTTGTAGCAGCAAATGCCATGCTCAGTCTTCAGAGCATCTGCCAGGGCACACGAAACTGTCTGGACGCGTACGTCTGGGGTGCACATTCATAGTGACTTCTGCAAATTCTTTTCAGCTCTGGTTCAATTAACATTAAGTCCAGCTTCCACACAGCCCCAGCTTATGCCAGCAGAACTTTTCATTTTAAATCTTTCACTGGCTGTGCGATGTTAAAATGGACATATACATTGCACACAGAAAAATACCCTTTGTCCTCTGCAAGCACTGTCAGATGCCACCTTAGTCTCCCTCTGTGCCCCAAACTTAATATGAAGGGAAAAGAGATGAGCTGAAAATTGTGCTGGCAGGGTAAGACCTGAGGGATAAATGATTAAAAAGCTTCTAGCTCAAATGGGTTTTCAGACAGCGTGTTTTTGACGTGTTACTGACCATCTATATGTGGGGCCAGATTCTGCCTCCTGCCTCAGTACATGACTGTAAAGTAGGCACAATGGGCAGGGGCAGAAGCCCCCCTGGCAGAGTCCATATTGGTCTGGTGCACATGGCCACCTTGTCACAGGGCACCAGGAGGCATGCTCAGGGCCAGGAAGTTTCGATACTGTAAAGCAGTACACACCCTGGCACGGGGCACCAGGAGGCATGCTCAGGGCCAGGAGGTTTCTGTGCTGCAAAGCAGTACACACCTAGGCTGGGAAAGGTGGCCAGAAAATAGAGCAGCACCTTGGGTGCTTCTCCTGAGACTGGGGGTTGATTCAGCCCAGAATTTGTGCAGCACAAAGGTGGCTTCATTTGCCCCACCTCTGCCCTTCCTAGGATACATCTCCCAGAAGACAGAGCAAGGATCTAGTGAATGGTGCTTAATTAAAGAGGACCTGGGCTTGAGAGCATCTCTCCTCTGCTCATTTCCAACCGGAACTTGCTTTAACTTACAGTCATGTTTTTAAGTACATAAAGTTGGATGTATCAATATTTCTGAAACTATAAAGTTGGAGGAAAACAGAAGAAAAGAAAACAAAAACCCAACAACAAACAGGCCCGTAACTGAATAATCTGGCTGCCCAGGGCCAAATAGATGATGGACACTGACATCTCACCCAAACAGATTTGTGTCACCTGCTGACACGGTCTGCACCTCTAGCTGATTGGCAATGCATGCGGCGTGGAAAACACTACGTTTCAAAGCTCACTTTCGCCCTGCCTTTTAGCCAGCCCCTGGGTAACCAGTCATATGAATTCAGTTCTCCCTATTCAAGTTATAGGAAGGTTAAGGCACCAATAAATCATTCCAGCTGGATACATAAAGGCAGGACTGTTAGACAGTAGGGTGGCTTCGTTATTTATTTAGGCTTGCAGCTTTAAAAAATCTTTTGAAAACTTTATTGAATCCATCCAGGCTGTGGTCTCAAGAGAATTGAGTCTTCGACTTCAATTCCGCGCTGCTGCGTGGTTGAGCCTATAAAGCACCATGGTTTCTGATGCAGCAAAGGAACAGCATCTTGATACTTGGCAAATGTTGACAGTACGAAACAGAATTTAAATGATTCGTCACGTGATTGCATAGCCTGTGGATCTCTGCAAGGAGATAGCAAGCTCTCCAGAGCTCCCTCCCAGGGCATGTCTTGTGGCTCAACAGGAATAAGCCAGAAGCATTTTCCACAGGAGCAAATCCTTCTCAAGATACATCCGAGCAAGTTAGCAAGGAAGAAACTAACACCAAAGGATTCCCCAACATCTGTGCATGGAGTCCAGCATCCCGGGGCATGTCTCCAGCAACCCTTCCCCAGAGCCCCTGCTGTGCACCCTTCATGTCCCTGAACACAGGTGCACTCCTCTGACATCCAGGAGCACTGGGCATCACATTGCTTCTGGCTGCTCCCGGCTCTGCCTGGGGAGATGGTCTCCAGCCTGCAGGTCAGCGCTTCCTGAGTGGGGCCAGATCCTCTTCCTATGACCACCCTGTGACACTCAGCACCGCTGGATTCACACCCTACACATGCTTGTAATGATCCTTATACAAAACATGTCTTGGGAGGTATCATTTGGAAACTAAAGCTAAAGCAGGTATGTCGGGAATGTCCCGTCTATAAACACAGGAAGTGTTAACCTCAAGTGACAAGGAATTGATTCAACAGCTGGGATGCAATATTACTGTATTATAAGAGTGTATAAAGTGAGGTCTTTCCTGACAACTAATGCCATGCCGTCATTGATATCATTGTGAAATGTCTGTATTAACATTGTCTAATGGAATTATGGCTATGCTATGATATGAGGCTGTATGGCCTGCCCAGACATGAGGGTATGTCACAGCTCTCTGCTTGTTTCCTGTGTAAATTAAGCCTGGTGGAATCAGAAACAATGGAAGCACCATTTACACAGAAATCATACCCAGCAAGGGAAGAAAAGCTTGAGATCACCTTGCCTCTTAGAAACATAGAATCATAGAATATCAGGGGTGGAAGGGACCTCAGGTGGTCATCTAGTCCAACCTCCTGCTCAAAGCAGGACCAATCCCCAACTAAATCATCCCAGCCAGGGCTTTGTCAAGCCTGACCTTAAAAACCTCTAAGGAAGGAGATTCCACCACCTCCCTAGGTAACCCATTCCAGTGCTTCACCACCCTCCTAGTGAAACAGTTTTTCCTAATATCCAACCTAGACCTCCTCCACTGCAATTTGAGACCATTGCTCCTTGTTCTGTCACCTGATATCAGTGAGAACAGTCTAGATCCATCCTCTTTGGAACCCCTTTCAGGTAGTTGAAAGCAGCTATCAAATCCCCCCTCATTCTTCTCTTCTGCATATTAAACAAGCCCAGTTCCCTCAGCCTCAACTCATAAGTCATGTGCTCCAGCCTCCTAATCATTTTTGTTGCCCTCTGCTGGACTCTTTCCAATTTTTCCACATCCTTCTTGTAGTGTGAGGCCCAAAACTGGGCACAGTATTCCAGGTTAGGCCTCACCAATGTCAAATAGAGGAGAATGATCACATCCCTCAATCTGCTGGCAATGCTCCTACTTATACAGCTCAAAATGCCGTTAGCCTTCTTGGCAGCAAGGTCACACTGTTGACTCATATCCAGCTTCTCGTCCACTGTAACCTGTAGGTCCTTTTCTGCAGAACTGCTGCCTAGCCATTCAGTCCCTAGTCTGTTGCAGTGCATGGGATTCTTCCGTCCTAAATGCAGGACTCTGCACTTGTCCTTGTTGAACTTCATGAGATTTCTTTTGGCCCAATTCTCTAATTTATCTAGGTTCCTCTGTATCCTATCCCTACCCTCCAGTGTATCTACCACTCCTCCCAGTTTAGTGTTATCTGCAAACTTGCTGAGGGTGCAGTCCACACCATCCTCCAGCTCATTAATGGAGATATTGAACAAAACCTACATCCTGTTTTTAATCAGTGTGTTTTATTTTACTATAAACCAGCTCACTGCTGTGTTTAAAGGGAACGGTGTATTCACTCCAGCTAAGGTGATCGGCTGTGATGTATTTTTGTGTCTTTAGAGGAACAAATGAATGAATGTATTTCTCTGTGCTGTCCAGGAGAGTGCTGGACATCGCAGAGCACATGGTTTTGGGAAAATCTGAGACTGGGAGTGTGTTGGGGATCATGCTGCAAGGTGTAACAAAGATTGGTGCAAGGCAGAGTGGGGCTGTAGACATGTTCCTGGGTCAGAGCTGCTGACCCAGCACTGTCTGAGTGCACTGACATTCGGGGTGTCTCCTATGTTCTCGTAGGCAGGCTATGAGCAGCTCAGGCTGGGAGCTCCAGCAGCAAACCATTGGAAGGCACTTAGGGTTTTTAGGCATGTGGTGACACAACCCCGCACTGGTCTGGGCTGCACCCGGCAGTGACCACATTGACAAAGACATAGATAAGCTCTTTGTTTTCCTCTTTAACACCCATTGCTGGGTGAAGTGCAAGGCTCTGGGTGAGGCCTGGGAACAGTAACTGAACTAGGAGTCGGGAGAGCTGGTTCAACTCCCAGCTGTCTACGCTCTCCCAGTGTGACCCTGGGCAGTCACTTCATCTCCCTGTGCCTCAGTTCCCCGTGTATACAATGGGCAGAACAAGATTCCCTTACTCTGACCTTATCTGTACAGAGCCTAACACACAGGAACCCTAGGTGCTACCAGAATTCAGATAGTAACTCATCACCACCATCCACACAATCCCACATGGGCTGCAAGAGAGAAAGCCTCCCCCTGCTCTTCCACTAGCACCTCCGCAAGACGAGTAGGAGAAAGCTGGTCTCAATGCTGGAGCAATTTGTAATTTCAAGCCATTTGTGGCCACCTTCCCCCTTGCATTTTCAGTGTGAGCCAAGAGCTGGTCTGCTATTTCATCTTGAGGGCTGGCCCTTCCTGCTGCCTGCTGGAGCAGCTCTGATCCTCAGTTCCTGCTGGCAGCCGGGAGGAGACAAACTAAGCTGCAGATAGCCTCCATCTCATCACCTCTGCTGGCCCATCAGCGAGCGGCAGCCTTCTTCTATGAGACAACTTGTTACGTTTGAATTACTAGAGACAGTTATAAGTCCTGCTCCACACAGCATGGTCATTTCATTTTCTATAAAATTGCACACTAAATGGCATCCTTTCCAGTCTCTGGAAAATATAAACATCTGGGGAACGGTTAATTACTAATGCTGGCAATTAATTAGCCCTATATATTGTTTTTCATTGTGGTGCAACTCAAATGATAAACAGTGGAGTTGAACCTGCAAATCCATTAAATCTAATAGAATTGTAAAAGCTTTCCATTCTTGCTCTCCTTTCGTAGAAAATGGGTAACATCCCCCCCCCATAAAGGCAATTTATTTTTTATCACAGCAGCACCTTTTATCATTGTTATAGTTAAGGTATGTCGGGTTTTCCATTATAAAGTCCTTTCCCAGTCATTTGTAACTTTGTCATAACATTCCCGCTACACTTTGAAAAAGTAATTTCAGCCCAAATGAATTTTTCTTTCATGTTATTTTTAAGTAGCCATTTTTAATTATGAGTTTAAATAAGCTGGTTTTGGACTCACACGTTTTAATTACAAACTAGCGACAAGATCAAAGTTAAAGTTGGCGGGAGCTATAATCTAAATATTTGTAGCGTGTTGAAATAAACCGTAGCTCCTTAGACTCCAGCGTTTGGCTCTGGAAGTCAGTAGGGGCTGCGCACTGTGTCAACATGCAGAATTCAATCTGTGATTGTTTAACTCTCTGAGCATATCAGGCTTTTTCCTCTTAAGCATGTTTGCTCTACAAGCAAATACTCAATGCAGCATTCTGAACATGGAGATGAGAGAAGAGGGTGACCCTGAGAAGCCTAGGTTCTGAGACTGACCAAAACAAACCAGCAGGTTTGCAAAATCCTAGTTCATCTTCCAGATGCTGCCCATGCTCCGTGGTTGGGGGCCTGGAGCTGAGCTCTCCTTAGTTGGCTCCCCGCTTGTCCTCCTGGCCTGTGCTCTGGTGATGAAATCCAGAAGAGCTGGTTCTGTGTTCTCCTGTGCCATGCTAGCCTTCCTGTCTTCTGAACCTGTGAAGCCCATGTCCCTTTGCCAGAGCTGACCATGGTGGGTGAAGCAGATCTGGTTTTCAGCAATATCTGTGGCTGGGTGTAACATCCCTAAAAACCTGGACAGATTATGGAGCTTAATAGCTCTGAAAGACCTGTCACTGAGTCAAGGGCCAGGCCCTCTGCCCTGCACAACCAGCTCTGCTCCACTCTGGGCCAGTGTCTGAACGGTGAGACCATACCTCTTTTCCTAGGATGAAGAAGAGACAGTATGATGATCACCTCAGGGATGGAAGAGGATACAGTGGTGGGAGGAGGGCTGGGGAATTCAAAGGAAAGAAAACTGAGAGTTGGAGGAAAAAGAGAATGGAAGGGAGGGGAGGAGGCAGGCTCATGGCAACGAGGGGCTGATGCAGCCAGGGAAGAAATGCTGTGCAAGCAGCATCACCAGGAGAGGCTGTCTCCCAAGCATGGTCTCTCAGGATGTTCCAGGAGGTGGAAGTGGTTCTAGACTTCCCCTACATGAGGCTGTGATTTCAATGCCAACCTGTGGTGTTTGCCTCTGTCAAACACTCCTACAAACGTACCCTTTGTCCACCTGCCCTAGTCCACCTGTTGGCCGAATTAACCCATGCATGGCCATTTAAAAATATTCCTTATGCTAGTCAGTCTCCTCCAGCCCCTCAATTTGTGTTGTTTGTCTATGAACTACCTCCAGTTACCTACAACTTACGATACAGAGGCATGCAGGGAAGAATATGGTATGGGAGCCGTATCAAGAGGGGATATAACCTTGCTCCCTCACAATGCGAAGCTGCAGAATACACGGCCCCAAGTCACGCTGGCCTGGTTTGTTGTCGCATCGCATTGCAAGCTCACAGCTCCCCTCACTGTCAACGTTAACGACTGTCATAAGAGGTGCTCCTGTCCTGTACGCATTTTGGCAGATCACATTAAAGGGTAAAACCTGCACTGTTTTTAATGCTGGAAAACATGAAGGGTATGGACAGGCAACTGAAAATTGATCCTTATACAAACTCAGGGTAGTTTTCTTAGGCTGTCTTTTTATCAACCTAATCCTGTCTGCTGGCAACATCTTTGGTCATGGGCCCCTGCTTGAGATAACTTCAAAGCTTAAGCTTGCTCATGGTATTTCAACCAGTTGTTAGTGTTGAAGCCACAAACTGCTTTTTCAAAAAGTTTCCACTTCATTAAATATGGGTAAAAGATCAGAAAAAAATTGAGGCCTGAAGATCAAAAGGATGAGACATGATGCAGGAAAGATTATTTTGTGCTGCTAGAAATTCTACTTGGAGAGATGACACAAGGATCAGAATACAGAAGATGCATGTTCTTGTCACAAAGGACAGATGCTTCAGCACAGTCACTACAAGAAATTGACATTCAAGCCAGATTTCTCATCCTATTCTAGAGCGAAGGTCAAGTGCTGAGCAATTCCAGCTGCACAATGATGTGCACTGTTAATCTCCTCTCTCTCCTGACAGGTTTCAGAGCAGCAGCCGTGTTAGTCTGTATCCGCAAAAAGAACAGGAGTCCTTGTGGCACCTTAGAGACTGAGAAATGTATTTCAGCATGAGCTTTCGTGGGCTAAAACCCACTTCAGCGGATGCATAGAATGGAACACACAGAAGACATTGATACATACAAAGAACATGAAAAGGTGGAAGTAGGCATACCAACTGTAAGAGGCCAATCAACTGAGATGAGCTATCGTTAGCAGGAAAGAGAAACTTCAAAAGTTTCTCTTTCCTGCTGATGATAGCTCATCTCAATTGACTGGCCTCTTACAGTTGGAATGGCTACTTCCACCTTTTCATGTTCTCTGTATGTATCAATATCTTCTGTGTGTTCCATTCTATTCATCCGCTGAAGTGAGCCCACGAAAGCTTATGCTCAAATAAATGTGTGAGTCTCTTAGATGCCACAAGGACTCCTATTCTCTCTCCTGAGGAAATGCCAATTGCAAGTGAAATTCCAGAGGAAGAGGACACATTGCTGAGTATTCCTTACTGCACTGGCAGGAACTCTGGGCCAAAGATTAATTATTCCATAACAAACAAACAAACAAATCAAGTAGATCCTTGGAGAATATAAAAACTAGTTGTTGTTTTAAAAAAAACCCATATTTCTGCTGACAAAACTGTGTCTGTCAATGTCAGTTGTGGTGCAGGGAAAAACAGCCAGCTCATTAGAAGGATGAAAAGCCCCGTGAGCTCTGAGCATGGAGGATAACTCCACTGACACACATTAGACAGAAGAACACCTCACTTTGTTTTTAGGAAGCCCACAATGACAGGCTCATCTAGAGAATATATTTTGGGGAAATTACATCATCATTTTATTTCTCTGGAGAAAAATGAACATAAGGTGACAGTTAATTCAGGCTCTGCACTAATGTCCCTGAAGGAAAGTGATTTATACTGAAATTATTCAAATCCAGTCTTCCTGTACATTCGTCACTTTAATCCTGCATACAGGCCAAATTGAACCTGAAGGTTGTTTCATGGAAAGTGACATTGCAGCTAATGAGGTAAATTCTGCTCTTCACTTCAGAGGGTGTAAATCTGGATTTAAGAAGGTGACTCACTGGCCGGCGTGCCCCGGGTTGGCTGGGCATGGCAGACCAATTTATCCTCCTTTAGTACTCCCTGCTCACAGAGTCCCACCCCTTCCAGGGTGAAACAACTAGTGCAACAAATATCAGGCCTTCCACTTCCCCTGGGACTTTGGCCCCAGTCTGGGCTCACTGGTCATTACCCCAGTCTCTGGGGTTTCCTTATCCTTCCTGCTTTGTGAGCAGTTTTGCCCCTCCTTCCTTGGTGAGCTGGAAGGGACCCCAGACCTTCCCTCTGCACTGGGCTCCAGGCCAGGGACTCTGGAATGTGCAGTCAAGACTTGGCTACACAGACCCCAGTTGTCCTCCCAGACCACTTCCTTTCTGCCTTGTTCTCGGGTCTTTGCCTCAGCCTCTCCCAGGCAACCAAGATATTGGCCTTGCTCTCCCTCCACCTCCTCACCCCTTCCCTACAGAGCTTCTAGCCCTTTGGACATCCAGCTGCTTCTGCTGCAAGGGCGTTTTCTCCACCCACCCTGCTCAACAGGGGTTGTCCCGCTCCCCGCAGCCCCCTTCACCAGGGTGCAGAATCCCTGCTGATCCTCCCCAGCTGCTTTGGGCTCCTTGGTGCAGAGACACCTTCCTCCTCAGAGATGCTGTCTGCCTGCAGCCCCACTCAGCTGTCTGGCACCAGCCAGCTTTTCCTCAATGAGCGAGAAGCACAGCTCTGCCCTCCTTCCTGGCCAGGGCCTGACTGAGCCAGGTTCAGCCCTTTCTACTCCTCCTTCCAGACTGAGACCTACTACAGCTATAGCGGGGCAAAGCTGATTGTGCCCACGGGCTCCCATTAACCCCTTCAGGCCCAGAGTGGAGTCGGTGCACACAGTTACACCAGACCAGCACCATTACCCCTGACTGTAACTCTAAGCAGAATTTAGGCTATATGTTAAGGGCAGCGTTGAGTAATATATGCTGGCTAGCATGTAAATACATATCATATTAATAAGGTGTATTATCCGCACTATATATATATATATATATATGCCTAATGTTACTGGTGCTTAATACGTAGTAATACAAATATTGCTATGTATTAAGCACTAGTAACATAAAGCACAAACATAGTAACAGTGATATAGCCTAAACTGGCCTAGACCATAATCCTGTTCACTTCTGCTAAATATCCCATAACTCCTCGCATTTGCTGAAGTAACCATTTGGCACAGGAAGATGGGGAACTTGTCAAAATCAAGATACATTAGTTCTATGTCTTAGTACAAGCTAGTGAAATACCTTCATGGACTGGTACCTGGAATGCTAATATCCAAAGCAAAAATAAGAGATGAACAAAAGAATAAATTGGGGGACTGGGACAAACTGATAAGTTGGATTTTAGTGTAACTTGAAAATCATATACAAAATATCAGCTGAAATGCGTAACTCGAGGAGCGCACCTTCTCCATAAGGTGACTGTAATATCACTGTACAGGAATGCTCCTCAGAGACCAGTGTCAGATAGAATCTTTTTCCTGTACCATATTAAAGAACCTGACTGACATTGCTTATTTTGGCTCCTGAGTATTTTTCATAACAAAATAACGAACCAAAGTGTAGCTAAGCAATTGATCGTACAATTTGTCAAGACTGAGATTATCAAAGGAACCTGAGGCATTTAGGTGTCCAGCTCTCAGGCAGGCTGCTAAGAAACTCTAGGCTCACAGGCTACTGCCTCCTCGGCACCGTGGCTGGAGAGATATTGGGAGCCTGGACTTCCACACTACCCATCTCCCGGGCTCTTGGCTCCAGGTCTGATTTGAAATGAAAAACATGTACCCATCCCTCCAATGTTTGTGCAGGCAGGAAGTTCCATTCCTGTTCTGCTCTACCCAGAAGCGTTTGTTTTCTCAGATGCTGCACAGTGTTGGAACACACGGTTCCATACTGCGTATCTTCACCTTCAGTGTGGCCACAAGCTGGCCTGCAAGCACCAGAACTCGCTCCTCTCTTAGTTGAACTAAGTGACAGAAGAAAAAATCGAGCAGCTCCAAGGCAGGTCACCAGAGTTGTTCCTTCAGTGTCCGTATCCGCTGCCTGGTGTGGAGCCATACCTAAAAGAGATGGATCCATGCTCCCTCTGAAAACCTGTTTGCCACTCCTGTTCATCTGGCTTTGCTCACTGTCCTACAAACACACACTCCAATACACAACAGATTAATAGAGGAGCTATCGAAACAGGCAAAGCAGAGATATTTTCTTTTAACAGAGATCCTTCTAGGGCAGGACAGTTAGGCAGGTTCCTCTTCAGGGACAGACAGCCGTGCTGTTAAAACTAGGATGGAGCAAGGAGGATATACGGCAGGTTTAGGAGAATGGCAGTGGTGGACAAATTAAAGCCTCTCATTGGTCACCTGTGTGAATCCAGCCCTGGTTAACAATTGCAGTGTGTGCTTGGTACAGTGGCAGTTCAGAAGCCGTGGTCACAGTGTCTTACACCCAGCAGCATTGTGTGGGGTCATTAATGCATGGTGTGGGTCTGTGTCTCTTGGCTTATGCTTTGCCTGGGAGCCATTTGAGTGCAGGGGCTCTCTTTTTGTTCTGTGATTGAATAGCACCAGTCACAGTAGGGCCCTGATCTGTGACTGGATAATCCAGATGCTCTTGCAAAACAAATAATAAGCAAGGACAATCTACATGTTGCTATCTGAGGCTTTGCAATGGTTTATACAAAATGAGTTGGCGGTTAGAGTCCCAGTCTAAGGTCCCCTGGAAAGGTGCCCACACTATACAAACTGCCATATCTAGTACCATACACCCACAAAAGGAGCTGAGACCAAGAACCTATCTGCTTCTACAGCAACCGATCTAAACACCTGTGTCCTAAGCTCACTCATCTACCAGACACCTGCACTTTACTAATTACTATACATGCACCCTGGTGTCTGAAACATTCATTCAAAATAATGATGACTGGGCCCATCGTGTAAAGTAGGATATGTATCGACAGACCAGACAGTTGGTTCCCAATAGCGTTTAGAGTGTCACTCCAAATACCAGACTTAATACAGAGCCAGTAAATTAATGAGTCCTTCAAGCCACTGAATTAAGCCTGCTGGTACAGGAAAATATACAAGGTCAAACTATTTACTACCCCATCCTCCCTATGTCCCTCTAAATTAACGAACATAGCCAAAGAAGATACAAAAAACACAGGAATGTACAGCCTTAATTAAATCTGCTTTCCAGGTCTCCTCTGAATGCTGAATTTTGAACTAGCCATCATGCATGAAGCACTGTATGCCTGCTGCCTTATTAATGGTAAGCTACATTGAGCTGTGAGTGGATCCATTAGAGATAAAGTCCACAGCATAATTAAGAACAGGAGTACTTGTGGCATAATTAAGCAGCACCATTTCCCCCTTCCTACTGCTCTCCAGTCACTTCTTCAATAGTTTATTTTTTCTTTCGTGCTGACCTCTTCTTCCCACACTTTATTTCATTGATATAACAGTAATTAAGCTGTCCTGTGAGGCTCAGAACCTGTTGTCTATGGTAAGTTTTTCTTTTTGACCAAAAGAGTAAACCAGGTCTCCACGGAGAAGTCTGTGTGGCATAACACACGAGGAAGGCAGCCATAAGAGCTGTAGTTCTGGAATAGTTTTGAAGGATCAGTAAATGTGTGTGCTTGAAAATAATCTTGGAACAACAGAAGGCCAAAAAGTGTTCAGCTTATGCTCATTTATGTGAGTGGGATGAGATTTGTGAGTGAAACAAGCAGGTGATGACCTTAGAATTTGTTCTGAAGTTTTACACTGTTCTTCATCTTATTTATAAATTGCAAAATGACAAAGTATTAGTAAGCGTATTAAGAGTAAAAATGTAGTTCTGAGGGCATAGTGTAGAGTAATAACATTTCTATAAGTGTGTGAAGGAGAGGCTAGTGTTGATCTAACTGAAATAGTATATGCATCGTTTTTTATTGTATTTTCGTATACCATTTGAGGGATTCCACTGATGTTAGGGAAGGGTTAATCTTGTGGTTTTATTTTTATTTTTTGTCTCTTTTTTTGGAATTGTGTCAATTTAAACATTGTATTTATTTATTGGTTTATGTGCAATGGCTAAAGTGCTATTTTAACAAACATCAAACTTCAAACATTTCCATACATAGATAATGTTGCTATAATTGGCCATATGTACAATGAGTAGAAGAGCTGAGAAACAGCAGGCAAATGACTCCCTCCATATAAAGAACAGTTGCACACCATGTATTACAGCGTTTCATAGCCAAAGCTCTGTTCTAATCTTTCCTGCTTAGAGTTTCTATTATTCTTTTCCTAATGTTCCCATTTGTTTAAATGTTGTGTACTCTCCTCGTCCAACCACACTATGGATCTCTAAGTCTACTGTGGGTGAAAGATCGGTGCTACTGAGTTGAGAAGACAATTTGGTCCTTGTGGCTACTTTGGGTGCCCTTCACCCTGCCCCATGCTGTATTTTAGTGCCAAGTTGATTATTAAGAAGATATTTCAGTATTGCCTCCTTCAGAGAATGGCTACTGAAATCCACTGAAGAGGTTGGATATTCCTCAGCCAGAGGCTGAAGCAGCTAACCAAGCCATCACTGGTACACATGGTGATACACAGTATGACCTCCCCTCACACAAACACATAGATTGTTTCGCTCAGCCTACTAGCTACATGGCTGTGCTGTTAATGTGAGTCATGACAGAGTTCAGCTTACATCTTTGTGTGCTTCAACAGAAATGGTGTGGGTTTGCACTCAGAGTTATAGCCCCCTAGCAGCCATGGCAACAGTTTGTGTGTTGAGGATTCTTTGTGCCTAGGCCACACTTAGGGTGGCCAGGTGTCTGGTCAGGTCTACAGACCAGACACCCAAAGTCTGGTTACAGCAGGTGGGAGATGTGGAGAATTGCCAAGTCATCACCTACGCCAGCCCCTACTCAACAAGAACCACCTCCTACCAGCATCAGGCAGCTGCAGCGGCCAGCCCTGGCTCTGAAGGCGAGTCCCTACTGACCCACGCAAGGGCGGGGGAGAGGGGAAAAGCAGTGAGTGATGGAGGGAGGGGGAAAGAGGAGCAAATGAGGGTGGGGCTTCAAGGTGAGGTGGCAGGGCAGGAGTGGGGCCTCAGGGGAAGACATAGGGTGGGGAGGGGGAAATTCTGGCACTTTTGCGGTAGTGTCTGGTTTTTAAATATCACAAAGTTGGCAAGCCTAGCTACACTCATGCTGTAGATCCACTTTGCTGCTGTTGTAAGGCCTCGTAGTCTCCTCCACCCAGCTAACGCCTGACTAGTCAAGCCAGTGGAACCTGCAAGGGAAGGTGAAACGCTGAGTAACCACCACCCCACCCTGTGGCTGCAGGACTGGAATCGCTGACACCGGCCCACGGTGCCAGTTACCTGGGTCCTGAGGCACTAGGGGGTCTGTCTGCACTGCGCTGTAAACCCAGGTCAGTAGGACCCATGCATGTGGACTCAGTGTTTCCAGGCTCATGTTTGAGCACCCACACTGCATTGTAAACCTGGGTTTGCGATTGCTGGACCCGAGTCTCAGAAACAAGCTAACACATCCACACTGCACTACACAAGCCTTCTGACTCGGGTCTGCCACTTGGGCTGCATCTACACTGCAAACTGACAGAGCTTGGACCTGACCCTCAAGGCTCACTCGCATCCCCCAGGTAGGTGCTAGGAGTCGGGTCCTGAGTGATTGCTGACCCGAGCGACACAGATTGGCATGTGGATGGTAGGGGCTTTGGCTCCAGGCTGAGTGTGAGCCCAGGTTTACAATGCAATGTAGCTATATCCCAGAACCTCATATATGTGGCTCTGGGACTCCTCTTCAGGGTTACCCTCTGTCCATGTGGCTTTCCCCATCAGCCTCTGTGCACTGATGGCCTAGAGACTTTTCTGTGGCATAGTATCCCTCCATGCACACGCATCCATCCCTAGGCAGGTTGTAGGTGGTTCATAGAGCCACACGCCCTCCCTGCGGCACAACTGGACAATTCCGTCCCTCGACAGTAACAGGCAAGTCATGTCATGCAGCTGGTTCTCTAGGCCAACGGTGCACAAACTGGGGGAAGGTGCAAGAGGTTATCTGGGTGAGGGGTGAATAAACTTTGGCCTTTTGCTCTTTTAAAAATCCAGCATATAAATAAAAGCACAGACTGGCTTATTTTCAACAATTTGGTAAGTTTCAAAACTACGGTTGGCCTACATTGGCATTAAAATTGGTTTTGATTCTCATTCATTTTAAAGCTCATTTAATGATTAATAATTGATATTAAAAGACGTAAACAGGCAACATATATAATAATAACTGAGAGCCTGGGACTCTGGAGTGAGTCAGACGCTCTCCCACTAAACCGAGTGAACAGTCTTGTCTCCATGCGTCCCCTCCACCTTCCCGTGTGAAAACCAAGGCAGATTACAAGTAATGGAGGAGTGGAGCATGACAAATTCTGTGAATAGTAAGGGGGGACGACTGGAAAAGTTTGCGCCCTACTGCTCTAAGTTACTGCACCCTGGACAATACAGAGAGCTGAGAAAACACAACATTTCCACAGCTGGCACGTTCCAGCAGCCAAAGTGCTTGCAGCTCGTACAGATAATTATTTGTGATGGAATTCATATTCTATGTTTGATATTTCATTCCCCTCAGGCATCCTTTGAAAATGTTCAGTTTGTGTTTCAGGTCTGTTAGGGTTCTGGCATTGGCAGTAACAGAGGTGACGTTCTCTCAGAGTCCAAATCCACCGCTGATCACTGCACGAACCGGGGACATGCTTTCTGGCTCACTGTTCTTACTACGCTCTGACAATGGTTACGCAGGGGAATTCACATGACCTAAGGAGGAGAGGCACGTCATTTTCACAGAGGTTACATCACAAGCATTACTCACCATGTAAGAGCACACCTTATGCATCCTGAGATGTCCAGAGTCAGAAAAATTTACTAAGTGAGTCAAGAAGAGTTTAGACCCAAGAGGAAGGAGGAAAGATTGTGCCATAAAGAAGCGAGTTAGGATCATGAATTGAATTTTTGAGAAAATTCAAGATATAGCTTCTAAAGCACTGACTGAATTAATTGCTATCTCCAACAGGAAGGTTTAATTTATGCAGTGTATCACTGTTGAGCAAATGACTTTTCAGTAGTATTGACAGGTGCATGGTCCCTGATTCTCTGACCATTTATCCTGCTCCACAAAACCCATTCCTGGTTGCACAGTGAAGAAGGGCCAGAGTTGCTTTAAAAATCAGATTAAATTGAGCCTTAAGACAGAGCAAACCCCTGACTAGACACACAGAGTGCAGGGCCCCGATTCTCAGGGACTGTCCCTCCGCTAGGGGTCTGGATGGAGTGGGCGTGGGATGAAGGTCCCCATAGGCCTTGGTAAGCAAAGAATAGCCACAGCACAATGTACCTCAGTTGTGCCCATGATCGGCCCCTATGTCAGTGGTTGGGAGCAGGACCTGCAGAGACCTCTGATGCCATGTCTGCCCCAGCTACTAGTGCCTCTGCACAGGGGCATTCACAGGTCACATTTCCACCCTATTTAGGCCACATTACACTGCTCTGGCACCATGCAGAGCCATGCTGTAACTGAGCACCAGGCTCACTGGCGTTTGCCACACGGGTGAGATGGCTGGAGAAACCACCGTGTTGGGAGATATATTTTATTTGATGTTTTGCTTTTAAAAGTCCATTGTTACATCAAAGTTTCCACAAACTCTCTGGTGCTCTATGAGCGGCTTTGCCAGCAAAAGCACGGAGCCAGATCCCCAGTGTGGCAGGGCTGCTTTGAGTCCCACTGCAAAGGGATTCAGGTGCTGAAAAATACAGAGAGGCACCCAGTGGGATTTCCAAAAGTGCCAAGAAGCCTAGATTGCTCCAGCCACACTTACTACCAGTCTCTGGTCTGTCTAAGAACGTAAGCTCTTAAGAATGGGTCAGACCAAACGTCCATCTAGCCCAGTCTCCTATCTTCTGACAGTGACAGGTCTTCCAAGGGAATGAACAGAACAGAGCAATTTATTGAGTGATCCATCTTGTCATCCACTCCCAGCTTCTGGCAGTCAGTGGTTTAGGGACACCCAGACCATGGGATTGTGTCCCTGAACATCTTGGCTAATAGCCAGTCATGGATCTATCCTGCTTTATTTTTTTCCATTCTTTTCTGAACCCAGTTATACTTATGGCCTTCTCAGCATCCCCTGGCAACGAGTTCCACAGGTTGATTGTGCATTTTGTGAAGAAGCTCTTCTTTTGGTTTGTTTTAAACATGCTGCCCATTAATGTCATCGGGTGACCCCTACTTCTTCAGTTATCACTTCCCTGTTCACTTTCTCCAGACCAGTTGTCATAAACAGATGGTTAAGTCTTAATGTCTCTTTTACCTGTAAAGGGTTAAGAAGTTCCCCTAGCCTAGCTAACACCTGACCAGAGGAACCAATGAGGGAACAAGATGTTTCAAAAGGAAGGAGGGAAGGTTCCTTTGTTTAGAGTTTCAGTTTCAGCCGGATTGCAAAAGATCAAGGAACCAGCCTCTTATCAGAGTAGTAAGTTTTAGAAAGGAATAAATAGGTTCCTCATGCATCTGAGGAAGTGGGTATTCACCCACGAAAGCTCATGCTCCAAAACGTCTGTTAGTCTATAAGGTGCCACAGGATTCTTTGCTGCTTTTACAGATCCAGACTAACACGGCTACCCTCTGATACTTTATTTCTTTGTAACCTGTCTTATGCAATTACAGGTAGAATCAAATTGGGTATTTGGGTATTATTTTTTTTATGTGTAACTAAATTTGTGCCCAGGGAAACATCCTCTGTGTTTTGAATCTGTTGTCTGTGAGAGTAGCTGGTATGCTAATCTCTCCCAGAGGATTTTCTTTTACCTTTCTTTCCTTTAATTAAAAGCCTTTTTCTTAATCCTTGATTGATTTTTCCTTGTTTTTAGATCCAAGGGGATTGGATCTGGATCCACCAGGAGTTGGTGGGAGAAAGAAGGGGGGAAGGTTAATTTCTCCTTGTTTTAAAATCCAGGGGATTGGGGATATGGACTCACCAGGGAATTGGTGAAGGAGTCTCTCAAGGCTACTCAGGGAGAGGAAGGTTTTTGGGGTAAAGGGAGTGATCCAGACACTGAAAATTCTGGATGGTGGTAGTGGTACCAGATATAAGCTAGTAATTAAGCTTAGAAGTGTCCATGCAGGTCCCCACATCTGTACCCTAAAGTTCAGAGTGGGGAAGGAACCTTGACACCAGTCATGATTTTATAGACCTCTGTCATATCACACTTAGTTGTCTCCTTTCTAAGATCAACAGTCCAAGTTTTTTTTTAATTTCTCCTCATATGGAAGCTGTTCCATACCCCTTATCTTTTTTGTTGCCCTCCTTTGTATTTTATCCAATACTAATACATCTATTTTTGAGAGAGGGAGACCAGAACTGCACACAGTATTCAAGATGTGGGCGTACCATGGATTTATATAGAGACAGCGTGATAGTTTCTGTTTTATTATCTAGCTCTTTCCTAATGGTTCCTAACATTCTGTTCACTTTTTTGACTGTGCTACACATTGAGTAGATGTTTTCAGAGAACTATTCATGATAAGTCGATCTCTTTCTTGAGTGGTAACAGCTAATCTGGACACTATCATTTTGTATGTATAGCTGGGATTATGTTTTCCAATGTGCATTACTTTTCACTTATCACCATTATATTTCATCTGGCATTTTATTGCCCATTCACCCATTTTGTGAGATCCCATTGTAACTCTCTGCAGTCAGCTTCGGATGTAACTATCCCAAGTAACTTTGTATCATCTGCAAACTTTGCCACTTCTCTTTTTACACTCTTTTCCAGATCAGTTATGAATATGTGGAACAGCACTGGTTCCAGTATAGAACCTTGAGCAATCCTGCTATTTACCTCTCCCCACTATGAAAACTGACCATTTATTCCTATCCTTTGTTTCCTATCTTTTAACCAGTTACAGATCCATGACAGGACCTTCCCTCTTACACCATGACAGTTTACTTTGCTTAAGAGCTTTTGGTGAGGGACCTTGTTAACAGCTTTCTGAAAATCTAAGTACACTATGTCCACTGCATACATCTTGTCCACACGCTTGTTGACCCAAAGAATTCTAATACATGACCTCCCTTTATCAAAGCCAGGTTGACTCTTCCCCCAACGTATTGAGTTCATCTGTGTCTGATAATTCTATTCTTTACTATAATTTCAATCCATTTCCCTACTGAAGTTAAGCTTACCAGCTTGTCATGGTCAGAATTGCCTCTGGAGCCTTTAAAAAAAATGTTGTTACGTTAGCTATCCTCCAATCATCTGGAATAGAGGCTGATTTAAGTGATCGGTTACATACCACAGTTCTTAGTTCTTCAATTTTATTTGTGAGGTCCCTCCGAACTCTTGAGTGATACCATCTGGTCCTGCTACAAGGGCTACAGCCCTGAACCCAGACATCTACAGTGCAATTTTTTAGCCCTTCAGCCTGAGCCTTGTGGGCCTGAGTCAGCTGACATGATGTTTTATTGCAGCGTAGACATAACTTGAAAGGCCCCAGTCAAGATGGGGACCCAAGATGCTACATGTACACAGTTAGGTACAGCCCCTGCCCTGAAGATTTTGCAATACAAGTAGAAGAGGCTGGTGACAGTACTGTTCAATTCATACATTTTTTTCCAAAACCTCCTATATTGACACCTTCGTCTAGGACATTTCTGCAGATCTGTCATGTAAAAACAATGGCCCATGTGTGGGGATCTCCCCCACATCCTCTGTGGTGCAGAGCGATGCAAAGAATTTATTTGGTTTCTCCACAATGGCTTTTTCTTCCTTGAGTGACCCTTTAGCACCTGGATTATCTAGCAGCTCTACCGATTGTTTGGCAAACTTTCACCTTCTGATGTGTTTCTTTTGTAAAATGCTGTTAGTTTTTGTGGATTTTGCTACTTGATCTTCACATTCTTTTTGGCCTGTGTAATTATACTTCTACATTTGACTTGTCAGAGTGTATGACCTTTTATATTTTCCTCACTAGGATTTGACTTACAGTTGTTAAAGGATATCTTTTTGCCTCTAATTTCCTCTTTTACTCTGTTGTTTAGTCATGGTGACATTTTTTGGTCCTCTTGCTGTTCTTTTTTACATGGAGTATACATTTAATATGAGCCTTTCTATGATAGTGTTTTTAAATAGCTTCCACACAGCTTGCAGACATTTCACTCTTGCGACTATTCCTTTTAATTTCCATTTAATTAGGCTTCTCATTTCTGTGTAATTTCCCTTTCTGAAATCAAATACTACTGTGGCAGATTTCTTTGATATTCCGCCTCCACCCCCAAAAAACGAAGTTACATTTCATTGCTTTAGAGAACTGTAGGGTTAGAAGGGACCACAAGGGTCATCTAATCTAACCACCTGCTAAGATGCAAGATTTGTGGGGCTAAACCATCCAAGATACATGGCTATCATAGAATATCAGGGTTGAAAGGTACCTCAGGAGGTCATCTAGACCAATCCCTTCCTCAAGGCAGGACCAACCCCAACTAAATCATCCCAGACAGGGCTTTGTCAAGCCTGACCTTAAAAACCTCTAAGGAAGGAGATTCCACCACCTCCCTAGGTAACACATTCCTCTTCTTCACCATTCTCCTAGTGAAAACGTTTTTCCTAATAACCAACCTAAACCTTCCCCACTGTAACTTGAGACAATTACTCCTTGTTCATCACTGAGAACAGTCTAGATCCATCCTCTTTGGAACCCCCTTTCAGGTAATTGAAAGCAGCTATCAAATCCCCCCTCATTCTTCTCTTCTGCAGACTAAACAACCCCAGTTCCCTCAGCCTCACCTCATAAGTCATGTGTTCCAGCCCTCTAATCATTTTTGTTGCCCTCCACTGGACTTTTTCCAGTTTGTCCACATCTTTTTTTTAGTGAGGAGCCCAAAACTGGACACAGTACTCCAGATGAGGCCTCACCAATGTCGAATAGAGGTGAATGATCACATCCCTTGATCTGCTGGCAATGTCCCTACTTATGCAGCCCAAAATGCCATTAGCCTTCTTGGCAACAAGGGCACACTGCTGACTCATATCCAGCTTCTCGTCCACTGTAACCCCTAGGTCCTTTTCTGCAGAACTGCTGTCCTAGCCACCCTATCCAGCCTCCTTTTTAAAACCTCCACGGATGAAGCTTCTACAACTTCCCTAGGCATCTGTTCCATTGTCCTACTGTGTTTACAGCTAGGAAGTTTTCTTGAGATTTAATCTAAATCTGCTATGCGGTAGTTTCAACCCACTGCCTCTTGTCCTGCCTCTGTGGCAAAAAGGAATACTTTTTCTCCACCTTTTCTTATGACAGCCTTTCAGATATCTGAAGTCTGCTACTATATCCCCCTGTAATCTCTTCCTTTCCCCCCATACCTATTCTTTTGGAAAAAGTGATAACCCTCGTTGCCAGTACTCCAATCATGGGAGTTGTCCCACCAAGTCTCTGTGATGCCAATTAAGTCATAACTATTGTTGCTTTTACTGATAGATTCTGCTATATTCATCTCTTGGATCAGATCCACTTAGGACTAAGTCAAGAATTACCTCTCCTCTTGTGGGTTCCTGGACTAGCTGCTCCAAGAGGCAGTCATTAATGGTGTTTAGAAATTTTATATCAGCATCCTCTCCTGAGGTGACATTCCCAGTCAATGTTGGGATAGTTGAAAACCCCATTATTATTTCATATATAACCATCACAATCCGGCTCAGAGTGGTCAGAGCTATATTCCTACCATTAGTGTAACACTAGTGTAATAGTGTAACACTGTTGCAAAAATAGCAAACATCATTCTGGGATGTATTAGCAGGAGTGTGCTGGCAAGACATGAGAAGTAATTCTTCTGCTCTACTCCGCACTGATTAGGCCTCAGCTGGAGTATTGTGTCCAGTTCTGGGCACCACATTTCAGGAATGATGTGGACAAATTGGAGAAAGTCCAGAGAAGAGCAACAAAAATGATTAAAAATCTAGAACACATGACGTATGAGTCAGGGTGGTTAAGCACTGGAATAAACTACCCAGGGAGGTGGTAGAATCTCCATCACTGGAGATTTTTAAAAGCAGGTTAGACAAACACCTGTCAGGGATGGTCTAAATAATACTTCATCCTGCCTTGAATGCAGGGGACTGAACTAGATGACCTCTCGAGGTCTCTTCCAGTTCTATGATGATATTTTAATATTCAAGTATGGAATGTCAATCCATAGAGAGTCTATGGTACAGTTTGATTCATTTAAGATTTTTACTAGATTTAACTCTATGCTTTCTGTCACATACAGTGCTACTCCCCCAGCAGCACAATCTATCCTGTCATTCCTTTATATTCTGTCCCCTACTATTACCATATCCCACTGATTATCATCGTTCCACCAAGTTTCTGTGATGATTATTATATCAATATCTTCCTTTAATAGCAGACACTCAAGTTCACCCATCTTTGTATTTAGACTTCTAGCATTTGTACATAAGCACTTATAAAATTAGTCAATATTTAGTTCTCTGCCTTCATACATAAAAGCATATTCTGCAGCATTCTGAATAACCCACAGATTGTAGGCTGTCGTCTGCTTCTAAAACACAAAAAGCCCCCACTGATGCAGAAATATCCAGTCAACACCCATCCACGAATATTCAATAGTGTGTATTCAAAATGTTGACAGATTTTTGGACACTACACTCCGGGTTCCATTTTTGGGGAGGGGGGGTGTTTAGTGTTATTTTTCAAATTAAGAATATGCCTGTCTGTTAATTTAGGGCCTGATCCCAATTTCATTGGAGTCAGAAAGGCAGAACCACATTTCAAAGAAGCAGATGGGTTATTTAGCGATCATTCTTATCATTTAATTGTTTCTTTGATTTAACTAGCAGGGAGATGAGAGATGGCTGGCCAACATGATCACACTGCAGTGAATGAGCTATATTCTAGACAAAGAACAGAACTCTCCAGGTCCATTTACCCAGCTGCTGACTTGGGGAAATCAAAGGATAGATTGTGCTAAGGGAGGATGAGGTAAATCAATTCAACAAAGTGATGCTATCGCTAAACATGGGATTGTTTGAATGCTTGTAGGTAGCTTTGGAAGCTAAATGTATTTGCTATTGGTGCAAACTAAGGATGATGCTGTGTTTTTTTTCCCAGTCACTATAGGAGAGGTCTATTCAAACACAATACTTCTCAGAGCATAGCTGATGCTTTCAGTCTCTGGCTGGCTACTGCAGAATGTCTCTTCTAGAAGATGCATTTCATAGATACACAGAATATCAGGGTTGGAAGACTTCAGGAGGTCATCTAGTCCAACCCCCTGCTCAAAGCAGGACCAATCCCCAACTAAATCATCCCAGACAAGGCTTTGTCAAGCCTGACCTTAAAAACCTCTAAGGAAGGAGATTCACCACCTCCCTAGGTAACTCATTCCAGTGCTTCATCACTCTCCTAGTGAAATAGTGTTTCCTAATATCCCACCTAAACCTCCCCTACTGCATCTTGAGACTATTTCTTCTTGTTCTTTCATTTGCCACCACTGAGAACAGTCTAGATCCATCCTCTTTGGAACCCCCTTTCAGGTAGTTGAAAGCAGCTATCAAATCCCCCCTCACTCTTCTCTTCTGCAGAGTAAACAACCCCAGTTCCCTCAGCCTCTCCTCATAAGTCATGTGCTCCAGCCCCCTAATCCTTTTTGTGCCCTCTGCTGGACTCTCTTCAATTTGTCCACATCTCTTCTGTAGTAGGGGGCCCAAAACAGGACACAATAGTCCAGATTTGGCTTCACCAGTGCTGAATAGAGGGGAATAATCACTTCCCTCTATCTGCTGGCAATGTTCCTACTAATGCAGCCTGATATGCTGTTAGCCTTCTTGGCAACAGGGGCACACTGTTGACTCATAACCAGCTTCTCATCCACTGTAATCCCCAGGTCCTTTTCTGAAGAACTGCCACTTAGCCAGTCAGTCTCCAACCTGTAGCAATGCCTGGGATTCTTCCTTCCTAAATGCAGGACTTTGCACTTGCCCTTGTTGAACCTCATCAGATTTCTTTTGGCCTAATCCTCCAATTTGTCTAGGTCACTCTGGACCCTATCCCTACCCTCCAGTGTATCTACCTCTCCCCCTTTCTTAGTGTCATCCGCAAATGTGCTGAGGGTGCAATTAACCCCGTCAAGCAGATTAATAATGATATTGAACAAAAATGGCCCCAGAACCAACCCCTGTGGCACTCTGCTTGATACTGGCTGCCAGCTAGACATGGAGCCATTGCTCAGTACCTATTGAGCCTGATAATCTAACCAGTTTTCTATCCACCTTATAGTCCATTCATCCAGGCCTGCTTCTTTAACTTGCTGGCAAGAATACTGTGAGAGACCATATCAAAAGCTTTGCTAAAGTCAAGGAATATATATACTTTTAAAAGGAGATATCCTATCTCCTAAAACTGGAAGAGACCTTGAAAGGTCATCAAGTCCAGCCCCCTGCCTTCACCAGCAGGACCAAGTACTGATTTTTTGTCCTAGATCCCTAGGTGACCCCCTCAAGGATTGAACTCACAACCCTGGGTTCAAGAGGCCAATGCTCAAACCACTGAGCCATGCTTCCCCCCTCCGCTGCTTTCAGCTCATCTACAGACCCAGTTATCTCATCATAGAAGGCAATCAGGTTCATGAATCCATGCTGACTGTTCCTGATCACTTTCCTCTTCTCTAAAGTTCTTCAAAATGGATTCCTTGAGGATCTGTACAGCGATTTTTCTGGCAACTGAGGTGAGGCTGACTGGTCTGTAGTTCCCCAGGTTCTCCTTCTTCCCTTTTTAAAAGATAGGCATTATATGTGTCTTGTTCCAGTCGTCTGATACCTCCCCCAGTCCCCATGAGTTTTCAAAGATAATGGCCAATGGCTCTGCAATCACATTAGCCAATTCCCTCAGCACCACTGGATGCATTAGATGGACTTGTGCATGTCCAGCTTTTCTCAAAAGTCCTTACCCTGTTCTTTCACCACTGAGGGCTGGTCACCTTCTCCCCATGCTGTGTTGCCCAGTGCAGCAGTCTGGGAACGGACCTTGTCTGTGAAGACCAAGGCAAAATAAAGCATTGAGTACTTCAACTGTTTCCACATCATCTGTCACTAGGTTGCCTCCCCAACTTATTAAATGTCCCACATTTTCCCTGACCACCTTCTTGTTGCTAACATACCTGGAGAAACCCTTCTTGTTACCCTTCACATCCTTGCTAGCTGAAACTCTGTGCTCTGGCCTTCCTGATTACACCCCTGCATACTCGAGCAATATTTCTAGGAATGTCTACAAAAAGTGCCCGCAGAACAGACTCCTCATAGTGGATCAGATCTTTGGTTCATCTAGTCCAGAATTGAGCCTTCACCAGTGGCCAAATCAATATTTCAGAGAAAATTGTACTACCTGACCCACAATGACCTTTTTAAGTAGACTCATTCCTTCCTGACCTAATCAGCCTGTATCCACCTGCCCCATCTTAACATACATAACTAAAAGGATTTGATATGTTAGGTATGCTCCCAGGCATCAGGTAATCTCTTCCTATCTAATATCTCTGGCATTTCTTTATCATATAAATAAATGAAATTTTGAGCTCTCAGCAAGCATCTATTTTAATTGTATAGATTTTTATTTTACTTAGAACTTGGATAACTGTTGTCTTTGCCTGAATTGTCCGGACTTCTGTATATGTCAGTGAAAAGCATGCAGGAGCTGTTCAGTGGTGCAGAATTGCATAACTCAACACAACAAACATACCTATATTAAATACGTAATACATGGGAGGGGGAATACATAATTTAGCACCCATTTTGCTTGCACAGCTTCTTACTGAAAAAACGTGCAGAGTATTTGAGATTCCTGCTGCCAAGAAATTAACGACACATTTTCCTACTCCATTTCTTCAGCTAAAGGCTTCTGTTCTAGATTGCACTGCTGAAGTCTGGTGGATTTAATAGACAAAAAGAAGGCAAGGCAGGTAATATACGGGTGAAGGTAATAGTATTCATATGATTTAGCATAATCATTTAAGAAATGGAGAATAAACAGTGAAGCATAGAGCCTGCAATTCTACAGCAGAATTTCATTACTGCCTGCTGAAATTGCCTTCATCTCAGTTACTTGAACCTTTAGAAAGTGTCAACAGATGGTATCAGTTGCTTTAACTATATATTTAATTTACTTTTGCATGACTTTTTTGTTAGGTATATTTCAATTAACTGGCTTCCCTATGTTTGTTACACTATCAGACTAATAGTGCTTATATGATGGTCATATATAACTCTGTGTTGGCCCAGAGAAGAACAAGAAGATGTGTAGGTTATTTTAACCAGAAGGCTCAGCCTATTGACTAGAGATGGATAGGTTTATAGTTACTGTATTAGACACAGACTATATGCCATCTAACCAATCAATACTGGCAAGTGAGTACGGCCAACAAAAGTTATTGGCCTCATACCATGAGTGAATCAAGGAGTACGGTGAAAGCAATCTTCTACATAACCGTTAACGATAGCTAAGATAAAGTGCCTATAACCAAGGTATCTCCTTGCAAGTAGCAACGTTCAAACACTCTGATTGTTCCCTTTGAAAAAATATTGCAGTGAAAGTGAAAAGCATCCTCTCCATTCCGTGAAAGACTTGTGAGTTACACTGCACATATGCTTTCCGTGCACTATGTCTTTAAATGGAGGAAGGGTATGCAGATAGAATCAGGGCTGGCTCTAAGCACCAGCAAACCAAACCCATGCTTGGGGCAGCACAATTTCAGGGGCAGCTTTCCAACCACCCTTTATTTTTATTTTGATTTTTTTTTTGCTTCGGCAGTTGCACTCTCAGAGTTTTGAGAGAGAGGGTTTGTGCTTGGGGAGGCAAAACACCTAGAGCTGGCCCTGCTGGGAGTAGCTACACTTCCCCTTTACTCCCCAAGTGCTGTACGCTCCAGCTTTCATTATCAGAGGTAGCCAAACACTGCAAAACAATATTCAGGTTCCAAATGGCTGTTTGAGTTGAACCTGTTCATGCCTCTTCTCATGTACAATTCACACACATTCATGCCGATAGATCTTTGTTTGCATAGATGTTTGCAGAATGGCTGTTCTTCCGACAAATACCCATACTTGTATGCAAGCAAAGGAATTTATGTGCTAACAGGGCACTTGCTATTTTACAAGGAAACACTGAGACAGTATCGGTAAGCATGAGAGGCAGAGGTCTCAGCACACTAGTCACCTGGCAAAAGAGAGTTTACACGAACATCCCACACACAGATGGAATACAAGCTGTCAGGAACAGTATCCCTGATGATGCCACAGCACAGCTGGCTGCTGAGTTCTGTGCCTTTATCCTCACACACAGCTATTTCACATTTGATGACAATATATATCTCCAGATCAGTGGCACCGCTATGGGCACCCGCATGGCCCCACAATATGCCAATATTTTTATGGCTGACCTGGAACAACACTTCCTTAGCTCTCGTCCACTCACGCCCCTTCTCTACCTACGCTACATTGATGACATCTTCATTGTCTGGACCCATGGGAAGGAGTCTCTGGAAAAATTCCACCACTATTTCAATAGCTTCCACCCCACCATCAACCTCAGCCTGGACTAATCTACACAGGAGGTCCACTTCCTAGACACTACGATGCAAATAAGTGATGGTCACATTAACATCACCCTATACCAAAAGCCTACCGACCGCTATGCCTACCTTCATGCCTCCAGCTTCCATCCCAGGCACATCACACGATCCATTGTCTACAGCCAAGCACTGAGGTACAATCGCATCTGCTCCAACCCCTCAGACAGAGACCAACACCTACAAAATCTCCACCAAGCATTCTCAAAACTACAATACCCACACGAGGAAATAAGGAAAGAGATCAACAGAGCCAGACGGGTACCCAGAAGTCTCCTACTGCAAGATAAACCCAAGAAAGAAACCAACAGGACTCCATTGGCCATCACATACAGTCTCCAGCTGAAACCTCTCCAACACATCATCAGGGATCTACAACCCATCCTGGACAACGATCCCACACTTTCACAGGCCTTGGATGGCAGGCCAGTCCTCGCTCACAGACAACCTGCCAACCAGAAACATATTCTCACCAGTAACTGCACACCGCACCATAGTAACTCTAGCTCAGGAACCAATCCATGCAACAAACCTCGATGCCAACTCTGCCCACATTTCTACACCAGCGACACCATCACAGGACCTAACCAGATCAGCCACACCATCACTGGTTCATTCACCTGCATGTCCACCAATGTAATATATACCATCATATGCCAGCAATGCCCCTCTGCTATGTACATCGGCCAAACTGGACAGTCGCTACGGAAAAGGATAAATGGACACAAATCAGATATTAGGAACGGCAATATACAAAAACCTGTAGGAGAACACTTTAACCTCCCTGGCCACACTATAGCAGACCTTAAGGTGGCCATCCTGCAGCAAAAAAACTTCAGGACTAGACTTCAAAGAGAAACTGCTGAGCTTCAGTTCATCTACAAATTTGACACCATCAGCTCAGGATTAAACAAAGACTGTGAATGGCTTGCTAGCTACAAAACCAGTTTCTCCTCCCTTGGTTTTCACACCTCAACTGCTAGAACAGGGCCTCATCCTCCCTTTTTGAACTAACCTCATTATCTCTAGCTTGCCTGCATATATATACCTGCCCCTGGATATTTCCACTACATGCATCTGACGAAGTGGGTATTCACCCACGAAAGCTCATGCTCCAAAACGTCTGTTAGTCTATAAGGTGCCACAGGATTCTTTGCTGCAGTTTTAAAAGCGCGATTTGAAGGACATAAGGAGGTGGGGGGTTGTGGATGTTTACAGGGAGCTCTTCCAGCAGGTGAGGAGCAGCAAGGGAGAGAGCCTGGAGGTGCTTCTTTGACAGTTTAACAAATGGGTGATGGGGGCTGGCATCATGGGCTGATCAGAGGCAGAAGCTGACAGCCCAATAGTGAATGAAAGATACTAGGTAAAGTGGGCATAAGTGAAGGGAAGTAGCTTATCTTTGATGGGCTAGAGACTTATGTGACCAATCACACACTATGAATAGCAATCAGTGATTAGTTCAACGGAATCGTTTATGGGTTTGTCACAAATTATTCTGAGCATGTTTGCAAATAAATATATTTAGAAAATTCACTAGTGAGTCATGAATCATTTGCAAACAAACAAAAAAAGAGCAGGATACAGGCAGTCCTTGGCTTTACAATGTTCGAGTTATGACAAACCACACTTATGACGCTTCTACTTTGATACCCTGATTCGATTTACTACTATAGGTTTTGAGTTTACGATGCTCGGTCCTGCAATGGAGGAGATTGCAGTTCTGAGTTACGATGTTCCGACTTACAATGCAGTTGTAAGGAACCAATTGTATCATAGGTCCGAGGACTGACTGTATATGTAACATTTCAGAGTAGTTCCTCCAGATCTTTTCACCCTGTACTGGAAAATCCTAAGATCTGACAGTTAGATCTGAATCAAAAAAATGTACCAAAGCTTAAATCTATAACAAAAAGCCTGCAAATTTTATTGGGGAAAAAAATCCTTCCAGAAGTTTCCAGAGTATCAGATTTTGGCTCCATTTTGCAAGCTCAAGGCGAAATACTGACTAAATGTGGGAGATCAACAGATTCTCTTCTGCTCACTCTAACCAAACTTCAACCTTCCTGGCTGTAGCAAGCATCCAACAGCCAGTCTAACAGCTTCTCTCTGTCAGCAGAATGTCCCTAACCCACAGTACACGTCCTGATGTCATCTACAGAGTTTCTGAAGGTCACAGGGAGCAGCTTTCTCAGCTACAACGCTATAGTTTAGTATTTCAATATGGCTGCTCAAGATGTAAACAAATTGCTTTACAAATAACACTAACAAGGCAACACGATATAAATGAGCAATAAATATAAGTCATTAGTGTTTCCATCATACTTCCCTTCCATCCCCACTTGGCCAGGGTTTAATTCTGCAGTAACATCTCTTTAAAAAAATGAAAAACAACAAACTAAAACAGAGCCATGCTTAGCAATGAGTTGGCATTATATTTCTTACTTTCTTCACTCTTTTTCTTAACTGTGCTTTCTCGAATTGTCTGTGGATTATTCATGGCTAAAGAGTAGTCGCACAGACTGATTCCAGTTTCATAGAGAATGAGCCCTCTAAATACAGTGAATAACTGGGAAATATCTGATGATGAAATTGAGCTTGAGTCTGGAAAGGAGTAAAAACTGAGGAAAGAACAAAGTGCTGCCATTCATATCTTACTTTTGGGAATACAACTATGTTTTAAATCCGTGAAGCCTCTGTAATGTACAACAGATCTGAACGTGTCCCATAGCAGTGAAATTTCCACTGCTCGAGCTGGCAATGGAGGAGACCTCTCTGCTTCTGGTGTGGCTGCTGTATTGACTATCTCATCTTATTCTGTCTTTGTCCCTTGAAATTAAAGGAAGCCATGTGGATTTTGAGTTGGGGAGAATTTCCTGCTTCTGTTTGGCACCTCTCCTTTTCTGACCACATCTCCTTGGGCCACCCAGTGTTCAAATATCACATGTAAAATGCAATACAATAAAGTAACATAGAGTAGAACTGAGCAATGCCTTTCCACTCTCCCAACTATGAGAAAACCAAGGTATTCAAACAGCCAAGTTACAGCTTATTGATTTTAACAGCCTCCTAATTTTCCTTCCTATTTCTGTCTATACTTTTCTCCAATCTCAGACAAGATTCTCTTCTCAAAATAATTAAAGTGAGATAAAGCTTCACATATTTGAAAGCAACTGTCAAGATTTATCCAAAGTGTAACTCCTTGTACAGAAAGCATGTATGAATTAGTCCCCAAATACTTAAGACATTTTATAGCCTCATTCCTGCAATCAGACCTAAATACATCAGAACAAACGTTAAACTTAACCTAAAATAAGATAACAAACCTAGGTTTTGTTTCTTAGACCTTTAACAAGATCCCTCACAACAGGCTACTAATGAACCTAAGTCGTCAGAAACAACATATTGTTATGAATCAAACACTGGCTAGCAGACAGAAATCAAAGAATAGGGTAAATGGTCAATTTTCATCATGGCCAAAGGTTAACAGCAGGGTTCTCAAAGTTCTATGGTAAGTCCTGCGTTGTTTAATAAACATATTAATGACCTGAAAAGAGCAGTGAAGAGTGAGGGGGCAAAGTTTGAAGATGACGATGTTATTTAGGATAGTCAGGACCAGAGAAGGCCATGAGAACTTCACAGAGACCTAAAGAAGCTAGGGAAATGCGCAACACAATGACAAATGAAATTCAATATTTTCCATATTGTTCACAATCCCATTCCTTTGTTTGCTTTTTTTACCACAATTGTGCATTGAATAAAGGTCTCTACTGAGCTGTCTACAATGACACTCGGGTCCTTTTCTTGCATTGATACAGTTAATTTAGACCACTGAAAAGTATAGATGTAGTTTCACTTTCCCCTCATGTACATTACTTTGCATTTATCGATATTGAATGTCATTGAGGTTTTGTTGCCGCTTCCCCTATCTTTTTTTAGGTCTTTCAGAAGTTCACAGTCCTCACTGGTTCTGACTACCTAAATAACTTTATGTCATCTGCAAAATTTATTAAACAACACAGGACCTTGTATGGAACCTTCAGACTCCGGCTGTAAACCTTTAGCCGTGATGAAAAGTGACCATTTGGAGTACTGTGTGCAGTATTCATCGTCCTATCATCAAGGGTATTGGAGAACTAACAGGGGTTCAGAGCAGGGCAATGAGAATGATCAAAGGCCTGGACAAACTGTCTTATGAAGGAAGATCAAATACGTCAGGATAGTTACCTTAGAAAGGAGTCCAAAAAGAGGTAACATGATAAAATTACATAAATAATGAATGGACTAAAGAAGATAGAATGAAAACTTCTGTTCTTCCTTTCTCTTAGCACATGAACACGGGGCTATTTGATTAAATCAAAGAACGGCAATTTCAAAACTAATACAAGGAAATACTTTCCCCCCACGGTGTGTAATTATACTGTGGAACTCACTGCTATAGGAAGTAATAGAGGCCAAAAACTGAGCAAGACTCAAAAAGGCACATTTATATGTCCAAAAAGAATGTCCCTCATTAATGCTAATAAATTATGGACAGGATATAAAACCTCCTGCGTCAGGACTTCAACCAATCTCTAACTATTAAAGACCAAAATAAAATCTAATGGTGGAGGAGCAGATTAGTGCACATTTGCTACTGTGGGATTCTTACACCTTCCTCAGAAGCACCTAGTGCTGGTCACTCTCGGAGATGAGATACAGGTCAAGAGGACCTAGGGTCTGAGCCAAGCAGGCAATTCCTATGCAGGGTTTTTTGACGGCGGGTGGGTTGGGCTTGTTTTTCTATACTTATGCACATATGTACTTTGGAGTGAAACTAGCAAAATATCCTGGACGTGGCTATTCCCATATTTCCATCCTGGCCAGTAGTTTCAGGTTGCCATGACAATGTCTCACCTTCCTGCTTAGAAGTCCGGCTGAGAAACAGGCTGACTCATTTTCACACTTGGTGCTTTCCTGCAAAGACTCTGTTGGTCTGGCCTTAATCCCCAGGGAAGGGTTGTCCATATGATAGAGCAATCATACCAATAATTCAGCCCTGCCAGAGCATGCAGTGTATGTGCAAAGGAAACTCGAGTGACTCAGGCAACATGGGCACAGACTCCTAACCTTCAGGAGATAGCTAGTCCAGGTGTGAGGTCACTCCCAGGTCACTGTCAGGGAAATATTCTGTCCCCTAGCCCCACTAAACCAGAGCTGAAAGGATTCAGGAATACAGTTCTTGTGCTGCGCTCTACAGCTAGACCTCAAAAGGTGGTTACTGATCGGCGAGCGATTAACTGAAAAATAAGGCAGCAAAATGCAAATAATTTCAGCTCTGCCCCAGTGACCAGCAGCTTGGCTGGGCACTGGGGAATTGCAATGCTGGACTAACCAATTTATTTTGCCCTAAAGCGTCTGTGAGTTTTGATGCAAATGAATTATAGAACCTATTGTGAAAGTGGCTTAAATCATTTGTCACTGAGTCGCACATTTAGTTTTAGAATAAAAAGCCTCTATTTGTTCTATATGCTATTTATAGAATCATTATGCATCTATATTTAATTATAATGCATTTATTTAGAAGACATCCTCTGTCAAGGGTCTTTCGAAAGCTGCATAAGCAATTAAACTACAATGAGGAAAATCGCATGAATTAAAGTTTGTAAAATGTAAAAGCAAAATATTGTGCAAATAAAGCAGCAACATGCAGAAGGAGGCAATTTGCTTTTGAAAAGCTCAAAATTGGAAAAAAATTAAAACAGGCTTTTCCAGTAGTTATTTATTTTTACTAGAGGTTTGTTTTAAACCCAGTGTAGAATTGTTCTGTTGTACAGTGAGAGGGAACCATGCCTGAGGGTTTACTGCAATCCTGCATGGTGGCACAGAATTGCAGCCAGAGTGTAAAGATCAGAGACTCTACCTGGTTGGCTCTCACTATATCATTAAAGAGGCATATTTCATTGTTTACCTTGGCCTCAGCTACACTAATGTGTGCAAGGAAATGTTAAATGAATAGTTTTAGATTCAGTTTGGGGGGAAGGCAACTTTCTGGAGTTGACAGTTCCACCTTTATAACCCACTGGGTCTGGCTATTATTTTCTACCTGGACTTTGCATTTATTCAAAAGCAGGGTATTGTTGTGTTGAGCAATGGAAGCGAGTGAGGGCTTTCCTTGGGTTCCAGCCGGGTGCCTGAGGCACTGGGTGTGGAAATCAAACAGCACAGAAGCTGCCCAATGGGTCTCTCCGAAGTTACTGTGCAATGCTTATATGTTCAGTGTTTGTCAATTTTTACACTTTCTTTTCTACATCTTGTTGCCAAAGTGTGATCATATTTGTAATGAATCTGCTCCTTCCGACAGCCCATCCACGATCTGCTACTAGAAAAACAAACAAACTTTTAGTTAAGGGCTTGGAACCAGATCCTGCAATGTTTCCTGAGGGGGAAGGGAGCTATTTTAGGGAGCCAGGAATAAGGAGCAACTGCACTCACAACTCACGTAGCCATGGTGAGTGGTTAGGTGGAGCTCCATTAACTTCCTACTCAAATCAAGGGGAGTCTTTCCACTGACTTCAGTCGGCATTGGACCAGGCTGTTGGTTTGCAAGTGGCATTTGCATGCACATGTACTCAATCCATGTACACGGCTATGGTAGACAGTCACATCTTTTATGTGCATCTGGCCACAGTTTAAAAAATCATCCCATCATTATAAACATTAACATTTCTCTTTTGGTGTAATGGAGGCAAAGTCGTCCCTCACTGGCAATATGCTGATGATCTGTGCCTTTGCAGGGTATAACATAGCACCCAATGGTCACCACTCCATTTGTTCTAGCGAAAACACGACAAGAAGCAATGGTTCCCCTTGTAGCACTAGCTGGTGGCCATGTGGCAGCAGGATGGTATAGGAGTTAACAAAGGACATCATACCAGCAAACACTGGGAATTATATGGATTCCTAGTCAGGCAATGTTCATGCCACAGGGAGACAGACACCCAATCCTGTATGTCAGTATTCAAATGCCACGCAGAAGAGAAAACATCACTTTTCATTTTGGAAAATCACCTTAGAAAGAAATCGAGCCACAGCAACAGCAAAATTAGACATTTTACATGGAGGGCACAGGGGGGAGGCTTTTGTTTGCATGGTTAGTTGCTGGGTGTTTTGTAGCTGGGGGATATTTGGTGCTCTGAGTCCCTGCTGTTGAGTTCATATTCCTGGTTGGATTATTTTAAAAATCTGCACAGGTGCCAACAGCTGTGGATCTATGGCACTTTTGGTTTTTTAAAACTAAATAAATGGGAATAAAAATGGTTTCCTTGGACCAGCTCGAAGTCCTCAGTCTTGGCAGTGCTGGGGCACCTGTTGGGAGGTCACAGCACCCCAGGGGAACCACTGTTCTCAGGGCATATCTCTGAACAGGAACTGCAGGGCACAGCCCCACTGTCACTCAGAGACCCAAGAGTCAGACTTCTCAGCTATGCAGTGGATGACTGGCTTAGATTAGTTCCAGTTCAGATGAACCGCTGACCTGGTTTTCCACAAGGGAAAAAAACAAACAAACAATTAATTAAATAGAGAAAGTCAGAGCCGTATCGTTCTGATGCTTGAAAACTCTCAGGCAACAAGCTATGTTGGTCAAATTCTATTGTAGTTTTGTCTCCATTATTACCCACCTACTTGTTATAAAAGCAAATCAGTAGCCATAAACAAGGTAAGCCTCAATGACTAAAGAACACACTCACTGTGATTTGTTCATTGCAGTAAGTACTAAGAAATGGTGTGTTATTGTTGTCCACTGCGAGCCTGACTGCCGTTCTACACTGCACCTGCTGTACAGACCAGAACTACACATAAATGAGAGCAATGTAGAAGTCTCTTTATCATGGCTGACTCTGAGAGGTGCATGACAGCCTTACAACGCTGCGAGACACGGTAACGCTCCCAATAACTTCTCTGTGAGACACTGCTGCCAAAGCAATTCAAGCTGTGCCTAAGCAGTAGGATGAAGCCCTAAATTAACTTGGAGAATGACTGTCAGGACGAGATGTGGCGCTTCAGGAAAGGGTTGAGGCTAACAATGAATGAACTGGTCTCGGTGACTTAGAGTGGCTTCTGTTACACAATTACAATTTACCAACAATTCTCACACCATGACAACAGATTTTTCAGGATTCCCCTTTCATAGAATCTCAGGGTTGGAAGGGACCTCAGGAGGTATCTAGTCCAACCCCCTGCTCAAAGCAGGACCAATCTCCAACTTTCCTTAGAGCAGGAGATAGCAGTGGTGCCGCCGATGCCCTGCTGCACTAACAGTGGGTAATGGGTGACTATCATAACGTGACTATATAAATCCCTCGTATGCCCTCCCCTTGAATACCGCCTGTCATTCTGGTCGGCCCATCTTAAAAAAAAGATATAAGCTCTGGAAAAGGTAGAGAAGAGGGCAACAAAAATTATTAATGGTATGGAACAGCTTCTGTATGAGGAGAGATTAAAAAAACTGGGACTTTTTAGCTTGCAAAAAAGATGACTAAGAGGGGATATGACAGAGGTCTATAAAATCATGACTGGTGTGGAGAAAGTAAATAAGGAAATGTTATTTTCTCCTTCTCATAAGACAAAAACCAGGAGTCATCTGATGAAATTAATAGGCAGGAGGTTTAAAACAAACAAACGAAAAGACTTCTTCACACAACACACATCCAGCCTGTGGAACTCATCGACAGGGGACAGTCTGAGGGCCACAACTATAACTGTGTTCAAAAAGGAACTAGAAAAGGTCCTGGAGGACAGGTCCATCAATGGTTATTAGCCAAAATGGTCAGGGATGCAACCCCATGCTCTTGAGTGTCCCTAACCCCTGACTGCCAGAAGCTGGGACTGGATGACAGGGGGTGGATCACTCAATAATTGCTTGTTCTGTTCATTCCCTGTGCAGCATCTGTCACAGACAGGACACTGGGCTAGACAGACCATTGGTCTAACACTGTGTAGCCATTCTTATGGTCTTATGAGTTTTTAGTGCCTTCTCCTCACAGGCTTTGCTCATTTTTAGAAGCAGGCTGAATTCAACATGTGTTGTTAGTTCTGAGATGCTAAGAGAAGTTTCTGCCACTTCCCATTTCCAGACAGGTCGTAAAGCAGTGGAATAGTGAGAATGTCTGTCCTGGCTCTCTGGACTGTGTTGGAGGGGACAACTCCCAATATGCTGACAGCTTGAAAGAGCGAGTGTGGGAGAGGCGGTGGCCGTGGTGCTGTGCCAAAGGAACGCAGAGTTTGCAGTGCTCATTACATAACCATGTGTGCTGAGCTGCAAACTCAGCTGATGGGAGGAATCCACTCACATAACATCTTCATGGAGGGAAGGTAGAACAGCCAACCCATTTTGTCACCTTTAACATCCCACAACAGTGTCTCCATTTTCAATGGACCTTTCCTGTTGGGCAAGATGTGATGGCTTCTGCTGGAGAACAGCACTTCGTGCTAGTTAATGTATCTCTTCCATCTGGGGATTTATAGACACAGAGGCTCATAATACAACCCTACAATATGGGAAACAACAGTTATAAGTGACATTAATGAAGGCAGCAACTTACAAGCGCTCAATAAAATCTAAACCCTAAACACATTCTTATCATTCCAACACCTATATTTAATACTAAGACGCAGGTGAGCCAGACTGCTTCCAGGTCTGTATCTGTCCGTTTTCAGTTGAGACATGGGGACTTTGGCAGGTTTCGTATGCACTTCCTCACTCCAGTCTCTACTAGTTCAAGATCTACCCTCAACTTCCAAACAGTTAATGGTCCTGTCCCAACACCTCATCAGCAGCGACATTATGCTTAATTGGACAGTTATTGTTATGTCTATTACAGTCGCAGCTAGGCAGCCCATCCAAGATCAGGGCACTCCCTGGGGCCAGGCACTTCAGAGACGTAACAAGAGACAGTCCATGTCCTAAAGACACAGAAGTGACTTGCACACAGTAAGAGTCACACAGCAGGTCAGCGTCAGGATGGAGAACAGACGCGAGGTCTCTTGACTCCTAAGCCAGTGCCCTATACCTCATAACACATTGCCTGCTAATTCCTGGTACTGACTGTATGGTGTGAACAAGTCTGAAATCACACATTTGTGGCCAGCATTGGGAAGCTGTAATGTGTTCTGTATGAATGCTTTGGGTATTTTGCAATGCTACTTATGACATCCCGTAAACTGGGCCACATCTCTGTTCCCATTTAAGGTGGTTTAGAATACTGTCCTGAGAGAAAACTTAAATTTACTTTATGTCATTAAAGTACTTTAAAACACTGATGTAGTGATAGAAACTGAATTAAGGATCATCCCCTTCTTCAAAACCAGTTTGCATTGCTGAAACAAGCCACACATAGTTATTTAACTCACTTCCATCTAATCACTGTGATAAAATGTGCATCTTACCATAAAACAGCCTAATAAATGATTCTCGTATCTAAATTCCTCAAATTGTTCCTATCCAATTAGAGCAGTTTAGCCTGTTCTCAAACTAATTTACACTGCATTACACATATTCAAAACATCTAAATCACTCCAAAGCTGATACAAAAACTGCTTTACATTCTACAATCCTACGTGATAAATGATTCTGGGTGCACATTCCATTCAATCTTAGATTTCATACTTTAGGGGTTTTATGTGTCTCATTTGAAATGTCACATTGCAGGATGGCAAAAGGTTAGACTCGGCTGTAAGGTGAAAGTTCTAAAACCAAGGATTGAATATGGTTATCAGAAAACACTGCACATCTTTACATGACAGGCAACCTTAAATCATCTCACCAGTTATCACATGGATATTTTTTCCAATTGAGAAAGTGCTATCAAAGTTTAAACTATTAGCGGCAATAGCTGTGTTAATAAAGGGAACTGTTGTTCTTGGGGTGATACAAGTTCTCTGCTCATGTTCCCAGCCTCCTGAGGGCATTTGGGCTAGATCACTCATTGTGCAATAACAAGGTGTCTGTGCTTGAGATAGCATAGTTTTCTCTTCACTTAGAATAGCAAACAAATAATCGGTCGCTCAATAGCAGTCATACTTGGTCAATATTTACTTTATAAAGGTGACTGTTCTAATTTGTAAAGTCTCTCACAGACCATTCAAAACCACTCAAAACCCATTCAAAACCCACTAGGAATGAACATCTATACAATAATAAAATTCTAGGGTTGTCACATTGCATGTTACTCTGAAGCCTGGAAAGTCCGTTGAGTCAGTGTGAAGTGATGGAAACAGCTACAAGCAGGGTAGAGAGGGCTTCTTCTGCAGACTGTCATCAGGTTCAGTCAGCTCTGTGTGACAGCTTGTCCCTGTAAATGTCTGCGTGCTCCCAACGTCCCAGTGCACAGCTTCACATTCATATGGGTTTCACACCCTGAACAGTAATGCTACCACCACCACAGACAGCTGTTTCCACCCGCTCCCTCAGTGTCTGTCTCCTCCTCTGCTGGGTCCAGATGTAACACTGGTGACAAAGGATTTCTAACCCCAAAGTGCCCATAGCTCCTACTGCCTGAGCAAGGAGAAGACAAGGTAAGCAAACGGTACTATGAAAAGGGGGAAAGTTCTCTGAGAGGCGCACAAGTTGCCAGACTCTGCTCTTGCTGATGGGATAGCATGAACCAGCCAGGTAAAGGGGCGAATCAGCGATTCAAAAGAGAACAAAGGAAGCGGCTGCTGCCTGGAGCTACTACAAACAGAGCAGTGAAGGGGAAACCAAGCACTGCCTTGGCTGACAGGGTGCAAGCAGGCAGAGAGAGAAACCCCTTTCGCCTGCATGGAAGATGACTTCCCAGCAGTGGGAGCCCAAGTACAGCCAAAAGGAGTGATTGTGCAATATAAGCACACTGCCAGAAGAGGAGGCAACCAGGCACAGATAGCACAGGGTAAAACAAACAGGAAACAAAGACTTTCCCTGTGGCAAAGAAGACATGCAGGCGGCAAGAAGTGCAACAGGAGAGCAGAGAAACAGCAACTTTTGTGGGCAATGTTGGTGAATTTGACAAAAACTGCAGATTATGGGTGGCGTGCCCCAAAGTGTTTTGAGAAATGTGTAGCCTGCAGCTCTTTTCCAGATGGACGAGTTTCAATGTTGCTGACAGTGATGGGTCCTAAGGCACAGAGACTGCGATGCGACCTATTGTCTCCAGCCGTGCCTGGAACCGCCACACACATTGCAATTACTGCAGCAATGCAGCAATATTTTTCTCCTTGATGATAGAAGAATGAGATTGGGTCCATTCGTTACATCAGAGTAGGATGGAGGAATTTGTCTGTATCTATCTCCAGTTATAACACACTGGGCCCTGGGAGAACCAGAAGGATGTTGGAGTCAAAATGTCTGTGGTGGCTGGAATGTTACAGCTGGTCAGAGAAGGTGGGAGTAACAGCTACATGGGGCAATAAAGAGAGAGATGTGCCCCTAGCTGGGGGGCAGATCTGTGCACGGACTCTGGGGATCATGGATAATGGCATTGCTGCTCCTATGTCCCAGCACATGGAGACAAGAGCTTCATTTCTGGATCTTTTACACCCTTGATTTTATGAATTACCTGTATGACTGCACGAGCTTTCAGCCACCAGGCCAGTTCTAATTTGTGAATTTTCATGCAGTCACGTAAAAAAAAAATAGAAGGGGAGGAGCACACCAAAAAATAACGTGTTCGTGTGACTAAGGGTTCCATGGTACAGCTGCTCAAGCATTGCAGAACATGCATCTCGACCACTGTGGGGCCAAACACACAAAAGCAAATAGCTTTTCACTCAATTTACTGCCATGGAATTTCAAAACTAAAAGTTACTAGCTGAAATGTACTGTGTTGCTATCAAGAATAGCATGCGACATAAAGACAATCTAAAGGCCATCCCTAATAGCTACACAGAAGAGGATTGCGCCATACACCTCTTGCATGGCTGCTTTGGGCTACCCAGATCTCAGCTGCAAGTGCTGTAGGATGTACATGGGCTGTATGCCACATGTTCCCCAAAGGAGCTGGACAGCAGGGAGTGGGCTCCACCCTGCACACCAGCCAGGAAAGCCATTTTGCTGCAGAAAGATGGGGAGGGAATGCTTGAAAGGGCTTTTACAGGTGTGAAAGACTCTAGCAAAGACTTCCAAGCATCCTATGAAGCACAGTGCCTTCAGGAACTGCCCCGGAAGTGGGGCAAGCACATCTTCCCATCCTCACGGCTGTGCCTTTCACTGCAAACATCCACCTTAAATGAGCAGTTCTTTCATTAGATTTGGGAGAGAAAGAATCCACCTGTTGCAGAGTGAAATCTAATTCTGCATAGATCCTGATGTATTGACACCATTTGCTGTTTTGTAAAATATTTCATTATTCCATCCTTGTGGGACACGTATGAGTTTTAATAAAGGATCTGAACACTGAAAAGCGCTGAGTTGGGGCAGTGTCAGAAAGCTTACGTGGTAATTGACAGGCTACTCCTGCTGAGCTCGGCCGTAAACACTTGCTGTAGAATCAGACCCTGGATTGTTTTATTTAGGAGAGAGGACAGCAAGCCAGAATTGCACTGTAATTAATGCAAATGGGAAATTTCAAGGTCAGAAAAATATGGGTCAGGTTAAAAATAATAGATCTCAATATAAGACAACCACCTTTTCCTAGAGAAAAGGAAGCACTTCAAGTGCAGTTTCATTTTTGCCCTCTACTCCCAGACTGTCCTCCCCGCTCCACCCTCAAGTCATCACAGGAAGGAAAATTAAATATAAAATTATAAAATCTCCAAAGGAAAAAATGCACTTAAAAGTGATCTTTGGATCTCAGTGCACTTCCTCTGCACCTGCTCCATTTTCCTTTCTCAGAGACTCAAGGAAAATAAGGCTGTAGAATCGAATGATCTTTTGGACTCCATTCAACTCTCCTCTCTGAAGTCATTCTGGATCTCAAGTCTTGGTTCATCTACACATAGATAAGGGGGAAAAAAAACCCAGTGAGCTCCAGAATGAGATTAGGGCACAGTGCACTCACACTGAACGTTGCCTTAGTGTCAGCAACTTAAACACATCCCATTAATTAAGCTATTAGATATTTTTAGCAGCTCAGCAGCATGGCATGTCAGTTCCCTCTTCACCATCAGCTAAGTCTCAGTGGGCAGCAGCATGTGTGCTATTCTGCAATGTATTAGCCTCTGGCAAAACATTTTTAAAAATGAACGGCCTTTTGGCCCACGTGTCCCCTGCTATATGCCAAATATCTCCCTTTTACTTTAGAGAGAGTGGCACTGGTGTACCTCTTGGCAGACCTAGAATCTCGACTGGAGAAGAATGGCACCAGTGTGATGCTAGGCAGACCTAGAACCTCAGCTGGAGGAGTGGTACCAGTATGATGCTAGGCAGACCTAGAACCTTGGCTGGAGAAGAGTGGCACCAGTGTGATGCTAGGCAGACCCAGAACCTCAGCTGGGGGACAGGCACCAGTGCGCTGCTAGGCAGACCTAGAACCTTGGCTGGAAAAGAATGGCACCAGCGTGCTGCTAGGCAGACCTAGAACCTTGGCAGGAGAAGAATGGCACCAGTGTGCCATTGACAGACCTATAACCTTGGTGTGAGATTGTCAGATCACGTAAATTGCGGTGGCTGTATTGAAATCAAAGCTGATGTACACTAGATCTTGACCAGTGGGATGGACAGTGAGGAGGCTCAGATGGATCACAAGTGTCAGACTTCTGGGACTGCATTAAAAAAGGAACCAGCCAAGATTGTCTAGCATTAAAAAAAATGTCTCTCTTATGCTAAGTAGCCTGTGTAGTGTAAAAGAGTCACTGCTGAGCGTCCAGAGGGGGGAATATTAGAGGTGGAGCCTGAAGTTGGTTATGGCTATAGCAGTCTATACTGCAGTGGGAATCCCAAGAGCAGGGGAGCAGCCCAGTGTGTGTATGTACATACTGTCAGGTACGGACTTTAATTACATAATCACATACTATTTTCTCCACCGGTGTCCTGTTTCCTTCAGTGCAGCGGATGGATGCTGCCCAGTGCATGAACCAGTACTGCATAGTGAGTTAGGCTGTTCTCTGTAGGTTGTATTGCCAACTCTTCTGATTTTGTTATGAGACTTCTGCTATTCGCTAGAGCTGGGTGAAGAATGGAAATTATTTTTGTGGAGGATTTTTAAAGTTTACTTTTGTTTTGATTTGGCAGGAAATTCCAAAATTCAAAAATCACTTTGACGCAATTGAAATGTTTTGTTTCAATTTTGACTTCATATTATAATATGTAAAATAATAATCAAAATCAAAAGTCACTTTTACAGGAAAAGTCAGCGTTTTAGTCTAAAAATGGGATATTTTGACATTGTTGGGACTTTTCTCTGACAAAGCCAAATTTCAAAATCAACATGATTTTGTAAAGTATTTTCATTTCAACAGAACTGCTTTGTCCAACATAAAATTGTTCCATTTGCGTTTTTCCAAGTAGCTTCACTATTTATTATTTTTCTTAAAGCCTCAGCTTCTGGAATCATATGAGCACAAGACTTGGTTTCCACTGGGAAAAAAAAGTACATTTTTAACATTCAAGTTTGTAGAAAAAAGCTTGAACTTTTATCTACAAGCACTGGAATGGGTTCCTTAGGGAGGTGGTGGAATCTACATCCTTAGAGGTTTTTAAGGCCTGGCTTGACAAAGCCCTGGCTGGGATGATTTAGGTAGAGACTGGTCCTGCTTTGAGCAGGGGGTTGGACTAGATACCTCCTGAGGTCCCTTCCGACCCTGATATTCTATGATTCTATTAACTTGTGACCAGAGTCTATTACAGGAGGGGGATGGGTGGATTTCTCTGTCCCGTGATGTGCAGAAGCTCAGACTAGATGATCACAATGGTCCCTTATGGCCTTAAGCTGTATGATAGTGTGCCCAAATACACTGGAAGCATTTGGATAATACAGTGATGAGCACCATATTAAAGCTCATGAGGAAATTAATAATTCCATATTTAATGCAGACTGTCATGAGTTGCCCTACACAGATTATAGAAGAATTCAGGGATCTTGGAAGAAAACTGAAGAAAAGGAAAGTCCAAGTGATCTTCTCTGAGATCTTATCCAGCCACAAGTGAGAGAAGGCAGAGAATTTTGTTGGCTGTTTTATATGAAGCGGAAGGTTTTGGTTTTCTGGAACATTCCAGTGGGAGAGAGAGCTATATGAAATGTGACAGCCTGCATTTCAGAAGCATCTTTTAGCTGGAGTAGCCAGGATGTCATTAAACTAAACTAACAATGAAAGGGAAGGGTGCTAAGAAGACAATGCAGAAAGACCTCAAACAAATTGAACTGATATGACTAAGAATGTGAAGAGAAGAATGTATTCAAATACAATCTAGATGGAGCTACTATGAGGTTGGTGCATAACTGATTGGAAAATGATTTCCAGAGAGTAGTTACCAGTGGTTCAAAGTCGAGCTGGAAGGGCATAATGAGTGCGGTCCTGCAGGGATCAGTTCTGGGTCCAGTTCAATGATTTAGATAATGGCATAGAGAATACACTTATCAAGTGTGTGTAAGATGCCAAGCTGGGAGGGGTTGCAAGTGCTTTGAAGGATAGGATTAAAATTCAAAATGACCTGGACAAACTGCAGTAAAACGGATGAAATTCAATAAGGACAAGTGCAAAGTGCTCCACTTAGGAAGGAACAATCAGTTGCACACACACAAAATGGGAAATGACTGCCTAGTGAAGAGTACTGTGGAAAGGGATCTAGAATCATAGTGGATCACAAGCTAAACAGTGTAACACTGCTGCAAAAAAAGCAAACATCGTTCTGGGATGTATTAGCAGGAGTGTTGTATGCAAGACACGAGAAGCATAGGCATAGTATGACTTCTGTATTTGGAGGGGTGGTTCCAGAAAGGCCAATGGGGCAGTGTGTAGGGGGGGAAAAATTCCATGCCTGGCCATAGGAGGGCAATTTCAGATTAGGGGTGGGGGGTGCCACTTTAACTGTGATTCCAGAGGCTACTTAGGCAACTGAAAACTCCAGTGTTTTTGCAGATAATAACTTAGAAATATCTGACAATTTTAAAGCTAACCAGTGTCCCATAAGCGACTTGCCACAAAATGTCAGAACATGTTAGTATTAGAATTGAGTGGGTCTAACATTTATTTAAGCTGTGATGGGATAAGAGGGAAAGTCCTCTCATGAATCTGTAACTGGTTAAAGGACAGGAAACAAAGGGTAGGAATAAATGGTCAGTTTTCAGAATGGAGAGAAGTAAATAGTGGTGTCCCCAGAGGTCTGTACAGGGACCAGTCCTATTCAACATCTTCATAAATGATCTGGAAAAAGGGTAAACAGTGAAGTGGCAAAGTTTGCAGATCATACAAAATTACTCCAGATAGGTAAGTGTAAAGATTTACAAAAGGATCTCATAAAAATGGGTTAGTGGGTAAGAAAATGGCAGATGAAATTAAATGCTGATAAATGCATATTAATGCACATTGGAAAACAACATCCCAAATATACATATAAAATGATGGGGTCTAAATTAACAATTACAACTCACGGAGGACCTCTTGGAGTTATTGTGGATAATTCTCTGAAAATATCTGTTCAATGTACAGCGGCAGTCAAAAAGGCAAAGAATGCTGAGAATAATTAAGAAAGGGATAGATAATAAGACAGAAAATATCATAATGCTGCTACATAAATTCATGGTAGGCCCACACCTTGACTACTAAGTGCAAATCTGGTCGCTCCATCTCAAAAAAGATTAATTAGAATTGGAACAGGTACAGAGAAAAGCAACAAAAATGATTAGGGGTATGGAACAGCTTATATATGAGGAGAGATTAAAAAGCGTGGGGCTTTTCAGCTTGGAAAAGAGAAGACAAAGAGGTGATATGATAGAGGTGTATAAAGTAGGTGGAGAAAGTAAATAAGGAAGTGTTATTTACTCTTTCATATAACACTAGAACTAGGGGTCAGCCAATGACAATACAAATATATTCTGAATTACAATTGAATTACAATTACAAGAATTACTTCTTGTATCCTGCTTATAACGCTCCTGCTAATAAATGTATTAGCAGGAGCGTTATAAGCAGGATACAAGAAGTAATTCTTCCTCTCTACTCTATGCTGATTAAGCCTCAAATGGAGTATTGTGTCCAGTTCTGGGTGCCACATTTCAGGAAAGATGTGGACAAATTGGAGAAAGCCCAGAGAAGAGCAACAAAAATGAATAAATGTCTAGAAAACATGACCTCTGAAGGAAGATTGAAAAAAGTGGGCTTGTTTAGTCTGGAAAAGAGAAGACTGAGGAGGGGACATGATAACAGTTTTCAAGTAAATAAAAGGTTTTTACCAGGAGAAGGGAGAAAAATTGTTCTTCTTAACAGCTGAGGATAGGACAAGAATCAATGGTCTTAAATTGCAGCAAAGGAGGTTTAGGTTGGACATTAGGAAAAACTTTCTAACTGTCAGAGTGGTTAAGCACTGGAATAAATTGCCTAGGACGTTGTGGAATCTCCAACACTGGAGATTTTTAAAAGCAGGTTAGACAAACACCTGTCAGCGATGGTCTAGATCATCCAAAGCCCAAGATTTGGTGGTGATGGGGGACTTCAACTACCCAGATATATGTTGGGAAAATAACACCGCGGGGCACAGACTATCCAATAAGTTCCTGGACTGCATTGCAGACAACTTCTTATTTCAGAAAGTTGAAAAAGCTACTAGGGGGGAAGCTGTTCTAGACTTGATTTTAACCAATAGGGAGGAACTCGTTGAGAATTTGGAAGTAGAAGGAAGCTTGGGTGAAAGTGATCATGAAATCATAGAGTTTGCAATTCTAAGGAAGGGTAGAAGGGAGCACAGCAGAATAGAGACAATGGATTTCAGGAAGGCGGATTTTGGTAAGCTCAGAGAGCTGGTAGGCAAGGTCCCATGGGAATTAAGACTGAGGGGAAAAACAACTGAAGAAAGTTGGCAGTTTTTCAAAGGGACACTATTAAGGCCCAAAAGCAAGTTATTCCGATGGTTAGGAAAGATAGAAAATGTGGCAAAAGACCACCTTGGCTTACCCTTGAGATCTTGCGTGACCTACAAAATAAAAAAGCGTCCTATAAAAAATGGAAACTAGGTTAGATCACAAAGGATGAATATAGGCAAATAACACAGGAATGCAGAGGCAAGATTAGACAAGCAAAGGCACAAAATGAACTCAAACTAGCTATGGGAATAAAGGGAAACAAGAAGACTTTTTATCAATACATTAGAAGCAAGAGGAAGACTAAGGACAGGGTAGGCCCACTGCTCAATGAGGAGGGCGTAACGGTAACGGGAGACTTGGAAATGGCAGAGATGCTTAATGACTTCTTTGTTTCGGTCTTCACTGAGAAGTCTGAAGGAATGTCTAGTATAGTGAATGCTTATGGGAAGAGGGTAGGTTTAGAAGAGAAAATAAGGAAAGAGCAAGTAAAAAATCACCTAGAAAAGTTAGATGCCTGCAAGTCACCAGGGCCTGATGAAATGCATCCTAGAATACTCAAGGAGTTAATGGAAGAGGTATCTGAGCCTCTAGCTATTATCTTTGGGAAATCATGGGAGACGGGGGAGATTCCAGAAGACTGGAAGGGGGCAAATATAGTGCCCATCTATAAAAAGGGAAATAAAAACAACCCAGGAAATTACAGACCAGTTAGCTTAACTTCTGTGCCAGGGAAGATAATGGAGCAGGTAATCAAAGAAATCATCTGCAAACACTTGGAAGGTGGTAAGGTGATAGGGAATAGCCAGCATGGATTTGCAAAGAACAAATCATGTCAAACTAATCTGATAGCGTTCTTCGATAGGATAACGAGCCTTGTGGATAAGGGAGAAGCGGTGGATGTGATATACCTAGACTTTAGTAAGGCATTTGATACGGTCTCGCACGATATTCTTATAGATAAGCTAGGAAAGTACAATTTAGATGGGGCTACTATAAGGTGGGTGCATAACTGGCTGGATAACCGTACTCAGAGAGTAGTTGTTAATGGCTCCCAATCCTGCTGGAAAGGTATAACTAGTGGGGTTCCGTAGGGGTCTGTTTTGGGACTGGTTCTGTTCAATATCTTCATCAACGATTTAGATGTTGGCATAGAAAGTACGCTTATTAAGTTTGCGGACGATACCAAACTGGGAGGGATTGCAACTGCTTTGGAGGACAGGGTCAAAATTCAAAATGATCTGGACAAGTTGGAGAAATGGTCTGAGGTAAACAGGATGAAGTTCAATAAAGATAAATGCAAAGTGCTCCACTTAGGAAGGAACAATCAGTTTCACACATATAGAATGGGAAGAGACTGTCTAGGAAGGAGTATGGCAGAAAGAGATCTAGGGGTCATAGTGGACCACAAGCTTAATATGAGTCAACAGTGTGATACTGTTGCAAAAAAAGCAAACATGATTCTGGGATGCATTAACAGGTGTGTTGTAAACAAGACACGAGAAGTCATTCTTCTGCTTTACTCTGCGCTGGTTAGGCCTCAGCTGGAGTATTGTGTCCAGTTCTGGGCACCGCATTTCAAGAAAGATGTGGAGAAATTGGAGAGGGTCCAGAGAAGAGCAACAAGAATGATTAAAGGTCTTGAGAACATGACCTATGAAGGAAAGCTGAAGGAATTGGGTTTATTTAGTTTGGAAAAGAGAAGACTGAGAGGGGACATGATAGCAGTTTTCAGGTATCTAAAAGGGTGTCATCAGGAGGAGGGAGAAAACTTGTTCACCTTAGCCTCCAATGATAGAACAAGAAGCAATGAGCTTAAACTGCAGCAAGGGAGATTTAGGTTGGACATTAGGAAAAGGTTCCTAACTGTCAGGGTAGTTAAACACTGGAATAGATTGCCTAGGGAAGTTGTGGAATCTCCATCTCTGGAGATATTTAAGAGTAGGTTAGATAAATGTCTATTAGGGATGGTCTAGAAAGTATTTGGTCCTGCCATGAGGGCAGGGGACTGGACTCGATGATCTCTCGACGTCCCTTCCAGTCCTAGAGTCTATGAGTCTATGAGATAATACTCAGCCCTGCCATGAGTGCCGGGGACTAGATTAGTTGGCCTCTCAAGGTGCCATATGATTCTATTATTAATTGGTGGTAGCTTTAAAACAAACAAAAGGAAGTTCTTCACAGAATGCACAGTGAATCTGTGACACTTGATTCCAGAGGATGTTGTGAAGGCCAAAACTATAGCAGGGTTCAAAACTAGATAAGAAGTTCATGGAGGATAGGTACATCAACGGCTATTATCCAGGATGGTTAGGAATGCAACCCATACTCTGGGCATCCCTAGCCTGTGACTGCCAGAAGCTGGGACTGGACAACAGGGGATGGATCACTTGATGATTGCTAGTTCTGTTCATTCCCTCTGGGGCACCTAGAATCATAGAATAGAATCATAGAACCATAGGATTAGAAGGGACAGCAAAAGTCATGTAGTCTACCCACCTGTCAAGATGCAGGATTTGTTGTGCCTAAAACCATCCGAGACAAGCATTGATCGCTGTCAGAAGACAGGATATTGGGCTAGATGAACCATTTGTCTGATGCAGTACTGCCATTTGTATGTACTCTTATTCCACAAACTGCATGGTACTGCAGGCATACTGGTTTGATTCCCATATCTTACACTGGATGGTGATGCATTTTGCAAAGATGAAACAAATGAGAAAATTAAAAAAAAAATCTTTGTATTGATGTACAATTAGTTCTTAACTTCCAAAATCCTCCATTGTGGACAGTATGCTGTTAACAGATAGTTTTAATATTTCTTTGTAGAAATAAGCCCACTAATACATTTTCAACACATTATCAGGGAGTTGCTACTAACTTCCGTAAACATAATTAAAATTAACAGAAACCCACGCAGTTACATCTCAGTGCAAGTGACAAGAAATTATAATATATTTCTTCTTTTATAACTACATAAAGAGCCATAATTTACTTCCAGGAAAGGGAAATCTATTTTTATAGTAGAAACAACAAAAGATTGAAGAGCTATCTTCATAATTAGACATGATTTTCACTATAGAAAATGATCTAATAAACATATCCTGGAGAGAATACAAATAGGACTCGATCAAACATTCAGCATGCTGAAATAACCATTACAGTTGCATATGCTGCTATTTTCTCCCTTCTGTGAGATAAAGAAAGCCCATTCATAGTGGATAACATCTCACAATGATGGGTCTCAAAGCTGCAACTGAACACAAATCCTAGCAATTATGTTGTATAGCATATCCACTACATTGGGAAGTAACAAACTAGCATGTCTGTCTACGAACTGCCTTGCTGTAATCCAATATTGGCCAGTTAAGCTGGGGACTATATCTGAAAACTACATGCACTACCTTTTTATGTGGAAATCTTTGAAACATAGAAAAGAAGATAAAAACACATTGAAATCCTGTTACAGCATGGCCCTTTTCTACCTGGGAGTGCTGTCTTTATGTATATACTTGTGTCTAGCACATTGCAGGCTCCACCCTAATCCAAATAAATGATCATGTTGATTTCATTTTGCTGCTCAAACATTGTATTAAAACATTGTTTTAACCCAAATCATTCTTAGGGAGACTTACTAGTTAGTCACTGAGCCAGACGCGCATCTCCCTTCATTTATTATTTGCATTACTGTAGCTGCTAGCAGACTTAGTCAGAGACCACTGTGCTACGGGATGCACAAACAGAGCACATAGAGTTTACAATTTAAATTATAAGACACGAGACAACAGATGGATACAGACAGGCGAATACAAGGGAACTGTGACATATTATCACCTCCAGGTGTAGTCTGGGAGGTCTGGGAACTGCTATGGGCTTTAACCCCCAGCTGGGTTGGCCAGCTCACCCTGCTATGTTGGAGATTCAGCCATTCCAGGCCCTGTTATCACCCAACACAACAGCAGGTGGCACCACACACCCAAACGGAGTATAAACACATACACTGGAGGATAAACCCAAAATTACACCATCTTTCACTGCACAGGGATCTGTACAGTGTAAACTCATTAATAAAGTTTGCCCCTCCCTCAATGTGGAGAAGACAATGCGCACCTGGAAAAATCAGGAAGCAGGTCCTCAAGGAAACCATTCTGAAACACTGATCAGGAACAGTCAACGTGGATTCACCAAGGGCAAGTCATGCCTGACTGGCTCTGTGGATATGGGGAAAGCAGTGGATGTGATATGCCTTGACTTTTGATACGGTCTCTTACAGTATTCTTGCCAGCAAGTTAAAGAAGTATGGGCTGGATGACTGGACTATAAGGTGGATAGAAAGCTGGCTAGATCGTCGGGCTCAACAGGTAGTGATCAATGGCTCCGTGTCTAGTTGGCAGCCGGTTTCAACTGGAGTGCCCCAAGGGTCGGTCCTGGGGCCGGTTTTGTTCAGTATGCTCATTAATGATCTGGAGGATGGCGTGGACTGCACCCTTAGCAAGTTTGCAGATGACACTAAACTTGGAGGAGTGGTAGATACGCTGGAGGGTAGGGATAGGATACAGAGGGACCTAGACAAATTAGAGGACTGGGCCGAAAGAAACCTGATGAGGTTCAACAGGGACAAGTACAGAGTCCTGCACTTGGGACAGAAGAATCCCAGGCACTGCTACAGACTAGGGATTGAGTGGCTAGGCAGCAGTTGTGCAGAAAAGGACCTGGGGATTACAGTGGATGAGAAGCTAAATATGAGTCAGCAGTGTGCCCTTGTTGCCAAGAAGACCAATGGCATTTTGGGCTGCATTAGTGGGAGCATTGCCAGCAGATCGAGGAAAGTGATTATTTCCCTCTATTCAGCACTGCTGAGGCCAGATCTGGAGTATTGTGTCCAGCTTTGGGCCCCCCACTACTGAAGGAATGTGGACAAACTGGGGACAGTCCAGCAGAGGGCAATGAAAATTATTAGGGGTCAGGAGCACATGACTTATGAGGAGAGGCTGAGGGAAGTGGGATTGTTTAGTCTGCAGAAGAGAAGAGTGAGAGGGGATTTGATAGCAGCCTTCAGTTACCTGAAAGGGGGTTCCAAAGAGGTTGGATGCCTGATTTCAGTGCAAACTTCATCTATGTATCAACTATGGGGCTGCAGACAGCATCTCCACATTGCTTTCCTTCCTCAGCCACCACCTCTCGTCCATCGGGCCTGCAGGAGACTATCTATGTGGAGGGGAAAGGAGGCTACTCTGGATGTGCTGCCTTGCATTGCTGCCTCCACTCCTCTGTCATCTCGTACAATAATTTTCAGCTGAGCATTTTATGTTCAGGGAGAAAACGTGCCGGATTCTCTGTACATGTAGAGCAGGAGATGGTCAGAAGTTCAGTCAGTCAGATCAAATCAATTCTCACCACCGCGCTAGTCCTCAGTGAGGGCGATTTCCAGCACAAAGCTCAACGTGCGATGCCCAGCCATTCCGTTTGGAGGGAAAGTTTTGAAAGCAATTAAGTGACTTAGCAGGCAAGTCTCATACTCCAAGATGATTGAAGCACTCAGAAGTTTCACTGTGACTGATAGTCAGTTAAAGTTCAGCTTGCAAGTCACTTGGAAGCCTTTGACACTGTCACCTTAATCTGGGAAGCTGTCCTTTAAAAAAAAAAAAGGACAAGAATCATGTCTAGGGATAGTGTGTGCGTTTTCTTCAATCCTACTCTGCTCATACTCAGAAAGATCTGAACTGTTTTTGCCCAACCATTCCACAAACACAAAATAATTTACCTTTGTGCAGACCCCAAGCCTGGAAAGTCCCCAGGGATAGTTTCAGAACATTACCATTGACTGAAAACAGGAAGTGTAAGGGAGTCAGTGTTGGCACTTGAAGTGTGACAGATCGTGACCTGCACCTGACTGCATTAGCTGGAAGAAGACTGCACTGTGGATGATTTTGTTTTAAATAATTGCTGCTGTGACATCAGTACAGTGCACGTTTCCAGATGCCCTGAGGCACAAGAAGCACATGGTCAATGTATTTACTTGGGAGGTGGTTTCTTTTTTATCCAAACTTGACAGGATTGACCCAATTCTTTCTGCAGTTTTCAGATGTCTGATTTTTTCCCCTGAGCTCTCCACACATAAAAGAAAACCTTAGAGGCTCAATGCCTACCTGCGGTTCTGGTTTACAATACTGCTACTGCTAGATTTGTGAAAGCATACCTAATAGCGATAAGTTATTAAGCAAAAAACAGTGTCACCATTTAGAACTCAGAGGGAAAATAATAACCACAGCATTTCTTTAGAGTAGGAGCGCTTCCTCTTTCTTTTCACACAAAACACCCATAAAAATCTATACTCATATTTTTTTCCTTCCTCTCCCATTCACAAGGCATTTCATTATAAAATGTAAAGCAACGATTTCAAAAGCTGAAAAGCAGGTGGCTTTAATAGGCTGGGATAAGAGGAACAGGATTCTGAAGGCTCTAGCTCCATCACCAAAGGAGGAGAAGGATCTGATACTAGAATAGAAACTTGGTGGATCGGTCCAAAATCTGACGAGCTGCGTGTTGCTTGAAAGCTTGTTTCTGGCCAGCAGAAGTTGGTTCAACAGAAAATATCACCTCACCCACCTCATCTCTGCCCCAAATCTGCCTAATCCCGGTTAGTGTAAGAGAGGCTGAGGAATGTATTACTGCCTTGCACAATGTAGACATCTGCATGGTCTTGGGACACACTCTAGATTTGTTTTTTGGAGTATGGCTGTGAGAGCTTATGCTGAATGGAGAAAGATGTCCAGTTTGCATGCATTGTGATAGCCTTTACAAACATAATCACATCCTGTTTTTTCCACAGGCCCTCCACCTCATTCAGTGCATAGAATAAATGCAAAAAAAGGGCTGTATTAAGGTTGCACAAGAAACCACTAACCTGGCATTTGCCTACTTTCCAGTGCCTGACTTTCCCACCCACAAAGCATTTTTAAAATAATTGTGATGATTTGTATGTGATGAATATTAGACCAAAAGTAATACTGTCACAACAGAGAATGGACAGATCTCGTGAGGATGGAGATTTTACCAGTTCCTGGTGCACTCTCAGGCAGAAGTTTGAGTATTTCAGCTAGTAAAGAGTGGGAGAAGCATGACCCATAGAAGAAATCATTGAATGAAGGGCTCTGCTGACCAAGACTGAGGGAGTGGACCCACCAGTCACCCCCAGAAACAAATATCAGTGTGGATGGGGAATGGGCCGTCTTAGCCATCTCCTGAGGAAGACAACAGGACAGAGAGGGTCTGCTGGGGGCGGGGCATTGGGCTGGTGATGGGTTATGCCAGGAAGTATTGATAAGAAGACATCCTGGAATGAGAGCATCATCTTCTCACTTCTATCCACTTCAGCTAACCAGAGATGATTTTTTTTTCATTTATCTTCTATCTGCCTGCAGCTGCACACAGTGGTGGAAAACAGAGTGAGAGACCTGCTCCAAGGTCTTGTGAGCCCTAGACAAGGCTAACACTTACTGGCACATCTGCTAAGGACAGGGGGAATCTGTCAGCAGCTCGTTCCAGGGCCCTGAATGCCTGCTTCCTCGGCATCCGCTGACAGTGGCGGATGGAGCTGGATCAAGAAGTTCTCCCGCATGACTGTAGAGCTCCTGCATCCCTGTTCTAAGAACCTGGGTAGCCCTAAGAAAGAGGAGCAAGGGAAAGACTTGCTTTGTTAAGAGAAACGAGTTATTGGATAAAAAGGAAGTTGCAAAGGGCATCATTTTGTTTTTGGTTTGGGGGGGGGTTTAAATAAAGAGGAGCATGGCTGTGGAAAGCAGAAAGCGTCTGCATTCCTTAGGGCAGTGCCGGGGCTGACCTTCACGTTGATAAAGGGGAACAATGTGCTGAAGTGCTGCAGCTCAGCTCGACGGGGAGAAATACGCTGCAACAGAGAAAGCCAGCACAAGGCTGTGGGTACCACTTATGCCCTTAATGCACTGGGGCTAGGGTGAGTGTTTGGCACCGGGGAGATTTCAGTATAGCAATAATCAGAGTTCAACTTTACTCTTTTCATTTTCTGGAGAAACTCTTCGTTGGTAGGAGCCCTGGCAGTGGGTACAATGCTCTTACATGCCCCTGGCTGGGTTTTTTTTTTAATTCTTTGGAGTACTGCTATGAAATTTAACTCTCCCTTCACTTGTGGGGCTCCTGGGAACGTTTGTGAGCTTCAGTTGGGAATCCACTATGAGAAGTTTTCTTTCAGGCAGCTAGCATATCTCTGCGGGTCGACTGCTTGCTTCATTCCATTCTGCCAGCCCGAGGAAGAGCCGCTCTTTCATGAGCTTCCCAGGTGAGTATTGTTGGGAAACTACCAGTAACTAGAACCTGCCAGTGGCTGTGTTTGTAGAGCCTACAATGCTTGCCTTGGCCAGGTAACCGAAGGGCTCACTGTACTCCTCTTCCATTCCACGAGCTGCCAGTAGCTCACTCCCTGCTCTCTCCCCCGACAGCCAGTTCTACTGTCCTATCAAGAGCCAAACTCCCACTGACTGCGTCAAGATGGCAGAATTGGACTCAGTTACAAGAGGATGGAGGTGAGAGCCTTTAAAAAAAAGTCAAAACCAAAACCCTCTAAAGATCATGCACATTTTCAGCACCTGCAACCTCTGGAGAATGTGGTCAGTAGTGTACTGACATGGTATTAATTTCTTGGAATGTATACTATAGCATAACCAAATAAACTTTTACAAACAGTCATCATTCACCTTCATTAACAGAATAATATGTCCATGAATCTTCACTCGGTTTTACATTACTTGTGCAGAATTAGCTCTTTTTCTGTCTAATGTTCATTGTATTACATTTACACTCTGCTCTTGAGGGGAACAAGATATTATTTTCTTTCCTCTGAAGAACTTCCTCATAATTTAATGGGCAAAATGTCAGAAATAATGAAGAAAAAGATGTGGCAAAACCAGCAGCAAAAGAAATAAGTCTTTCATCTGGTGAGTTTGTCGTAAGCTACTATTTGACACATAACTGCTTCATTTATGGACTGTCAGATTAAAAAGCAGCATTTTTCTCTAGTGGAGTAGTAGCAGATGGGCTGGAATGATGAGATATATTCAACTCGCACAGCTTAGGCTTTGCAAGAGTTAGAAATGAATACCTAGGATAGAGAAATACTGTCATTTAAGAAAGGGTTAGAGGCCAGACTGCTGGAAAATAGTTATGAGATTGGTTAACTGTTTTCACAGCCTGCCCAGGCTATTTATCAGGCATGTGTCAGTGTCCAACTCTGGTTTTCACAAAGCTAGTAATAAAGATTTTCGCTATCATGCCTTTAATCTGTTTTTGAAGTAAGTACAGAAAAATAAATTGAGTGCAGTTCTTTCCATACTGGACCCAAACTGAATTTGTGTTGCTAGATATCTAACAAAGCTGATTTCAAAGCTATGGGAATTTCAGCTCCCATGCAGTGAAATGCAGCCCTGGGCAGAAGGCCAGCCCTAGACCTGCACTCACTTAAGCATGTTTTGAGCCACAGTTACCTCAGTGAAATCAGGGTGTCTGAACTTGTAATTGCAGTAGCTGGTAACAAGGCTGGTGAAAATTTCCTATCAAAACCGATTTTCAATGAAAAGTGGGTTTTTGACAGCATGAACATTTTCATAAAAAGTGTCTTTCTACAGAAAACGTTTCATCAAACAATTGAAAATGGAAAAAAAAAGTGTCCAAAACCTGAAATATTTCTATTAAAAATAAAGCTGTGCCACCTCAGGAGAGTTGTGGTGGCTAATGTGCCCAATCTACCCTACTGGCTACGCTCTCTGGCCAGACGATTTCTCCTATGATGCACCATGGCTGAGGACTCACCAAGAGGGAATAAAATTATACATCTTGGGAGATGCAGTCCAGACAGAGAACTGAGCCTTGAACTACAATTTCCAAGAAGCAGTGGCGTGCCATTTTTAATCAAAATATTTCAGTTTCCACCCAAAATAGTTTGGCCAAAATATTTAGCTGAAAAGTTGAACATTTCCATAGAAAATGTAAAGAGTTTTTTTTTTAAAGTGTGTGTCAGTTTTTTCCATGACAACCCCCCTACCCTCACCCCCCCACACACACTGCCCCTATTTTCTGGTCAGTTCTTGTTGGTAAATCCTGTTTGTTTCATCCAACTTTTTTCCAAAGCTGCACAACTCAGACTGTTTGTACCTGTTTGAGCCAATTCTAAAATAAATTCTTAGAGCTTGTCCTTGCCCCATCCAATTCTCCTTACATTTATGATGCACCTGTGTGACATTGTTCCATAATCTACTGTCTTGACATTGTTACACAGTAAGCTGTGTTGTCAAGGCCAGAAGTTCATAAGGAAATCTTCAGCTCTCCCCCCACACCCCCCGATCTCCTTCCCTTATTCTACATTTGCCCCTGCAGTTCCTTCACCCCAGCATCCCTGTAAGAAATAATGTTCATCTTGGTTCTCATGTCATTGGTGTCTGTCACAGCCATAGAAACTCTGATGGAGGGATTTCTCTCTTCCTTTCCTGTTGGCATTAGGCAGGCCTAGCTGATGTCCGTTGAGTTGCCTTGTGTCTAGCAGGGTACTCTTCATTGTGTACCTTGATATTGAAAGCACATACTTCAACAAGGCCTGACCTGCAGTGCTCCTTGTGACTCCTGCAGGCCTCTCTCGACTGTGCACAAAGACACAGTGGTATCGTTAAGCACATGGTAGGATTAATTTGGCAATGGCCTTGGATGGTCCTCACTGGAGGTCTCTCATATGGAGGGCCAAAGCCCGCCCTGAAATATGTTAATGATACCCCACTGCATTTGGCAATGAGAGCAGGATTTGGTCTCTGCATGTAAGGTATTATGCGGAAATTATAATTCCTGCACAAGATCTCTCCTGAACCAGCACTGTACACTCAAACCAGCTCAGAAGCCAGCCTTTACTTAAGGTTAAAAATAATTTTGGGTCAAATATTATTGCTGCCAGTGCATCTGCCAAGGGTCCCTTGGGAGGAGGAGTGGGACGGCTCCATCACTGAAAGAGAGCTGGGATTCGCAGGGCAGAATATAGGGAGAGGCAAGGAAGGCCAGACCTAGAGCAGGTGTAGTGAGAACTGGCTAGGTCCAGAGAAGCTGCGACCACATGAATTGTATGGTGCTCAACCTCACACTGCTGCATCCCAGGGTGCTTTTGTGAGCAGGTAACCATATATAGCAATTGCAATTACGTTTTTCTGAACCTGGCTAAATCTCTCTGTTAGAGCTAGTTGGGAATTTTTTGAGACACCTTTTCATTGGGAAATATCGATTTGTTAAAACTAAAATTGTGAGATGATTTAATTGTCACAAAAAAATCTAAATGGCCTTTTCCAACATATTCTAGCTGAAAAGTTGCATGTTTTCAATTGGAAGCTATTTTCTTCTTCAAAATGTTAGCGAATTTATACTAAAAAGGGGACTGTCACTCAACACCACAGTTCAGAAGCCCTTTTCCACTGCAGTTTATGTGTCAGCTCTCCATCAAAAAACCCTGCAAGTGAGAAGTCTCCAACAGATTTTGGTCTGGGCAGTGAGCCCAGTCTCACAAGGTCTCCATTCTCCCAGGGAGACAATGTCTTAAGCTTCTTCTAGAAACAGGGATTCCCATGTTGTAACGTGGAACCAGGCAAATGGTTCTGGATATCACATTTCCCCTGGCTATTTGCGTCAGACAAATGGAATCATTCACTGAGTTGTGTCATCGAATGACAGTAGCCCACAGCTGCTTGGCAGACCCATAATCTGTTCTTTCCTCACCTCTGCATTGTTGTCCTGCTGTCTAACACTTGCATTCATAGATTCATAGATTCATAGACTCTAGGACTGGAAGGGACCTCGAGAGGTCATCGAGTCCAGTCCCCTGCCCTCATGGCAGGACCAAATACTGTCTAGACCATCCCTGATAGACATTTATCTAACCTACTCTTAAATATCTCCAGAGATGGAGATTCCACAGCCTCCCTAGGCAATTTATTCCAGTGTTTAACTACCCTGACAGTAAGGACTTTTTCCTAAAGTCCAACCTAAATCTCCCTTGCTGCAGTTTAAGCCCATTGCTTCTTGTTCTATCATTAGAGGCTAAGGTGAACAAGTTTTCTCCCTCCTCCTGATGACACCCTTTTAGATACCTGAAAACTGCTATCATGTCCCCTCTCAGTCTTCTCTTTTCCAAACTAAACAAACCCAATTCTTTCAGCCTTCCTTCATAGGTCATGTTCTCAAGACCTTTAATCATTCTTGTTGCTCTTCTCTGGACCCTCTCCAATTTCTCCACATCTTTCTTGAAATGCGGTGCCCAGAACTGGACACAATATTCCAGTTGAGACCTAACCAGCACAGAGTAGAGCGGAAGAATGACTTCTCGTGTCTTCTCGTGTCATTAACACCTGTTAATGCATCCCAGAATCACGTTTGCTTTTTTTGCAACAGTATCACACTGTTGACTCATATTTAGCTTTATATTCAAATCAGATGGGCAGCTGGAGCACAGACCTGCTGCCGTTAACACGCTGAACAGGTCTAGGGCAGGTTACCCTGGTCTCCAGTGTAATTTGTGTGGAGCATCACAAGCTGCACAACGTGTAGACAGGGGCTGCCCATTTTGTTTTTTCTGGGCAGGTTGTTCTCCTGTCGTTAACTGAAGTAACTTTAGATTATTTCTTTTATATCCAAGTTAGAGAAAATTGTTCATTTCACAAAAAGACATTATTCTCAACCCCTCCCCCTCGAAAAAAACCAACAGCTACCCCAACTACAAATCCCACACACCAAGCCACATTAAAACAGGATTTGTGGGGGGAAGAGAGGTTGAGGGGGGATAAGGAAAGATTTGTTTTATTAAAATAGTGAAAGTGAAAATCAAATGCTGTGAACTGAATAGTTGGTAGAAGAGAAATGTCTTGTCCCCAAATTTTAAAGCTATATGGTAATGACTGATTCATAGTGTATGCAGCTACTGTAGCATCCATCTAGATCTTTTAAGAAAAGAGATTTTTTTTTTAATATGGATATTTACTCTGCTGGTTTAGACAATAAACCCCAAACAGTGGTAAAGGTTTTTTGGAAATGTGTCCTATTCTTAGAAGTATTGACTAGAAGGCAAATATATTATTTGGTGCATTTGAATACAAAAATACTTTTTCTAATAAAGTTTAAAACTCCCCAGAGTCAATCCCCAGGTTTTATCATTTTTTTAAAAAAGCTAGGCTATTTACATTTAACCTTACGTTTAATTTATTAGAGCTAAGACAACACGATGTATGAGAATATATTTAAGCAGAATGAATGGACTTTATTGCAAATATAAGCCTACGCTTTTACTCAGGTGACATTCTGTTGTCTGGAATTGGAAATTATCAGTTTATATCTAATAGGGTCTTTCTTTTCCTTCCAAGGAAATCTTTGTAGTGATTTGGCTGCGGTTTGTGCTTTTATGTTTTGGGAAGCATGAGGGTTGAACGCTGCAATTAAATGTCCTTCTGTAAAGCACATCAAACACAAGGCCAGGTTTAATATTGGCAGTCGTACAGTTAAGTAAGCCAGCTTTTGTGGAAGGTGCTGGTGTCTCTATTGTCTAGATTTTTGCTCACATGCTGCATAGAAACAAGCTGATTTGTATGAAAATGAAAATGTTACTGAACTGTAATTCTATTTTCAATATTCTTCTGAGTATCAGAAAAGGACTTTTCAGCCCCTCATTATTCAGCTTAGATGCTGACTGCTCTCCTAATGCAGATGGTTTGGTTCACTTTGTTGGGGCTTTGTTGGTCCCAGCCAAGTTTAGGAGTATCCTGAGATTTGGCAGCTAACCCTGAATGTCAATGAAATTCTGTGGAATGAGATTTCATTTTACAATTTTCCCCATGGAAAATATCCTCCTTAATAGTGCTTGTGCATTAACAATTGCTGCCACTTGCTGTTCCCTTCCAACCCTCATTACCTAACGCTTACTGGACTCGGTTCAGTAGATGCAGTGATCCTGGCTTTCCACTCTGATTCTGCACCTCGTGTCTGCATTTCTACCAACACAAGACTGGTGGAGGCAGCCCAGGGACCAGAGAATCAAGCAGACAGGCGCAGCCAGAGAGGGAATTTCAACATCATCTCCTGAGGCATGAGAAGATAGAGCTGGACTAGGTGACCCCTCCTTCCAGCTCCCCACAACCAGAACCGGGCTGGCATGAAAACCCTCCCTCAGCTGGCACCAGGTCCCAGACAGCACCATTCCCTCCCCAGCCAGGGAGCCTAAGGAAAGGAGACACCCCAAGACAGAAACTCCAGCTGGCAGGTGCAGACACAGATGCAGGGTGATATGCCATGGACAGCCATGAAGTCTGCAGGATATACCTACTCCAGTTCTTACTCTGGACAAGTCCCCTAGCCTGACTGGCTGCTTTTTCCTGCTACCTCACAGTCTCTTCTCTTCAGTCTCACTCTGTGCTCCTTCTATCTTCTCCTCCCTCCCCTCATTGTGCTCTTTCCCAGTCCTCCGTTCTAAGATAATCCCCTTCAGTGAATGAGCCCGCAGATATCCCCCTTTCAGTGAACGTAGGGAGAGCCCACCAGGCCCCCTTAGCACTGAAAGGAGACTCCTGAAAGTTCACCTTTGAATAATAAGCCTCTCCAGGCAGCTCACAAAGCCACTCTTGTTGGAGGCACTGAAGGCTGACAAAACCAGAAAGCTAAAGGCATTGTTTTAGTACATTGTCAATGCCAGAACCAAGCATGTGTAAAGGTTGTGGCTGCGAATGGTGCTCTTTGCTCATTGGGTCACAAGGTCATTTTCAGCCCTGCAGAGTATTTGCCAAACTCGACATTATGCAATGAAGTAATTGCGAATAAAAGCTCACGGTTATATTAAAAAAACAAACAAAAAACCCACCCTGCCTGCACCTGAAATATCTGTCACAGGTAGAACAGTCTCTTTGCTGGCGGTTGAAAGCATCTGAGAAATGCCATTGAGAGACCGAGAAACTGAATAAGGTTCTTCATTGTCTCTGCTTCTCCACTCTCAGAGGAATCAGAGAACTGTCACTTGGCTGCTGTCCTTGATTGTAGCCAATGTGAAACTGGAGGGCTGGGATTCATTGATATTTTTATCAGAATTGACAACTAGGTGGAGGTGCTAATATACCGTCAAGACAAGAAATATACAGTCCAATGTGTTTATTGCTTGATATATATGTGCAAATGTATAATGAGGGCACAGGAAGTTACTTGCCTGAAGATTTGTATCGCGTATGGTCCTTTATTTCTAATAGAATTTGATGCCTGGTTTTAGCAGGTTTAAATAACTAATGCACCTTTATGAAAGGCAGAGGAGGAAACAGCATTTGTCGAAAAAGGGAGTGATGGGAGTCTTCCCTTCACCACCATGATCAGTAGAGCGATAACGGGGATATTTCCAACAGCGGCAGCTGGGTGAGATGAAGAGACCGAGAGATTGGCTGGCAAGTCTTGATTCAGTGCAGTCCAGCAGATGCGTTTCACTCTGTTGAACAACCACTGACTGTTTGTGCTTCCATCCGAAAAATGTAAATGACCCTTCCTTTGTCATACAAAAGAGGAAACAAATGTAAATCCAGATGGAATTCTTTTTAAAAAATGAGCTGACTTTTTAATCTCTTTTTTGTCTTTCTTGAAATTGTTGGCACCGTGCCCATGCTTCCTGCAAAATATTCCTCCGCCTGGCTTCTTCAGCTTTTGGAAAGAGAGATGAAGACAAAAAGTATGAAAAATTACTCTGAGTGAAAGAGGATAAATACATGTAGCGAATGCACGAGCTGCTTGGAGCAGGGAAGTCGGAGGCTTGAAGACCGTGGTAATTGTGCACTGCCATCATACCCACTGCTGCTACTCAGCCATGTTGTTTTCAGTATGAGCAGGTAAAAGCCCTCAAGGATTTACAACAAAGGTCTTCACTAAAGACTTTCTCCTGCCTTAGAAACCTGTCTCCTCTGTGGAGTGCTTTCTGAAATCCCAGGACTTCAGGCTATAATTCAAGTCAGCATCTCACCCAACTGGGAAATGTCAGTCGAAAAACATCTTTTCAAATGATTCAAACTTTGTGAAAATCTAAAATAAGCTGGCTACTTCACATTTCTGCCATTGAAAGAAGGGGGATGGGGGTGTTCATGTATGTGGTGGGGATGGCTGGGTGTGTTCCTGAGGCAAGAAGCAGCCTGCCCTTCCCTAGGGGAAGAAGATTTGTATTAAGTGTATAATTATAGGTTTGCTGGAAAGCAGGAACCAAGCGTATTCTCTCGTACTTGGATAGGTTTGTTTAATGTATCTGTGAGTTCAAACTCAAAGTAAAAAACCTTTAAACTTTATACATTCTCTAATTCTAGAACATCTGATCTGCAATCTATGCAAAATTCTTAGCAGCATTTAAGGTTCCTGGTGCAAGTCATAAGAGAAGTAGAACTTATCCCCCATGAGGGGAAAGGAGACATTATTTGTACTCACAAATGCGAGTACAGGCACTGATTAGTATTTGAATTATAAACATTTTGTCAATGATAGTCAAATGCCCTTTTTGCCTAGAAATACAGTTTAAAATCCTAGGAGGTGTGTTTGCCTGCTGATCTCTCTTCCCCTAGAGCTATTCTGTGTTCAGCTGGGTAGAACAGGTCTTCTCCTGGAGGAATGAAAGGCATTTCCCTTCCAGTCTCAGCTAAGGGGGTGCTGGTTGGGGTGCGCTAGCTCCTGGGGCATGCTGGAGCCGAGTCCCTCCTTGTTCCTCAAGCTGTACTAACCAGGGTTTCTCTGCCACTCATTGGGCAGTCTGCTGGAGTGGGCTATGAGGGGAGCTGATTGGCTCTCACGCCCCCCCCCCGGAATGTAAAGCCTTCCCAGGTGCCCGGGCGCCATCTTGTCATGCAGCTCCCCTCGCCCGCCCCGCGGCTGGGAGGTACCAACCTGTGTTTGCAGGATTCGGGGTGGCTGACCCAGTGCTGGGTTGGGGATCAGGAAGGGATATTTTCTGGTGGGATAAACTGGCAGGGACTGGAGGGTTTTCACCTTGCTGGCAGCATGGTGGAGGCTCATCTCCGATCCAGAGGGGGAAGACTAGGAAGATGAACATTCAGAGTGACAAGGGAACGTTGAGTTCGTCACCATTTGTGGCCAGCGTCCCATGCAGATAGAGGCTCCCAGGGCCAGCTGCCAGAGGGGAATGGGGTCTGGGATATGGCTGGAGGGCCTTTGCCGTAAGGGGAAGGGGAGACCTGGACCTTGGCAGACTGAGGTTCCCCTGGATGTCTTTTACTCCCCGTGGCAGGGACAGGACGAAAGGAGCCAGAAGTTAGCTGAGTCCTGGTGCCAGGCTGAGGAGGGTCTAGCCGAGGTATTGGTTATATGTTGGGAGGCCTGTGACCCTGCACTGGGCCCAGTTAAACAGCTGGTAAGGCAGAGAAGGCATGAACAACACTGCTCCCCGGTGCAATATTAATAAAGTATCTTCAAGTTGCCACTTAACTTCATCACTGTGTCTGTCATTCAGCTGTAAGTAGATTATGTTCTTATAATTATTGATCAGGATATGCAACTGATTATTATAACATGCCTATCGATTGGAAGTACTAAATCTCTCAGCTTTCCATGAAACAAACCATTGTTATTCATGTCAATATACTGACTCATTCAGTTACACTTAGTCCACCACTTCAAGTCAATGGTATTGCGCAGTCACCGTTCAGCCTTGCCATACTGCTGCATCTTCTATATTTTAGATCGATTGCATCTAATTGAGTCAGGGCACCCTCTTGCCTAACTCTTGATGACAATGAAGAGTCCTCCAGGATACACAGACAGTGGAGGTAGGTATGAAAACAACGGGGCACCAAAACCCTACTTACCCAAGGGCTGAGCTGGTCAGGAAGCTGAAACACTTGGTTTACCTTTCATCATGCCGGGAGAGTTTTACTGAACATGCTCAGAGATTTTTTTTAATTTATGGATATCATTTACATTGGCTGATATGCCTAGTTTCAAACCAGCCAGCTGACATCAGAAGTGAGCCTGTTAAAGTGTATTGTACGTCCCTTTTGTGATATCTGTCCAGTTCATCAGTTAAAACGTAATAAAACCCCTGAAGGATACTGATCTGACATAAGCATTTAACTCTCTGTAGCACTACGAAACTCGAAGGAAAGAGCTTCTGGACTCTATTTTACATGTTGTCTAATAAAGATTAGCATAGTGAGATGGCAATACAATTCACCACGTTAAAATATTGGTTACCCAGTCTGTTTAGAGAATCTTTTTTCATTCTGTTCTATGTAGGTTCTTTTACCACTCTCCTCACCAGGGTATCCAAACACTTTCCAGGCAGGAATTATGTGACATTACTAACATCTGTCACATGAGATTTGAGCTCTCTCCTCCTTTCCTAACAGGGACAATTGTGTGTGCAGTGGAGTGTTTGTTTTGGTAGGGTTTTGTTTTCACTTTTTGAACTCTTGTTTCTGTCTCCCACACAGACAATCTTTACTCTTGTGGCACAAAGTTCTATTGTGCCGGAGGAGCAGAGCTGATGGCCACTGTCCTTATCCCAAAGCTTTAGTTGAACTTTCAGATACCCTTGGCCCCAGCCAACAAGTACTGTGAAGATAAGGAACAAGAAATCTATGGGAAGCCAGCATAGAATGGAGGCCAGGTGTGATGGGTTCTTGGTAATGTGCTGGAGTGTTCCTTATTAGATGGAGTTTCCCAAGCATTGAAGGCTTCATGACCAGGCATATAACACTGCTATAGTCTACACAAGAAGTGAGGAACATGTGAATAATTGAGGCTAGGTCAGGATGGAGTCTCCTAGCCTACTGAAGATTATAGAAAGGAGTACTTAAAGATGCTGCTATGTGAGAGCTTAACATCAACAATGAATCCAAGAATATTCCTAGACTATATCCCAAACTGATCAATTGTGGGTGCGAACCTTCAATCAAAGCAGTGTGCAGCTGCAAACTCTTCAAAACACTTTCTTCTGCCTATTACTATCACTCCTGTCTTGCTCGGGTCTCTGAGTATATAGGCTTGTTTGTTAGCCTGGGTTAGAACAGTACTTTTGATTTTTGACAGTAATATGTGTGAACAAAGAAAAAAGACACTGTTACATATGCCCACAAACAGATGAGGTGATAAGAGATGAGAATTTTTAAAGTGTGACAGGGTATTGCTGGCACTGGGGTCTGTGTCCTCTGGCCAGTTTACCTAGTGGTTGCATACAGTTGTTGATGTCTGTTACAGCTATCCCCCTATTCCATTTTGTTTCTTACAGCTGTCCCCATACTCCATTTTGTTTTTGTTCTCCTCCTGTGGCCGCCCTTCCCTGGCTGTTAAGTTGTTTAACAAGAGCCATTGCCCTTCTCAAAGGGATGGCCACTTGTGCTGCGTGCTAAGTGGGACCACTGCCCTGTTCAAAGGGTTAGTCCTGTTATCACCTTGTTGAACCTGGGCTCGGTTAGGGCAGACAATGTCCAGAGCTGCAAGATCTATTGTGTTTTTAAGATCCTGGGCATGAGTCATAGGCCTCATGTGCTTTTGAGTCACCTATTGCACAGGACTCTGCCCAGACATGTTTCTGTGCTCACCTGCAGTTTTTTCCCTGTGCCTCCTCCCCTGTGACAGAGGGAGCCTATCAGCATTACTGGCAGGAAACTGCCTGAGTTTGCCTTTAAAAACAGACATTTTGTAAACAAACATCAGAAAGGTTCCTGCATTGCTGCCTGGCCTGATCAGCCAGGGGTTTTGGGGGGTCCTTTTGCCACTCTCGTTTTATTTTTGAGCATACCCCCGATTTTTAACCCCCCCCATGAAGAACGAATTGCTGCCTGAGAGATCTCCTGATTATCGAGACCGTACCGAGCCCTTCTTGCCTCTTCTGATGTTGCTGCTGCTTCTGCCTTTGCTGCTGCCTTGGGGACTGGTAAGAATCCCTCTGTAAAACTTTCTATACTTTTATTTTATTACTTTAGCTGCTGGTTCTGTTTCCCTAGCACACAGACTCAAGCTAAGCCTTGGTCTGTGTCTTAAAACCTCTCAAACTCTGCCGCGCTTTGCTGCTAAAAATAAGCTTATGCCGCTGCTAAGCTCTGCTCCCTGCTTTCAGCTGCATCCACTGCTGCAGCCACCATCCCTTGGCTTCCTTGGGGGCTGCCTTGGGAGCTGTATCCTGGGCACATACCACTCTCCCCTCTGTAGCTTCCCCATAGCATAAGGTGCACCGTAGGTTTTGCTTTTTAGTTTAATAAGTCATAGTTTGCTAAGATTGTAGAGCTTGTAAGTTTCACCTGCCTTGTTATTGTTTGCTGTTTTGTTGCTCTGTATAGTTGCTTGTTATAGTTTGCTTAGAATTGTGATATTTGTTGTTTTGCCTAGTCGTTGATTAAGACAGATTTAAAAAAGCCATTGCCTGGTTGTATTCTGTACCTGTTTTATTACTTTGTATAAGCTGCTTGTAGTTTATATAAGTTTGATTAAGTTAGAGGATAGATAAGGTTTTTACTGCTTGAATTCGTCTTCCCGCTGTCCCAATCTCTCCCTGAACTTTCCCGTGTCTGTTTTTCCCCCGCTCCAATCTCCCCCTCTGTGTACTTCTCCGTGTCTCCCTGTTGTAACCCCTTGCTGCTTCCCCCCCACGCCATAGAAGCTACCATTTTATTTTGCATTTTCTTTTGGGTATGTTTTGCATTCCACACTGTATCTAGAGTTGTTCCTATATAAAGTTAAGTTGCTTATTGACTGTACTGTGTCCCACTGTGCTGAACCCCACTTACTGTACCCCACTGTTAAAACTCCCTACACTGTTCAATGAGAAACCCCCCCATCATTGTCTATTGTAAACACCTTATACACTCCATCCCATCCCATTTCATCGTTAAATTCCCACCACTTCCTTTTCCCTTTAATAAAGAAATTAATTGGTACCCCACCTGTGTGGTAATTGCTCCCCAAGATCCCATATCCCTGCAGGCAGGGACAGTTGATAGGACCTGAAAGAGAACTGATCCTTCTGGGACTCGAAAAGCAAGGGATCTAGTGGTGGAAGTGCAGTTTCCCATTTCTACTCTGTGGGGCATCCCTTCAGGAAGGATTCCAAGCACTTTAGCACATTCTCCTGGATCCCTGCCACCTCTCTCAGGCAAGACAGCAAGATCTCATAGTCAGCAGCGTCCAGTGCCACAGAGGGCGAGGAGGATGAGAATAGATGTCTGCCCTCAAACCACTCACAGCAGGACATCATCCATCAGCACCATTAAAGCTGTTTCCAACCCATGTCCTGGCCTGAATCTAGACTGCGCCGGCCTTAGGTTATTAGATTCAATCACATGAACTTGTAGTTATCCTTTGACTCGTTGTCTATTTCCTCTAGGCATTTACATTATGATTTAGGGTTATCCTCGTCTTCCCTTCCATCTCTCCCATTCTTTTCAGTTGGGGGAAGGGACTTTGGCTGGGTTTGTTTTACTCACTGATTTTTCCTGGCCAGGTCTCACACAGATCGGTCTGGGCTGTCTGCTGTGATTAGGTGGCTGCTCAGGGGGCACTGCCCCTGCCGTCAGCTTTGCACAAGGCATAAAGACCAGCAGCAAGCCCAGTCTCTGTGCTCAGGGGGCTCAGGTGCTGAGTTGTTCTGAGTGAAGGGTGTCAGCCCACACGGTCCTGTGCTGTCTCTAGGTGCAGCGGGCAAGGGCAGGCAGAAGGCAGAAATCTGTGTCGTCTCTGGAGGTGCATCCCTGCCACCCCACGGGCCTGTGGTGCCTGCCGCATGCTGAAAGCATGGTCCAGCCCATAGCTTGTAACCGCTGTTTCTATTTAGGAGAGACAAGCACCATTTGCAGAGCAAACAAAGAAACAAAGAGCTGCTCTGCAAAGTTGTGTACAGACATGCTTGGGTTTAGCCAGGGACTGGAGCTCAGGAAATGTAATCATGCAGGATTCATGGTTTCTATTACTTCTGTTTAATTATTCAGCATTAATAAGGTGAATAAGTGAGAATAAAACACCTCTGGAAGAAGTGACCCCTGCTTAGCTGGCTTTAGCTGTAACTGACAAATCCTTACAGAAGGCCCATGTGCTACAGTGGAGTCAATCACTGAACTAAGAGCAGGGCTGGAACCCAAATCAATTCAACAAACAAGTCAAGTGGTTAGAATCGAGTAGAAGAATAATTCCATAACATAATAATACGGAAAAAATCAATAGACAGCATAGCTAAGGAATTGCTACATCCCAAGAACAGACGTTACTCAAAATATGTGGGCACTGGTGTATTAATTTAGATGGAATCAATGGGCTAAAAGTATTAACATAACCCAGTTGCTGTCTGACATTAAATGATGTTAAACCATGTCCAGGGCTCGGTGTACACGGACTTCAGCCTGCTTAGCACCATCGTAAACTCCCTGTTCATTTGTTTTCCATCTTTTATTAAAGATGCAGAGAAGAAACAACAGTGAAAGCATTTGAAATGTAAAGTGTTAAATGAAGCTTTTCTTATAAAAGCATTTCTTATTTCCTTTCCTTGTAGACATTTTTATAAAAGACAATCCCCTGTTGTTTGACAGTCTCTTAGATGGCAATAACTGTTCTTTGGGGAAAAGACGAGACCCTGGTTGGGATGGGCTGGAGATGTGGTGGATGCTGTTGTTAAAGTTTAATTTTTAGAGGTAAAAGTGCCCTAGTTTGACAGTCTCTTAGCTAGTATTAAAGACTATAACAACTCTCATCCCAGGTGGTATTTGTGATGCAGCTGGAGCCAGGATGAGCGGCAGTGCTAACGAGTGTCAGAGGGGTAGCCGTGTTAGTTTGGATCTGTAAAAGCAGCAAAGTGCTAACGAGGTCCCTCTCTCTGACTGTTCTGGTCAGGACACCTTTTAGGAACATGATGATGAAGACCCGGGGTCCCAGGTAAAGGTCAAGGTGGAGCCAGGATGGTGAAGCTCGTTCCAGTAGCCTTTGTTTTCTCTCTCTTTTTTTGTTGTTGTTGTATTTTTTTAAAGACTCCGAAAGGATAGAGCTGGGTGCTATAGCTTATCCCCTCATTGTTTTGTCTACTAATTCGGCCTAAAATTACTGATTTTGGCTTACTAATTTTTGGCTCTATATTTCCTGGTTTTAACAAGCATAGTTTTAACACAGTTTTTAAAGGGTTTTTTTGGTACAGAATAATTTAGTTATTTTGTCTTTCTTTTGTATTTTTATTAATATTTATTATTAAAATTTTATTATATTTAAATACTTTTTACAGTTGAGCTCATAATTTGGATAAATATTCAGGTTGCAACATCATCTTTTTTTTAATGAGTAAATTTTGCCTAGGATTGGAATTTTTTTTATAACATTACACTTACAAAGTTTATTTCTGTTTAAGTGTTTAGAAAAAGGTGTTTGTTTATATTTCAAGGTTTGGAGCTGAGAGCTGAGCCATGGGGCTGTAGTCTGGCAGCCCCTGCAGGGCTGAAACCAGAAGCAGAGCTGTGGGGAGCCCTGAGCCTCAGTGTTACCTGTGGGGCAGAAGCCCTGAGTCCCAGCACTCCTCGTGGGGCTAAAGATGGGACTGGGACTGGAGCTGTGGGGCTGAAGACTGGAGCCCTGGCTCCCTGCCCCCAGCCCCGGAACCCTGTGGGTGGGAAGCCCTGGAACCTTATGCCCGGTGGCTGAAGTCTGGAGCCCCAAGCCTCCCCCACATGGCTGACGCCCTGCGGGCCCCTCACCCCCATGAACCTGATGGCTGAAACCAGGAGCCCTGACCCCCACCACCCCAGCCCTGGAGTTTTATAGCATTTTGGGGCAGGAGGAGGGGCTCAGAAAGAGAAAAGTTGAGAACCCCTGCTATAGACAATGGTGGGGAACAGTGGTCATTTTGAGTAGGGGCAAACGTTATGGGATTTCTCACAGACAACAGGGGAAGCTGGATAAAGCCACCTGATATCGCAAAATATCACTAGAGCCTTCAACTCTAGGAACCTTGCAGTGCTCTGCAATGCACTGAAAGCAGACAGGCTCTGCGGTGGAGGTTGTCCAGCGACACCTCAGCTCAGAAACCCCACTGCTGCATCCCAGATGTTTGGATTCTGCACGGAGAGGCTGAGAGTACTAGGCTACTCTCTGCAGCGCTGCACCAAGGGCACCTCTCCGCAGGCCTGAGGTTTAGACTAGTGCCACCCACCCTAGCAAAGATTGGGTCTTTTTCCCTCTTGTCTGCCTCTACTTCCAGTTAATGAACTTAGGTCTATCCAGAAAACAACACACCTCTTTTTGCATTATGTGTTCACTTTTCTTTAGGCTTTTTCTCATACACGTTTTCTTTTATCTATGATGGATCCTTTCCTTTGTGGTAACTCCATGCTAAAGCTGCTAATCCACTTTCAGATGAGTTATCTCCTTGCTAATGGTCAGGTTCAATTTTTAACACTTCCCTTATGTTTTAAGTACCAAGGCTTTAGGATCACTGTGGACAAGCAGCTGAATAGGAGATCTGTCAAGGTTCCTTCCCCACTCTGAACTTTAGGGTACAGATGTGGGGGACCTGCATGAGAAGTTCTAAGCTTAACTACCAGCTTAGATCTGGTCTTGCTGCCACCATCCAGATTTCTCACTGTCTGGAACACCCTCTTTCCCCCAAAACCTTTCCGCTCCCTGGGTAGCCTTGAGAGACTTCACCAATTTCCTGGTGAACACAGATCCAAACCCCTTGGATCTTAAAACAAGGAAAAAAATCCATCAAGTATTAAGAAAAAGGCTTTTAATTAAAGAAAAGAAAGGTAAAAGAAAACCCCTGGGAGAGATTAGCATACCAGCCACTCTCACAGACAGCAGATTCAAAACACAGAGGCTGTTTCCCTGGGCCAAAACTTAGTTACACAAAAATACCCAAATACCCAATTTGATTCTTCCTCTAATTGCGCAAGACAGGTTACAAAGAAATAAACATAAACCTATTTATTCCTTTCTAAAACGTACTACTCTGATAAGAGGCTGGTTCCTTGATCTTTTTCACTCTGGCTGAAACTGAAACTGACTAAACAAAGGAAACTTCCCTCCTTCCTTTTGAAACATCTTGTTCCCCCATTGGTTCCTCTGGTCAGATGTCAGCTAGGCTAGGTGAACTTCTTAACCCTTTACAGGTAAAAGAGGCATTAACTCTTAACTATCTGTTTATGACACGCCCCCTAAATCTCAGACAGTGTTGAACCACACTGGCAGTGATTTCTTCCTAAAACTTTAGAATAAAGAGATTAATAAAACATATGCACCTTTACATATACTACTAATTATGTAAAACTACAAGATCTTTTACATTTTAAGGACAATTTAATCAGTCAACTCTGGGAAATCTTCACAGGAGAGTGCATCAGCTACTTTGTTAGAATCTCCTGAAATGTGTTGAATTTCAAAATCAAAATCTTGGAGAGCTAAACTCCATCAAAGAAGTATTTTTTGTTGTTTCCCTTGGCAATATGAAGCCACTTTAGCGCAGCATGGTCGGTTTATAGCTGGAAATGTCATCCCCAGAAGTATGGGCGTAGCTTTTCCAGAGCATACACAATGGCGTAGCGTTCTTTTTCACTGATTGACCAGTGGCTTTCCCTCTCAGACAGTTTCTTTCTGAGAAACAAGACAGGATGAAATTCTTGATCCGGTCTTTCCTGCATTAAAACTGCTCCTACACCACGCTCAGATGCATCTGTGGTTACTAGGAATGGTTTGTCAAAGTCTGGGGCTCTTAGCACAGGGTCAGACATGAGTGTTGCCTTAAGCTGGTTAAAGGCCTTCTGACACTCAACAGTCCACTTAACTGCATTTGGCTGGGTCTGTGTCTTTCTAGTCACTTCTGTCAGTGGGGCAGCGATTTGGCTGTAGTGTGGTACAAATTGCCTGTAATATCCGGCCAAGCCTAAGAACAACTGTACCTGGTTTTTTTTTTACTTGGGGATAGGCCACTTTTGGATAGCATCTACTTTGGCCTGTAGGGGGTTTATAGTTCCTTGACCCACCTGGTATCCAAGGTAAGTCACTCTGTTTTGGCCTATTTGACACTTTTTAGCCTTAATAGTTAGTCCTGCCTGCCTGGTGCGCTCAATGACTTTTTCCAGATGCTCCAGGTGTTCTGCCCATGAATTAGAAAAAGTGGCCACATCATCGAGGTAGGCAACTGCAGATTCTCCCAATCCTGCTAGGAGACCATCTACAAGTCTTTGGAAGGTGGCGGGTGCATTTCGCAGCCTCAAAGGAAGCACATTAAATTCATACACCCCTGCATGGGTGATGGAGGCTGACCTTTCCTTGGTGGGTTTATCTAGCGGTACTTGCCAGTACCCCTTGGTTAAGTCTATTGTAGAGATGAACTGGGCACGTCCCAACTTCTCCAATAGCTCATCGGTGCGTGGCATTGGATAGTTGTCGGGACGAGTTACCGCATTTAGCTTACGGTAGTCCACGCAAAAGAGTATTTCCTCATCTGATTTGGGAACTAGAACCACTGGAGATGCCCATGCACTGTTATGGAGGCAGATTATAGCCATCTGTACCATGTCCTGGATCTCCCATTTTATGGCAGCTTGGGCATGAGGAGAGACCCGGTAGGGTGGGGTTCTAATTGGGTGACCATTACCTGTGTCAATGGAGTGGTATGCCCGTTCAGTTCATCCTGGAGTGGCTGAGAACATTGGGGTGAAGCTAGTGCACAGCTCCTTGATCTGTTGTCCCTGCAGACGTCCCATGGTTCTGAAGAGGTTCACCCCTTCCATGCCACCATCACTTTTTCCTTCATAGTAGACACCTTCAGGCCACTCAGCATCATCTCCTCCCTGGGCTGTAAACTGAGAAACCTTTAATTCTCTGGAATAAAAGGGCTTTAGAGAATTAACATGGTACACTCTGGGCTTTAGGGTTGCAGTGTGGAATGCTACGAGATAGGTGGTAGCTCTTAGGCACTCCTGGACTGTTAATGGTCCTTCCCATGACACTTCCATTTTATGGGCCTGGAGTGCCTTTAAGACCATGACTTAGTCTCTTACTTTGAAGGACCGTTCTCTGGAATGTTTATCATACTAGGCCTTTTGCTCTTCTTGAGGGTCTTTTAGGTTTTCTTTAGCAAGGGCTAAAGAGTGTCACAGGGTGATTTGTAGGTTGCTTACAAAGTCTACAATGTTAGTTCCTGGAGAAGGCATAAACCCCTCCCATTGCTGCTTCACTAGCTGTAATGGCCCCTTAACCTCGCGGCCATACACAAGTTCAAATGGTGAAAACCCTAAACTGGGATGTGGTACAGCTCTGTAGGCAAAAAGTAACTGCTGCAACAATAGGTCCCAATCACTGGAGTGTTCATTTACGAATGTATGTATCATGGCCCCCAAAGTTCCATTAAACCTCTCCACTAGGACATTGGTTTGATGGTGGTAAGGGGTGGCAACCAAGTGATTCACCCCATGAGCTTCTTACAGGTTTTTCATGGTCCCTGCCAGGAAATTAGTTCCTGAATTGGTAAGGATGTCAGAGACCATCCTGGCAAAAATGTCTGCTAAGGCCTGGCACATACTTTTAGCCCTAGTGTTGGCCAAGTCTTCCCCCAGTAGCATGGGGATGGGATAAATGTCATAGACTGCAAAATTCCACATTCTTGACCAGCCTTTGTACTGGACAGGCAACTCAGCTGTAGGCAAGTTTAAAGATTTTGACATGAATGAGTGAATTGTCACTTGGACCTCTGGGTTGATGAATTGGGGATCCGCTAAGGATTGGTGGATAGCTGACACTTGTGCTCCAGTGTCCCTTCACGCGATAACCTTCTTTCCACCCACTCTCAAGGTTTCCCTTTGCTCCGAGGGTATTTGAGAGGCATCTGGGCCTGGGGATCTTTGGTGTGGTGGTGGTGTAATGAACTGTAATCGGTTGGGGTTCTTGGGGCAGTGGGTCTTTATATGTCCCAGTTCATTATGTTTAAAACATCGCCCAACTGACTGGTCACTGGGATGAGGTGGGTTGCTGGAGACTGGTGAGGTGGGACAATAGGGTATCTGGGGCTTTCCTTGGGTTGTAGGTGGGGCATTGTGTTGCCCCCGGTGATAGGGTTTGGTTTCGGTTTGCCCCCTCTGATATTTGCTCCAATTGCTAGTAGTATTTTTTTTCTGTCAATTCCACCCATTTGGCTCCAATCTCCCCCACCTCGGTTACAGTTTTGGGCTTCCCATCTAGGATGTACCTTTCTATTTCCTCTGGAACACCCTCTAAGAACCGCTCCATTTGCATTAGAAAGGACAGAGCTTCCACAGATTCAGCACTTGCTCCTGATATCCAGGCATCTCAATTCTTTCCAATGTGGTAGGCGTGTCGAGTAAATGACACATCTGGTTTCCACCTTAGCGCTCAAAACTGCCGACGGGCATGCTCAAGTGTTAGCCCGATTCTGATTCTGACCTTGAAAGTCAGACTTTATAATCATTCACACGTTCCTTAGGCATTTCAGCCGCCACCTCTGCTAAGGGTCCACTGAGCTGTGGCCTCAGCTCTACCATGTACTGGTCTGTAGAGATGCCGTACCCAAGGCAGGCCCTTTCGAAATTTTCTAAGAAGGCCTCAGTATCATCACCTGCCTTGTAGGTGGGGAATTTTACAGGATGGGAAGCAGTACCTGGAGAAGGGTTGTTAGGGTTGGCTGGTACATCCTGCTTACCCCTTGCTAATTCCAGTTCATGCTTTCTCTCTCTTTCCCTCTCCTCCATCTCTTTTTGTCTCACCTCTATCTCTTTTTGTTTCTCCGCCATAGCTCTTTTGTGGGCAGCCTCAGCCCTGGCCATGTCTGTCATGTTCCTTTTGGCTCTCCTGAGCCTGGAGTTTGGCTAATTCTAGCTGCTGTTGGATGGTTTTTTTTTCTTTGCTTGACATTTCCCCCTGGTCTACCTTAGCTATCTGATGCTGGTGGGGGGGGGGGGGACAGCTTGGAATCTTTGGTTACTGCAGTGTGACTCTTTAGAAAAAAAAGAAGTAAAATAGGTTTTCGTGACTTGCCTTGGCAATGTTAATGACTCTCTAGTGTTCACAGCTGGAGCTTCCCTTCTAACAAAAAGCCCTCTGTTAGACTCTCTTATCTCTCCTTCACTGCTTCCCCAGCATCTCAAAGGAGGGGAAAAAAATCTGGCTTTTGGTTCCTAAAAAATCCCTCACCACTGCTCACCATGTCGTTTCCTTCCCTACTCTGAACTTTAGGGTACAGATGTGGGGGACCCGCATGAGAAGCTCTAAGCTTAACTATCAGTTTAGATCTAGTCTTGCTGCCACCCTCCAGATTTCTCAGTGTCTAGAACACCCTCTTTCCCCCAAAAACCTTCCCCTCCCTGGGTAGCCTTGAAAGACTTCACTAATGTTCTGGTGAACACAGATCCAAACCCCTTCGATCTTAACACAAGGAGAAATAAACCATCCTCCCTCCTTTCTCCCACCAACTCCTGGTGGATCCAGATCCAACCCCCTTGGATCTAAAAACAAGGAAAAAATCAATCAGGTATTTAAAAAGAAGGCTTTTAATTAAAGAAAAGAAAGGTAAAAGAAAACCCTCTGGGAGAGATTAGCATACCAGCCACTCTCACAGACAACAGATTCCAAACACAGAGGATGTTTCCCTGGGCAAAACTTAGTTACACAAAAAATATCCAAATACCCAATTTAATTCTTCCTCTAATTGCACAAGACAGGTTACAAAGAAATAAACATAAACCAGTTTGTTCCTTTCTAAAACTTACTACTCTGATAAGAGGCTGGTTCCTTGATCTTTTTCACTCCAGCTGAAATTGAAACTGACTAAATAAAGGAAACTTCCCTCCTTCCGTCTGAAACATCTTGTTCCCCCATTGGTCCCTCTGGTCAGGTGTCAGCTAGGCTAGGTGAACTTCTTAACCCTTTACAGGTAAAAGTTAACCCTAAACTATCTGTTTATGACAAGCTCCCAGTGCAATGATCTGGCAAAAAGGGCTAATGCGGTCATTGGATGTAGGAACAGGGGCGTCGTGAGTTGGAGCAGACAGGTGATTTTTGTCTCTGGTTATTGCATTGATGAGAATGACACCAGATTACTATGCACCCAGCCCTGGTGTCCTCAATTCGAAAAGGATGGTGCAAAATTGGAGAGGGTTCAGAGAAGAGCCACAAAAATAATCTGAGGGCTGGAGAAAATGAAGGATCTCAGCTGGTTTAGTTTATCAAAGAATTTCAAGAGGAGACTTCCAAATGGATAGAGGTTATAACCAGACACATTCAAATTAGAAATAAGGCAAAAAACAGAGAGGGTTATTCACCTTTGGAACAAACTATCAGTGGGAGTGGTGGATTCTCCATCTCTGGCTGTCTTCACATCAAACCTGGTTGCCTGTCTGGAAGATACACTTTAGTCAAACAAAGGTCATTGGGCTCAGTTCTTTGCCTGTGATGAATCTTGGATTAGATGATCTAATTGTTCCTTCTGGCCTCAAAAGTCTACCTCCGTGTGTCTCTTTGTGTGAGAGTGATTTGGTATCTTGGTGCCTTGAAAGTATGGTGGGCCAGATCCTCAGCTGCTGTAAATCAGCCTCATTTATTGACATCAACAGAGCTCTGTCAGTTGACACCCACAGATGAGCTGGGCCCATCTGATTACTGTGCCTGCTGGCAGGAGCGGAGTTTATTTTTCCTGTAATTGTTCTTAATTAAGTTTCAAACTCAGACTGTCTAATTTACACTAAGACTGGGTATCTATTAACTAGGGAGTGAGTAAGCCCGTTCCTGCCTGAATAGAGGCTTTTAACACCATTCATAGCCTCTGTTGCAGAATTATTGGACATTTTGGGAATAACAGAACATTGTTAAATAAATTGGCAAACACTGGACTAAATAATAAGACCATCTGACAATGTATGTAGCGCAGTGCATACCAATGGCTTATTATAATGAAAGGCCGTGGGACAGCTTTACTTCATTCTGGTCTAGTGAGACTGGAGCTCAACAATGAAAGGCCCTTACCCACTAGAACACTTGCAAAATTATAGAAAAGGAGGGTTTCCATTATATGCAACTCAACCTTCTGCCACAGAGGTCTATTCTCTATAAAGTTGACAGCAGAACAATTTTCTTATGAGTGAAGTTTCCCCATATTGAGGGAGAGGCTGTGAAAGCCTTATACTGAATATAATAGTGGTATTCATATTAAGGGGATATCACATAGCTGGATTACTATTGCCATTAATGTGAATGTTCTTTTTGCAATGTGGAATGTATCAGAAAATGTTTCAGCAACAAATGATTTAACTGAATATAGTAGAATATAACAATCCACATGGAAATGACACTAGTAGGATGTTAAAAGTGGTATGCTGTCAGAATTAGGAAATATGCACATTAAATTTGCCTGTTGGCTTTTCCACTATGTTACCCTGGCCCACAGTCCTTTCTACATCTCCAAAAGAATGTTATTGTATCTATGTTTAGAGTTTATATCAAGTCTCTGTGTATGGGACCTACATTAGCAATTGTGTCAGCATCCATATACCACACAACTCTCTCCCCAGAAGCAGAACAGACTTCAGGTGCAATGCAAATGATGAACCAGTTAAATCTCATGTCACTGCTTATACAGGTGCAACATAGATTTTCTTCACTGTAATTCAGGAAAGAAACAACTATTGCAATGGTGACTAACCTGTTAAATTATATCATAAATATATGCCAAAAATATTTACACACATAGATGCACATGTACACACACACTTTTATTCCAACTTTATATTGCATACTAGAACTGGTTGAAGTTTTATGAATTGGAAGGTTTTCATTTAAAAAATTACCATTTTGGGGGGACAGAAAGATTGAAAAATGCTTTGACTTGCAATTTTCTTAAAAAGTTAACAATAAAAGCATTATTTTCTCATGTATTAAGATTTTGGTAAATGGTTTACAGAAAATTGGGTTTTCGGTTAAAAAATTGAATGTGGGTTCAGTTCAAATTTCAATTAAAAGATTTAATGAAAACAAACAAAAAGAAACAACTTTGAATGTTGAATGTTTTCATACAATGGGTTGGTTTTTTTTGCCACTCTGTTGTATATGCACTAGCTGTGTCAGTAAAGTTTAATTTATTGATAAAATGACTTCATGGACAGTGTCCCACAGATTAATACACAGTCAAATTAGTTGTTACTAATCTAATATTTTATATTTTTTGAAAACTAATAAGTGAGTATGTAACTAACAATTAAACTGTAATATTTACACGAGGACATAGTTAGTTACCATTCCCTGACTTTTTGACTATCACAAAGAAAGAAAGAAAGAAAGAAAGTTCACTTTCCAGAACCTCAGAGTTCTGCTGTCTTGAAGGAGTTGGTACTAGCACCTGTACATACATTTCATTCCATTTTACGCTTCGGCTAAATAACTCAGAAATCCTGGATGCCATACTTCCTAGGACATCCACCAGAAGTAGCCTCTTTCCTGTATACCTAGGAGCTCCTTGGGAAGACCGTGCATATAGCAGTAAGGATATATTACCCACCAACTGACTAGGATGATGACAGTGACTGTGAAATGCTCAGGGAGATTAGAAAGTCAGTTAAAATAAAAAAACTCAATAATAATGTAAAAAGTGACAGAGTCCTGTGGCACCTTATAGACTAACAGACGTATTGCATCTGGCGAAGTGGGTATTCACCCATAAAAGCTCATGCTCCAATACTTCTGTTAGTCTATAAGATGCCACAGGACTCTTTGTTGCTTTTACAGATCCAGACTAACATGGCTACACCTCTGATAGTCAATAATAATGGGAGATTTCAACTCTCCCCATATTGATTGGAGACATGTCACCTCAGGTTGGGATGCAGAGATAAAATTTCTTGACACCTTAAATAACTGCTTCTTGGAGCAGCTAGTCCTGGAACCCATAAGAGGAGAGGCAATTCTTGATTTAGTTCTAAGTGGAGCACAGGATCTGACCCACGAGATGAATATATCTGGACCACTTGGTAATAGTGACCATAATATAAATTAAATTTAACCTCCCTGTGGCGGGGAAAACATCACAGCAGCCTGACACTGTAGCATTTAATGTCTTAAAGGAGGACTACATACAAATGAGAAGGTTAGTTAAACAGAAATTAAAAGGTAAAGCAGCAAAAGTGAAATCCCTGAAAGCTGCATGGAAACTTTTAAAGACCCTTTAAAAGAGGCTTAACATAAATGTATACCCCCAAATTAAAAAAAATAAAACATAGTAAGAGAACCAAAGAAGTGCCACTGTGGCTACAGAGAGACCAAATATTTAACAAAGGACTCTTCAGTGTAGCAGAGAAACGTGTAACATGATCCAGTGTTTGGGAGCTGAAGCTAGAAAAATTTAGACTGGAAATAATGTGGACAATTTTAACGGTGAAAGTAATTTACCAGTGGAACAATTTACCCAGGTTTGTGTTGGATTCTCCATCACTGTTAATTTTTAAATCAAAATTGGATATTTTGCTAAATGATCTGCTTTGGGAATTATTTTGAGGAAGTTCTGTGGCCTGTGTTTTACAGAAGGTCAAACTACAGGGTCACAGATGTCCCTCCTGGCCTTGAATCTATGAATAACTGATTTAATGGCAGCTGAAATGGCCAATGACCATTGATTATTATTGATTATTGTTATTTGGTGGGGGACATTTCCTATCATGCTGGATCAAGTAACAGCTCTCAGTTTTGTTTGTCGCTGATAACATGCATAACCGGGCTCTTTTCAGCTTTGCTTTTTGTTTTGAAAACTGCCGCTGTCATCGCCACTGCAGGGGCATGGAGAAACCAAGCAGTGCCATTATCAACTGGCTGGATGCCACACCCTTTTAGCAAAATATGGCTCATCTCGAATTAGATTGCATCCTCTCTGGGGAAGGACCGTAACTTCCTACCTGTCCTATAAAGCACATGCCCCACTGACTATTGCAAGCTATAAAATAGTTAACAGAGGGTCTATTTCTCGCTACAGAATAGGTTACTATACAAATATTTTAGCAAATACTAATACCTCCATTGGGCAGGCACTTCTATACAGCAAACATCTCTTGAGAAAATGGGAAATCCACAGCATTTGAAATGTGAGTGCTATTTCTGTCCCTGAATTAATATAGCTACATTATTTTCAATCACTACAGTAAATGTTCCCCCTGAGCTGGGGTTACTGTAATTTTTTTCACTCTACAAGATATAGGAGGTTAGTACTAAAGCGCAGGTCTCCCACTCGCTCAGGACAAACTCTAACCCTTAGCAGACTGGAGAATGGCTGCAATATCACTATGTTTCCAGTGTTGGCTGTAAGATCCATGTTATTTTCTTGCAAGGGCATTTCAGCAAAAGCTGCACTACAAACTGCATAACTAGTAGAAATCCATTTAACTGACATACGCCTACAAATATGTTATTAAACATAAGTGGGTGAGCTCAGTCTGTAATAGCAACAAACCTGGTTCCTCCCTGAAGTCCATCAGTAGCCCCTTTGCAGGTCCCCATCTCCAGCCTCTCCCCACTCCTGAGGCTGCCCTTGATATCTCCCAGAAGACCTGGCTCTTGGGGATCAGTCTGTGATCTATGGGAGGTGGGGGAAGCAGGAGTTACACCGGGTCTCTGTATACAGGTGACAACAGTTAGGTAATAGGGAAGATGCCAGTAGTTGGGGCACAAGAATATGCAGTGTAGTTCCTGGGTTTTACAGAAGCAATAAAACTTCCTGTTGTGCGTGACAAATGGCTTCTTCTGGCTCCTTTTTATATCACTTCTCAAGACCATTCCAATGAACGGTCCTGCTCACCCACTCACACAATTTACGATTATTTTTTATTTATTTTTGAAAATCAACCCCCTGGCCTGGCCCATTCACATCTCTTTATGGTTGTTGAGGTGAGCTTTGTAATGAGAAGTATCTGATCCATGTGACACTACTACACAAACAACAAAGTAAAATATGGGAAATATTTCATGAGCAATTTGAAGTGTGCAAGTCATCTACCAGTTTTAACACAGAGTCTACATGGACAGCAGCCTGGTAGCTGAACTAAATTGAAGATTGTAGATAAGTTGCAAGAAATATCAAAATAATAGTGTAGACATTCCCATTGTATGACACTACGGTATGCCGCCTCTTTGAAAAACAAATGTCTGCTCTAGAAGGTTTGTAAGGGAAGACAATTCCCATGGACAGTTCTCTGCTACTATTGCATTCTGCTGTTCCAGTGCATGTCTGTGTGTGCACATGTACACACATGTCTCTAGTCATCCTCTTTCATTACATAGTCATTCCTTCTGGAACACTTCTAGATACTCAGGAGTCTCTAGACTGCATAGCTCAAATATCAATTTGAAGAGAAGGCTAATAAAAATTTAAAGTGTGAGACGAAGTAGATAGTTTTCACCTATTAAACTGTTCAATAGTTTCCAAGCTGATGTTTACTATTAAATATACTAAAAAAAAAAATCATTATAAAATGTGATTCCTGACAACTTGAAATGATCTGTAGCCATTCCTGGCAGAAAGCACCACTATATTTCCAGGAAGGATGCTTTGTGCCAAAATACCCTACTGTCTTTTGGATTTTTCACCAGTACAGTTTCATTTCCTTTTACTCTTAAGGGTGAAATTTACCCATGGCCACAGGGATCTCATAAGGTCTTCAGGTATCAGAGGGGTAGCCGTGTTAGTCTGGACCTATAAAAGCAGCAAAGAATCCTGTGGCACCTTATAGACTAACAAATGTTTCGGAGCATGAGCTTTCATGGGTAAATACCCACTTCGTCAGATGCATGGCATGCATGCATCTGACGAAGTGGGTATTCACCCACGAAAGCTCATGCTCCAAAACGTCTGTTAGTCTATAAGGTGCCACAGGATTCTTTGCTGCTGATAAAGCCTTCAGTGCAGTGTAAGTGCTGTGAGTCTGAGGCATAGTGTTGAAGGGATATTAGTGGGTATATAGTGGGGCCATTCACCTCCTGCCAATGGGTACCATAGTCTGGGATGACCATGAGCCCCAAAATAGTGAAGAACCATTTCAGCATAGCTTTATTAAACCTCTTGAAGACAGGGGAAAATACAACCAACAGCAGAATCCAGAATCTGTCCTGGAAAATGCAGACCTCAGCATGGCATTATTGTTCCAGATATCTCTGACAGCAGCGGGTACCTCTCGCAGGGCCATGCAGAATGACTCAGGCTATTACTGTTCTCTGTGCCAGGGGCATGTGACATCTTCTCTTGTATTAGAAAGGTATATGCGGTCCCAGTAAACCACAACATACAGGGATGCCATTTAGTTCCCAGGCCAGCTCTCAGGAGTCCTGCCTCTAAGGGATTCCCTGAAACCCAGAAGGCTCTTTTCAAAGGCTTTAAACATTTTGAAACAACTTGACAGTGGGTTTTTGTTGAATTCCACCATAACTGTTATTAGATCCTTTCCACTGTCCTTTGCTTGTGTCAAGGCTGTGGTTTTATATATACCGGGTTTTATTTTTGACATGACTCTTTCTTCCAAGTGCCAGCTCAGTAAAGCTATGACATGCTGAAGTGGAGGAAGGAGACTCTCCCATATAGCACATGTTTGCTTACTGTCACGGAGTGTGGGGAAGACCAGGCCCTGCACCCCCGGCTTCTTGCAGTTCACCATCACTCTCAGCCAGCCAGTAAATCAGAAGGTTTATTTAGATGACAGGAACACAGTATAAGACAGGTCTTGCTGGTACAGACACAAGGAACCCCTTTAGTTAGATCCATCTGGGGCCCCTAGGGAGGCCACAGACCCGTTGGGGCACCCCTCTCCATTTCCCAGCCAGCCCCAAACTGAAACTCCCTCCAGTTGACTCCTTTCTGGCCTTCCCCTGGCTCCTCTCCCAGCCTGTGTGTCCTTTGTCCAGTTTCCCAGGCAGAGGTGTTACCTGGCCTCCAACCCCGCTCCTGAGTTCTCAGGTTACATGTTCAGGTATCCTCCCTTCCTCAATGCAGGCCGTCCCAGCAAACCTCCCCTGCAACCTTCCCAGGTCAATACTCCCCACTCAGTATTCGAACACTTCAAGAACATTCCCACTTCCTCACACTTACAAATCCCAGGGGCCCAGCCTCACCAACTGTGTTATTCAGAATGGCTGCAGCCCACACATCAGGGATCTGCCCCCGGGCATTATGCTTAGACTGAGGGCAGCCCACACATCATGGGCTGAGTCCCTTCCATTATTCACAGAACTAAAGACTCAAGAGCTTGAGAGCTACAGTTTTCTTCTCCTAACTCTTATTTCCTGGATGAAGACATGACAACATCGAGCTGAAGCCAGCAGTGCACCATTGACAGCAAGTGGAGGGTATGAGCTGCTGGTGCAAAGGCTGCACGTGACCAGCACCCTGGTTTGGCACCAGAACAATGCAGCTGATTTACAGCACGACAAGAAACACGTCTTGGGTTTAAAAGCAAACAAACAAACAATTTTTGTTCTTATTTCTTGTAATGATTCTCAAGAATAAAATGGGAAGGCGGCAATGGTAAAACAAGTGAGGCCATTGTCTTCCTATCGGCACGGCCATGAATAATCATAAAAGGCAGCACATCATTCTGGCAATGGGAATGAAATGATAGCCAGAACTGACCCATCGCGTACCAGTTTGTCTATCTGAAGATTCTACTCTCATACGTATACGGTCTGCTCAGAATTCCTTCCTGAGAACAACTAACCAGAATCAAATTAAAGATCTCAAATTAAATCATTCCAAAGACCATATTAAAATGGGCTCTGATGATGCTCTTACTCCAAGCAGTAAGAATTTAAACTAGACTGTTCTCAGTGGTGGCAGATGACAGAACAAGGAGCAGGGGTGGCTCTAGGCATTTTGCTGCCCCAAGCACGGCAGGCAGGTTGCCTTTGGCCAAAGCTGCGGGACCAACGGACCCTCCGCAAGCAAGCCGCCTAAGGCAGCCTGCCTGCCACCCTCACGGCGACTGGCAGAGCGCCCCCAGTGGCTTGCCACCCCAAGCATGTGGTTGGCGTGCTGGTGCCTGGAGCCGCCCCGACAAGGAATAATGGTCTTAAGTTGCAGTGGGGGAGGTTTAGGTTGGATATTAGGAAAAACTTTTTCACTGGGAGATTGGTGAAGCACTGGAATGGGTTACCTAGGGAGGTGGTGGAATCTCCTTCCTTAGAGGTTTTTAAGGTCAGGCTTGACAAAGCCTTGGCTGGAATGATTTAGTTGAGAATTAGTCCTGCTTTGAGCAGGAGGTTGGACTAGATGACCTCCTGAGGTCCTTCCAACCCTGAGATTCTACGAAAACAGCAGCAACATGGTAGTGCTGATAAACTTGGGGGCATTTCAGTGACAGGTTGAGCAGAAATATCCCTTCCCTCCAATAACAGTTGTTACATGTGCTGTGCAAGAAACGGGGTCAATGCAAGCGACATTCTGCACAGCCATACTGAGAGAAAAAGGAATTTGCAGTTAGCAAAGCCAATACACAACGGCATTCTTCTTCCATTATTCTCAATTATGAAATGTTCACATGAAGAGACGAGAGGAAAAACAAAATTTAGGGCCAGATTCTGATCTTACTGATACATGTGTAAATTGGTGTCGTTACATTTTAATCATGTGGTTCATTACTGCTTTTTAAAGCACAAGAACAATATATGCCATTTTCTGTCCTTCCTCCCCCATAAGCAGCGTGTATCCCTCTAATTCACCTTTCATTTAACAGCCAGGGCTTTATTCCTCTCACATTTTAATGAGGATCACTGCCTGGGAGCTTAGCTATCCCAGATCATTATAAAGCCGGCAGTGAGGAGGAATGCTGCAGCTGTAATAGAGGAGAAGGCCTTGCTGATTCCAGATGATTCCTAAGCCTGTATTGCACCACAGCACACTAGAAAAACATATGCCTCTGCCTCGCCTGCCAGCTCTGCATGTTAGGAAGCTCACCGCCGCACTTCCCATCTTACCAGTTGCTTGTGCACTAATGACGGGTGAGTCGCACAAGGTTCAGAGTTCAAGTGCAGTCTGGATAAACATGCAGAAATTCAGATGCTGCCCCAACCCTTATCTGAACTATTCCAAACCCGAGTCTCAAAAACAGAACTAGAGACCTCTTGAACGCAGACTTTCAACAAGACTTACGGCACTTCCGAGATCAGCTGTGGGGAAACTGGAGATAAAAATCCAAATCGACCCCTCTGAGAGGAGCTAAGCTCTAACACTGGGTGAAGAGTCAAGAAACTCTGGGGGAGGCGGGGGGAAATGCTTATGTTTTCTAGACCAGTTAGCTCCTCTGTGTTCAGCACAGGCGAACACACTAACCCAGATGTGCCGGGTGCTGTGTCTTTTCTGAATTCTGTGTAGAAGGCACAGGTGAGGCAGGAAGATACACAGCACCTAACAAAAGCTCCTAAGAGCTGTAGCTATTCAAAAATCACAGCCCCAGCTTCTACTCCAGATACGGGATTTGAACAACAGTGACTTAGAACAACTGACAAAGACCAATCTGACAACTGATGGCATGGAGAGTAGAAGAACTGCCACTGTCAATGGGGATTAGGATCACTGGTCGTCAAATACAGCATTTTGGATCAGTGTTTGAAGGTTCATGAAAAGCAGAATTACTCAATGGAAAAGATGTGGCTTAATTCTTCTCTGCTGTCCTGGGTCTCTATCTAGGAAGGAAGGGTTAATGAATGTTGGGTTAATTAGCGCAACTTGAATGAACAACATTTTTTTGTGAGCTTGAGGGTAAATTAAGACAACATTTAGCTCTGCTTCTTATTAGCTGTGCATAAATTCTCCCAAGAGCCTAATTAGCTCTGTCACAGCAAGTGTCTCATCCATTCACACAAGGGAATGTATCCCTTTGCTATAGATTTTGCCTGATAATAAACTGCACTAACAAATAATAAATTCTCACTTCTTCTTTACCAGTTACATTGGCCTATATCTGGGATCTAGCTGACCCGCACACAGCACGGGCCTGCACTCCCCCAGTCCTGGAGACTCTCTGGGCAGGGCCAGGCCCCTGAATAATCTATAGTAGCCTCAGTGTGCCTCTAAATTAAATTAACTCTCAGCTACTGATAGCCCCAAGCAGGGCCGGCTTTAAGCTGATTCCCCCAATTCCCCAGCACCTACGAGGGCCTTGTGCCTTAGGCGTCTTTTTATTTATTTATTTTACTCACCTGGTGGTGGAGGTGGTCCGCTCTGGGGCTTCGGTGGCATTTCATTGGCGGGGGGGTCCTTTGGTGCCGCGGAAGACCTGGAGCAGACCCCTCGCTGCCGAAGACCCAGACCACCACCGGGTATTCAAATCAGGCCCTGCCGTTCATAAAGCCAGCCCTGGCCCCAAGAGGCCATGCCACCTACCCTGTCACCAGGGAGAAGAGATGGAGCAGAAGCCTCTGCAGTTCCTTTGCACTCACATGGTCCTTGTGGGTTCAGATACACTGGCTTTAGGGGCAGATGCCTCTGGGCACTTTGTGCTAGAAGTTTGGACCAACAAAGCTTTCAAGAGCCAGTAGATTTGCCTTATAACCAATGTCTGCAGCAATTAAAACAAAACAAACTCAAACTGCTTCATCACAGCTATTACAGAAACAAATGTACCTGCCAGGTTAAAAAATAGAGTTATTCTTTCTCAATGTGTTCTTAAAAATAAAATCACTAGAGAAACTGAACATCAGAAGAATACTATGTACTCTGAAGACATCTTGTTTTTAATTTCAAAGAAATGGACTCAATTGATTTCAAGTATGATTTTCAAATCAGGGGACTTCTCTCAGGCAAGGCCACTGTAGTGTGCAACCTCTCTGCTGTGATTCACTTGTGCCTGAAATGAGTTCTCACCTTTAATGTCAAAACCTGGCCTTAAACATGGTCACCAAGCACTGGGTTTGAATTGTGTTTTCTGTCAGCAGTCTTAGCCTTGGCAGAGACCCAAGCACTAGCTATTTTTGTAGTACGGCATTGTCTTCATGCACCACGCAGTGGCATAGGGCATGCCAGGATAACTGGCTACTTCCACGCTCTAGTTCACAGGACAATAACTTCACTTTTCTGACAAATCATTTACTTATTTTCAGAGAAGATGAGAATCTTTTCTATTGTCTTGCTCTTGCATCGAAAGGGAAAGTCAGCAGTCCAAGGAGAGTTCAGGATTTAACGTTTACAAAGCTTTGCGCTCTGGAGGCAGTAGTAAATGTGCCCCATTAGGAACTGCTTCCTGATCCTATCTTCAGCATGAAACTCATCAATGTAATAATATAAGAGTGAAAACAAACTCATAATCACAGCAGTCAGAGAACTCCAGTAAGCATGCTTTGAAAGCACTCGGGCTTCCTGTGCTATTCTGCCTAAGCTTGGAAGGTTTACGTTTTATTGGTAAAATTTGGAAAACATCTATTACACCATGCGCACACCAACCGGTGACAAAACAGTGCCGGCTATAACAACTGAAATTGGCAAGAAGTCAAAGAAAGAAAGATGCTTCTAAAGAGATATAGAGTTTAATTCAAGGACGTTTACTTTGGTTATTTTTACATATGATATGTTTTAATGGTTACAAAGTTTTAACTGTTTGAATCTTAACATTTACTGTTATTAAATAACTATTATCTGAGCCTCCCCATGATTTCCAACAACTGAAAAATCAAAATAAAATGCTCAAAACCCATAATTCGGTGCAACTATGAAAATTTAAATAAATAAAAATAGTAAAAAATGCTCAAAATACATTGATATTTTCTGTCAAAATTATTTAAAAATATTAGTCAATTTCTGCCAAGGCTAAGTATGACCTGCCAGCATCTCAGTGGTTCACCCTCAGTACCTTATCTGCTATTTTCTCCAGGAGTGGCAAGCTGCTGCAGAAATTATATTCCCTGCATCCTATGCTAATGTCCTCATGCCTTTTCCTGGACAGATCATTTCGTTCATTAATGATCTGGAGGATGGCATGGACTGCACTCTCAGCAAGTTTGCAGATGACACTAAACTGGGAGGAGTGGTAGATACGCTGGAGGGTAGGGATAGGATACAGAGAGATCTAGACAAATTAGAGGATTGGGCCAAAAGAAATCTGATGAGGTTTAACAAGGACAAGTGCAGAGTCCTGCACTTAAGACAGAGGAATCCCATGAACTGTTACAGACTAGGGACTGAGTGACTAGGCAGCAGTTCTGCAGAAAAAGACCTGGGGGTTACAGTGGACGAGAAGCTGGATATGAGTCGACACTGTGCCCTTGTTGCCAAGAAAGCTAATGGCATTTTGGGCTGTATAAGTAGGGGCATTGCCAGCAGATCGAGGGACGACATTGGTGAAGCCTCATCTGGAGTACTGTGTTCAGTTTTGAGCCTCACTCTTCAAGGAGGATGTGGAAAAAATTGAAAGAGTCCAGCAGAGGGCAAAAAAAATGATTAGGGGGCTGGGGGCACATGACTTAGGAGAGGCTGAGGGAACTGGGATTGTTTAGTCTGTGGAAGAGAAGAATGAGGGGGGATTTGATAGCTGCTTTCAACTACCTGAAAGGGGGTTCCAAAGAGGATGGATCTAGACTGTTCTCAGTGGTGGCAGATGACAGAACAAGGAGTAATGGTCTCAAGTTGCAGTGGGGGAGCTTTAGGTTGATTATTAAGAAAAACTCTAACTAGGAGGGTGGTGAAGCACTGGAATGGGTTCCCTAGGGAGGTGGTGGAATCTCCTTCCTTAATTGTTTTTAAGGTCAGAATTGACAACACCCTGGCTGGGATGATTTAGTTGGGGATTGGTCCTGGTTTGAACAGGGGTTTGGACTAGATGACCCCCTGAGGTTCCTTCGAACCCTGATATTTTATGATTCTATCTCTTTGTAAGAAATTTTCCAGAATGATTTTTATTTACAAAAGAAAGTTTGACACAATGTCACCCAAGTCCTGATTGGTAAATTAAACCTTCTGATACTGGTTGTTATTAAGGCACATGGATAGTGCAGCTTGAATGAACTGAAACTACTGTTGCCCAGGCTGAACTTTGTTTCTGATCAGATTTCCATCTCCACTGCAAGCAATCGAGCAGTCTACAGGAGGACTTAACGCACAACTGTCATTTAAAAAAAAAAAGTATATTTGCAAACTACTTTTTCCAACTATCAATGACATGTTCTCAGGACTTCGAGAGCATGTCGTTTTAAAAGGAGCAAAGTTTTAACACTTTTTCACCTGTCCTCTTGGTTTGGAAGTGTCTCAGTTGAAATAAGAGCAATGGTTGCCCTGTTCAAAGCAGCCTGCATTTTTGTATAGTTATCACTGATGAAAGCTGCATGCTGACCATATGACCTCTCATTACTCTTGGTATTTTCAAAGTAAATGTCACAATTATACTTCTAAGAGAATTCAGAACACCTGGTCGCTTTCTTAAAAAAAATAAGCCTTTCATTCCTGGTAGCACCAGCAATATATTTGGAAGATGTAATCATGACTCATATTGGCCCTATATTTTAATTATCTTCAGAGATTTGCTCTAACATGTAGGTGGTACCTTTTAAAGTTGCTGTTTTATCATGTATAGTTCTTCCTGCTTTAAGCACATTATTATGCAGAAGGACCATGTTTAGACAGTCATTTTCTCAATTGTGATGTGGAACTTTTGAAACTTTTCTTCCGAATTCAAATTTTAAAGTAGGAACATAAGCCTAAATAATCCAGAGGATATTTTTCGTATTTACTTAGTTGGCTTTCCCCTTGTGCCAAAGTGAACACTTTTAAGCAGGGGTCCTGTACTATATCACCAAAACAACAAGTCGTCCGGTGGCAGTACACCTGCTGCTGGAGCAGTGTGGATTGTCATTCTAACTGGGGGGTCGCAACACCATTGAAATTTGACAATTCCACTCACTGAAATTTGGCCCCACTGCCCCTTCATACACATGGGCCAAATGGTGTTGTGACATGCTTCACCAGACAGGACCAGATTCCAAGTGAAACATGGGGAAATCTGCTGAAATCTTGAGACCTGGTGGATCATGCGTTGTATGGGCAAAAGAGAGGGAAGACACTCTGGCCATAGAAGACTTGAGATTCCTGTGGAAGGAAGGAATGAGCAGGGACTGGAACAGGTTCTCTGCTAGAGGTTGAGGGAGGGTCTGGAATTAGCCCCCCTCCACCCCAGAAATATCTGAATTGCCACCACTGTTTGTTAAGGAAATATTCACTTTTTGCAGCTATCATAGGGATTGACTGGATTTCACAATCTTCTGTGCAAAAACACCGCCCCCCCCCATTCACAGCTGCAGAACGTGCACTAGGAAAACTGGGTTTCTCCCCTGAGGAGAGAGGTTATGCATGTGTGGGGCCTGGTCTTACAACCGCGTGGCTGCAGCTAGAAATCTGGACACATCCCTCTGTCTCCTTGCAACCGCTCAGAGAGTTGTCGCTCACTGCACATCCTGGGGCCCTCCCTGTAACAATAGGTGGTTACACTGGCTTCTCATGCGGCTCTGTGGAAGCGAGCACTTATAGGAAATTCAGGAGAAGCCCCGCTTGGCATGTTATTGTACATAGCCTCTCTGGTATTTTTTGATTTTGGGACACTTTCAAGGGGAACAGAGGGCTGTGTGGGAACAGAGTCTTCTTGTCTAAGCAAAAAATTCACAAGAAATTGACGTGTTAATTACAGTTTTTTCTGGTAAAGAAAGTTCTGCTGTGGCCCATCTAATTACACACACACGCACAGAGCAATGTTTGACCTCCAGCTTTTTGTTTTAGATCACATATTTACATGTGAAACTGCTAAAACTTTTTTAAGTCGAAGACAAATCGCTTTGGCATTTTCATGAGTCCTTAACTCTTCCTTAGAGAAATATCAACCAAATGTGGTACTTTGGAAGCATGAGGTATCTATAGCTGGTTCTTGGCTGCGTGTGTTCTCTGTGTGCTGTGCTGGCTGTGGCCCCACGGTCTGTACAGCAGACTCCAGTCAAACTGCCCAAAAGACCACAGACCTGTTTAAGTAGCAAAGGCACCCGGCCAGGTTTATTGTCAATGAAGCATGGTCCTAGAATCCCGTAGACTCTACAGGACCATTAACACATGCATGCCTGTTACAGTGGACTAACTTAGTGAGTGGCAGGACTTTCCACTCCCCCCTTGGCTGGCCAAAGACACCCCCTCTGAAACCTCCCTTTTCTACACTGATACAGACAAGTTACAGATTGCCTTTGGGACGTGGTTAGTTACCACCCTTTACCTTGTACATGGTGGTTGGATCAAACCATCTCTATCCATCACCCTTTAAGAGGGATGAGTGTGTCCTGGTATCGGCTTCGGGGAATGTGTTTACACCATAAACTGGTAGCAGAGTGTACTGGCACGATCCTTTTGGAATGTGTTTACATGAATACTTAGTGTCTAGGAGCACTTGTGTTTCTGTGATACTTGTCTTGTTCTTGCCAAGTTCATGTATTGGATAGTGACCCTGCAAGCAGGCCCCTGCTTTGTAACAGAGCAGGACTTGACTCAGCCTGACTCTTGCCAACTCTTCTTTATATCAGCAGGGCTTGACTGCGTTTGGATTTTAGGCCTTGCATTCAATCTTTTATACCAGGCATCATCTCTCAGGCTCTCTCTTTCCACTACACTGTCTGCATTAGAACAAATCGGAATTTAAATCTGTTGGCAAAAACAGACTTCCAGAGAGGATCAATGATGCAGTTTTTGTTTAAATTTTGTTGCTTAAGTTCCAGAACTTAAATTTAAAAAAGGAGGGTTATTTGAAAGCAGCAGGTAAGATATCAGTTTCTGTGATTATAATTAAAGTTCATCTGGTTTATGATTGTATCAGATGAAAACAAAACTCCTCTTGATACTGTGAACAGCTGGAGAGAAGATGGCAATGACCCCAAATATCCCCTTCCCACTGCTGCTTGCTTCATGTCTCACTGGTCGGGTGGGAATAAGTCCCCATAATGCCAAGGAGATACCAGTTCTTGGGATCAAACACAGTCTTAGGGTCCGTGAGTCCCAGCAATGGCTGGGCTTCTCTCTCTCCTGCTCACTACTTACATTCTGCAGCATGAAGGACAGTGTGCTCTGAATCTGAGAACCCGGCGTTTGCAGATTTTGTCCCACCTGCCAAACTCTGTCTTGCCGTTAGAGACTTTGTGTCGGATTCAGCTCATCTGTGGGGCCTACCAGGGAGGTCAGAAGTAGAAAGACAGTTTTTTAAATAAATCGCTTTCACTGCTATTAGAATGAGAGGGGGAGGGGAATCTCCAAGATTTCTCCACCTCCTCCTGAGCTGGAACTGGCCACAGAGCGAAAGGTGGCTTTCACTTTGGGTGCTAATGTTCTCCCATGGTTCTGCTCTCTACCACAGGACATAAAGCTTTTCCTTCACTCAAAGTTATATAAATTATTGCATCATTGCTAATAAAACCACATGTTCTCAGCTACTTGTGCAAAGTGGCTTTCTAATAGCCTGCATCATTAACTAGAGACATTTTAAAGCCATAGAAAAGAGCTGTAATAGTAATAAATTGTTAAAGAAAAAAGGCAATTGATATAACTGCTTCCAGAGTAGCTGGGCAAAGGAAAATAGGCTTTCAGCAAAATGAATGAGTCAGAGTACAACATTCACAATCTCAAAAAAATACAAGGCTTGGCCATTTTTTGGATAATGGATAAAGCTAAGACTATGCTGGTTATTAAAATACTTTACAAATGTAAAACTATAAAAGAATGAATACAAAAGAGGCCCTTTTGAAAACCTTCTAGAAATAAGATTGAATCTTTGTAACTTCATTCAGAAAGATAATAAATTACCCCTTTATTTCATGAATATTATGAAAAAGGCAAAGATTAAGGGCCCTGCCATCAAAGCATTTCCACACAGCTCCACAGATAGCTCAATAGAAATATCCCCCACAGATAGGAAGCCTATTAAATGGTCTGTTGGGGGACTGCTACCCTGTAGATCAAGCAGATATGTTTTACGTGTTGGTATTGTACAGCTGAGGAGAAATCATTTCTCTGCAGTGGGACTACGATATTCTGTGCTTGCTGATCACCCAGGGATCAGTGCAGACACCACGGTATTGATTACTCAGCTTTTGGGGGGATAGTTCTTCATTTCAAATAAATGTATGTTGCTGCATTAGTTAGTGAAAGCTCTGTGACTGATGAGGAATGTATCTTAATACGGAATATTAAAGAGTACTTTACTGAGATTAGTCAATCATCTAATGGAGACACAGTATCGGCCCAATCCTCCTTCTAGCAGGGTTGAACCTTGTGCAGTTCTTGCTCCTTAATGACCGTACCCTTAACGAATGAGTTGCCTGGCCCTGATCCTTCAAGCTGACCCCTCTGCACCTGCAGAGAGCCCCATTCAAGTCATGATCAATGGGATCGAAAGAAGCACAGATGCCCCCCATGGGGAAGAACACGTTGGTATTTACTTAGATGAGGTGCTGTCTGGGGCATCTAACTAACTGTCCCACTCTGGAAAAGGAAGAATGAGTGCACCTGTATCCCGAGTCTATGGGCCATTCACAGCTGTCCTTGCAACAGAACAACTCTTCTGAAGGAAGGATCCACTTGGGCCAGCTACTCGGATGCCCCACGCTACCCAGTGCATGTGAGCAATTTCCGGTAAGTGGCTCCTAAGATGCAGCCCCAGGACTTTGCTGAATTCCAGCCAGGGTGCCAGGGAATAGCAGCAGGGCGTCCACCTGTATGTGGCTCTTCCCAATAAGTTCTGGAGGGCTTCTACTGAATAATTAGACTATGTTACTTGAACAGGGTTGAGCAATCAAAGTCGCTGCCCACAGCAGCCAGCACTTCCTCCATCTTCTCACAGCTCTATGTTCCGAGAAGGGGAATGGCTGTGCAGTTATAGTCCACTTCCCCCAGCGGCACTAGCAGCTGCTCCACAGGGTTTGGTCTGGGAGTGCAGCCATGCCAGGATGCAGCAGAGCTCGCTGTTCCCACCGGGCCCCAGACAGAATGGAGAATGTGCCTGGATTCTGAAGCTGAAGGAAACGGAATGTTTTCACATTGGTCTGTTCCTGCCACATGTCGTTGGGCAGGACAGAAGCATATGGGCCATTCTGACTAATCCTTAAATATTGTCTCTTCTGAGACGCTCATCCATGAATCTCACAGCAGTAGAAATGTAAATAGGAGGGATCCATTTCATTGATGCTTCCTGCGGCTCTTCAGCACACATATCAGTGAACTGGTCTGTAGTTGAATGACTCCCAGTCTCAGGGGGATTGTATTGCAATCTGAGCTGTTCAGATAGCATAGAATATCAGGGTTGGAAGGGATCTCAGGAGGTCATCTAGTCCAACCTCCTGCTCAAAGCAGGACCAGTCCTCAACTAAATCATCCCAGCCAGGGCGTTGTCAAGCCTCACCTTAAAAACCTCTAAGGAAGGAGATTCCATCACCTCCCTAGGGAACCGATTCCAGTGCTACACCACCCTCCTAGTGAAAAAAGCTTGTCCTAATATCCAACATAAACCTCCCCCTCTGCAACTTGAGACCTTACTCCTTGTTCTGTCATCTGTACCACTGAGAAAAGCCGAGCTCCATCCTCTCTGGAACCCCCTTTCAGGTAGTTGAAAGCAGCTATCAAATCCTCCCTCATTCTTCTCTTCTGCAGACTAAACAATCCCAGTTCCCTCAGCCTCTCCTCATAAGCCATGTGCTCCAGCCCCCTAATCATTTTGATTCCTGATCACTTTCCTCTCCTCTAAGGGCTTCAGAATTGATTAGGACCTGCTCCTCCTACTCAGTTGGATGGATCTATCAAAAAAGTCATGTGATGTTTGACTCTCCATATTGCCTTAGCGAATTAGGAAAAAAAAAAAGAAAAAAAGAATCACACCACAAATTATAGCTAAAGAGACTGTGACAAGGGGACTGATTCATGGTTCCTGCTCTCTGGCCTAATTCATTGTTTTGAATAAAGTCAACGCAGGTGATTGCTGTCAAAATAACAGGTGTGCTAGTATTTGCAGATCTGCTCAATGCATTTTTAATGTCAGTAGAAGACCGAATGACAAATTACTCACTTCCTGATAGGCCACAGTGACTCTCCCACTGAATAGCTGCTTTCAGGAGTGAGCCAGCAGGATGTCATGGAAACCCTATCTCTGAAAAGCAGCACTTTCAGGTACGGGTGTAAACCAACATACAACCACAAGCCAGCCTCTTCCCACCCCCAGTATGCTTCAAACTCTGAATAGAATGAATAAATCTGTGTGTCTCAAACAGCAATTTCTGGGAAGCAGCAGATTTGGGTACCAAAAGCTGCTTATGGAGCACATACTTTGGTTCCTCATTCAGTATAGCAACACATTAAATCTAGGCATGAAGCCACAAACCCTGAACAAGGTCCAACTGATATGAAATACAGCAGCTATTTTGCTCAGCAACACCAACTGCTATGATCAGTATTGGTGTGCTATGAACATCATAAGAATGGGCATAGTGGATCAGACCAATAGTCCATCTAGACCACTATCCCATCTATTGGCAATGGCCAGTGCCCAATGCTTCAGAGGGAATAAACAGAACCAAACTATTATGGAATGATCCATCCCCTGTTGTTCAGTCCCAGCTTCTGGCAGTCAGAGGCTTAAAGACACCTGGAGGGGTTGTGTCCCTGACCATCTTGGCTAGTAGTCATTTATGGACCTATCCTCCATGAATTTATCTAATTCTTTTTTACACTCAGTTATACATTTGGCCTTCACAATATCCCCTGGCAATGAGTTCCACAGGTTGACTGTGGATTGTGTGAAGAAATATTTCCTTTTGTTTGTTTTAAACCTGCTGCCTATTCATTTCATGGGTGACTCCAAGTCCTTTTGTTATGTGAAAGGATAAATAACACTTCCTTATTCACTTTCTCCACATCCAGTCATGATTTTATAGACCTCTGTCATATCCCCACCCCATCATCTCTTTTGTAAATTGAACAGTCCCACATTTTTATCTGTCCTCATATAGAAGCTCTTCCATCCTCCTAAGAATTCTTGTTGCCCTTTTCTGTACTTTTACCAGTTCTAATAAATCTTTTCTGAGATGGGGCAACTTGACCTGCATGCAATATTCAAGCTGTGGGAATACCATGGCTGTATATAGTGGCATTATATTTTCCGTTTTATTATCTATCCCATTCCTAATGGTTCCTATCATTGTTAGCTTTTTTGAATGCCACTGCATATCGAGAGATGTTTTCAGAGAACTATCCAATATCTTTTTCTGAATGGTAACAGATTATTTAAACCCCATCATTTTGTACATATAGTTAGGATTGTTTTCCAGTGTCCATTACTTTGCATTTATCAACATCGAATTTCATCTGCCATTTTGTTGCCCAGTCACCTAATTCACTGAGATTTGTTTATAACTCTTTGCAGTCTGTGTGTGCAAATGTTCCCATCTCATTGTTTACCAGATCATTTGTGAATGTATTGAACAGCACTTATCCCAATACAGATCCACTGTTCACCTCTCTCCATTCTGAAAACTGTCCATTTTTTCCTACTCTTTGTTTCTTGTCTTTTACCCAGTTACTGCTCCTTGAGAGAACCTTTCTTCTTATACCAAGACTGCTAAGTTCAATTAACAGACTTTGGCATAGACCATGCAAAGGCTTGTGGAAGCCCCAGTACACGATATTCACTGGATTACGCTTGTCTACATGTTTGTTGATGCCCTCAAAGAAGTCAAACAGAGTGGTGAGGCATGATTTCCCTTTACAAAAGCTGTGTTGACTCTGTCCCAACAAATCATGTTCATGAGTCTGACAATTCTGTACTTTACTGGTTTCAATCAATTTGCCAGCTACTAATTTAGGCTTACTGGCCTATAATTGCCAGAATCACCTCTGGAGCTGTTTTTTAAAAATCAGCATTACGTTAGCTACCTGCTGTGGGCCTGCGGAGCCCTAGGCATAACTAAGAGTATGAATCGGAGTAGGCCTGCAATGCACCAGGTGCCATCTAACCAAGTATGCACATTCCTGACTGGTATTAAACACACAGATTTCTCGAGTAACTATGTAATGCGTTACCTTCAAAGAGAAGGTAGAAGAACACCCTGACCCCTCATAATGATGAGGATGGAATGATAGAATCATAGATCAGCCTGTTTTGTTTGAGCTAGCAGGAGCAATGTACAGGATAAATACTGAAAAGCTTATGAAATGTAACACGTAACTGGTTTGTATCAATGTATGATAGACAAGCGAAAGGAGAGGCATCTTTGTACCAGTGTAGGGGAGAGCAGCCTGGTATGTTGATTGAACTGGTGCTGTGTCATGGTCATGGATGAGTTAGTGTATCGGTAAACACTGAGAGGGGGTGCTAAGACTGAACTCTATCGTCAATGACCATGGCTGAGCTCCTTCACAACCGGGCTGAGCCTGTCGTCTTCCTTTAGGAGTAACATCAATGTCTGCAGAATCAACAAGCTGCACTCACTGCTATAGCAGCTAACATTGGCGCTCCAAGAACAGCAATACCGACATTGCAACACCAGCAAGACTCTGCAGCACTGGTGACCCCGACCGCTGATGTGGTAAGTGGTGAGCTGCCTGCTCTTAGGGTCACAGCCTGAGATGGCAGAAAACTCTGAGCTAGAGAATCCTCTCATCCCCCACTGCAAATCCCCACAGAGTTTGATAGAATTTGGACATGCTGGGTAACAAGTGTGTGGTTAATATGAAGTCAAAAAGAAAATGGGGAAACATGGACTGGAATTTGTAAGGCAATGGCAGAGACTGTAGTGAAGAAAGTTTGTAACTATCTACAATTCATGCCCATGGCTGTTAGATGTCTAAGACAACAGGCCACAAACCTGGTAGGGTAAGTCGCAGAAACAAAACAAAGAGTTAGCAACACAAGCAACAGAGTTTTGGGAAGTGCAAGCAGTCCAGGCACATGATATGTTGCAGCAAGCACAGGGACGGAACAGAGGATTTGAAACAGCTGTAGAAAATCTGCACAAAAGAAGTGCTGTCCCCTGCCATAAATCTTGGTGGGCAGCAACAGGCTTTGGGTGCTCCCGTAGTGCCAGAAGGGTGCAGACATAAATGGATAAAGCTGGTGCTAGGAAAGTGGAATGACCCAGGGCAACAGGCACCAGGCAGACCCTAGGCAGGGGTCACTGCACCACAACTACCATCACATGATGAGAGCAAGATTCTGGCACAACCTGAGCCAAAACCTGTGGTGCCTGCAAGAACGGCAGAAGTAAGTGCCAAGGGACAAGAATTATCCAGCGTTGTAACTAGATTGGCAGATAAAATGGCTGAGGAAACAGCACAGTTAGCACAGCGCCTGAACAGACAGAGGCTGCAACTTGTTCATGGAGGGTTGGATGAAAGAGTATAGAGATAATAAACCAACAGCAAATGGGTGAACACCTCAAATGGATTCATTAACATGGAGTTGTCCAGAAGTAGTTAACTGTAGCAAGGAAGGTGTGACGAGTTCCCCGGGGTACAACCTGGCACTGGGGTACTGCTGAGTCCTCTAACTTACCAACCTGGGCTCCCTCTCACACTGTGATGCGGTGACAAGCTGCAAACCCCTCCAGGTACTGCACTTACACAGACATCCGCAGGTAGGGATATACCTGACTGAGTTATGTGAATGCTTCTCATGAACCAACAACAGAGATGTTCCAGCCAATTACCCCCCAGCTCCCCAGCCTAGGAGCCCTGTAGAGGAGTGGACTCACCCCTGCGGTGCCTCCGGCTGGTGACTTTCGGGAATTAGCTCATTCCAGCTCCAGAGCGCCCTCTGCAGGCTGGTGATCCATCTGTCCTCTGGCCCCCGTGTCCCTCCCTGGACCCCAGTGCCCTTTTAACTGGGGTGCTGCCCCCTGGCAGTACCCCCACAGTTCTGTGTCTCCCCCTCCCAGGGAACCCCAACCCACTATCCCCTCCTCACCTCGGTATATGGCTACTGCCAGTCATCGTCTAGCCCCACGCCCTGGGGCAGACTGCAGCATCAGCCTACTCATCACTGGCAAGGACAGTTTGGACCTGCTGCCTTTGCCTACTCCTGGGCTGCCCTCTGCAACCCCCAGTACCTGTTAGGCCAACACTAGGCCGCAGCCTGGGGGCTTCCCAGCCCGGAGCTTCCCAGCCCCTCTGCCTTTCCCCAGCCCTGCTCCACTCAGGTACCCTGTCTCTAGCTCCCTGCAGCCAGCCCCATCTCCCTCTACAGGCAGAGGGAGACTGCTGAGCTCCTGGCTCCCAACCTCTTTATACAGGCCAACTGTGGCCTGATTGAGAAGTGACTGCAACTGAGCCACACCCCAATCAGCCCAGCTTATAGAGCTGCTTTCTCCAGCCACAGCCCCCTCCCAGGGCTGTTTTTAACCCCTCAGGACCTGAGCGGGGTGACCACCCTGCTACAACCCCACACCTATACTGTCTTGCCCTGGGAAAAAGCCTGACCAGTGTGAGTTTATAACCCAGTCTGCGTCTCCATCAATGTGAAAACACGCACCAGCCTTTGTTCCGGAGCTGAGGTTTCCCCAAGCACTTCAAGCAAAATACACTGTTTTAGGTAAAATATCAAAGCTTTATTAACTACAAACAGATTAGTTGTAAGTGGTTATAAGTGGTCGGCATAAATGGACAGAGATAGTCAGCAAAGAAAATAAAAATAAGTGCCAGTCTATATTCTATAAACTAAACAGGATTTGAATCAAGCACTATTCTTACTCCACTGGATGTTTCATGCACAAACTTCTCTCCTAAAGCCTGGACCAGTCTCTTCAGATGATCTGCATCTTCTTGGCATCCCGGTTATTTCTAGCATAGATGGCAGAGGAGAAAGGCGCCTGCCTGCTGCAACTGTCCCTAATTTTATACCCTTGGCCCATGTGCCTGGCAGAAACTAGTGCCGGTGGGCTTTTCTGAGTCCCAGTGAGCGATCTGTTCCCATTGTGTGGTGATCGCATAGTTGAGTCACATTGTTGATTGATGGGTGGTCAACAGCCGCCTGGGCAGGGATCCCTTGTATGTCACTAGCAAACTTACAGCACATTTCATACAGCCCCGTCTCATAACTTTGTGCACACTAGTGATATACACATTTAGAGAGAACTACGGGTTTCAGCAGATTATGACCTGTCACATGAAACCTCATATGGCATGCTTTGTATGAAATATCACACCCCTATATGAATAATGAATACAGGGTTACGGGGCACCATTCTGATGTGTGTCACTGATGGGTACTCTAGCAATCTATTTGGTATGCTGAGAAAAAGTAACAGACACTGGGAGAACAAATTCAGGTTTTCCAGGAACATGGGTGGCACATGAACTGCCAACTGTGGAAGGCTACCCACCATTTGTGCCCAAAGCCCCTCCTCTTCTGTGTTCTCCCACCCCACTGGACCCCGGAGTCCCCCCACTGCAGCCGCCGGCCCCCACCTGAGGCTAGTGACCCAAGCTCCGGAGTGCCAGGAGGGTGGGTGGCCCCAGCCGCCTCAACCCCAGAGCCCCAGGAGGGCAGGCGGCCTGGCCCCAGCCCCCAACCCAGTCCCTGAGCCCCAGGAGGGTGGGTGGTATGACCTCAGCCCCAGAGCCCCAGGAGGGTGGGTGGCCCGGCCCCAGCCCAAGCCAGGGCTACCACATAGGGGGACTGGAGCCATGTCCAGAGCAGGAAAAAGTAGGAGCGGGTGACTGGGGGCCACACCTGACTGTTTGGGAAGGCACAGCCTCCCCAGGCTCTGATACCTCCCACCCATATGCAGGCGCAGGTAGCAACCACCACTGTCCTCCCAGAGCCTGGGTAAAAAACAGAGGGCTGGCTTTCCAGCCCCCTTGCTCTAACCCAGGGAGCCCCACTCCTCTCTCTCAGCTCATAAAATCTTTGTTTTCAAGTATCTTTACATACCAGTTAAGTCTTCCTGCCTGTACTTTAAACGGACCTCAGAGTAATTAATTTATCTTGCCTGCATCGTTTCCTAGGTTGCACTCTCCCTCTTCCTTCTGCCATCTTTGTTTAAAACTTCTAGCTAGTACAGAAACCCCATCACAGAATGATGACGCCACTGGGGGGCGGGAACACAAAGAAAAAACTTCAGGTAAAAACTTTATTTAAATATGTGCAGTAAATTAATTATTTTAACTCTTCAGGAATGCAACAGCTGAAGAGACTATTAAATTTCTTGATGATATGGTTGCCAAGCAACAGAAATGTGTTAACTCTGCTTCTAATCCTAGCGACTAACTAATATATGAAACATGGCTTTTCCTTATTTCTATATAGTAGTATCCTTATAAGTAAAGGTAACAAAGTAATGGAAACTGCATTAAGTTAACTAAATTAATACAACAAAGTGGGCACATGACAGGATTGTTACCAATTCTTATTAAAGGTTTTAAGTGAAAAGTTAATAACTTGGTTATTTAAATGTTTAACTTTTGTTTACCTGTTTGTTTTTAAAATGCTTTGCCTTAACTTTAAGCTCTTAAGGCCTTATCTTGTATAGTTATAAATACTAATCTGGCACCATTAGTCTTTAATTTTAAGTTTGTCATATATCTTGTCCTGTATTGTTGTATAGATATTGTCAAGTGACTTTTTTTCTTTATTTTGTTGCAACAAAACCTAATTTCAGACTCATTTTTCAAAATTTAAGTGGTACAATAGTTTAATATTATGATTGGCTATAACCATTGGGATACCAATTTTTTGCAAAGCCCAAAAGCCCTTGGTTATAAATATATGCACATTTCTGCTTCAGTAAGCAAAGCAATAGCAAACAAAAAGGTGTTTTTTTAAAAAAAATTAATCAAAGGCTTTTTATTCTAAGAAAATAACTGAAGGGGAAAAATCTTCAACATTAATACAAAGCTAATATAAACAAAATGTCAGCTTCTGTTTTGGATTTCAAAATACTTGTTTATAACATTAAATATTAAAATATAGTTATAAGAATGTTATAGCAAAAATGTCAAAGTGTATGCATAACCTGTAACTACATTTTATTTTGGTTTAATATTAAGCTATTTTCTTTTGGGTTATGCTAAAAAAAGTACTGGCTAGTAAGGTTTATGCTTTCACATATGTAACCAAAGTTTATTTGCTGTCAAAAACAAATTAATTCTAAAAAGCTCGGGCAATAATTCTGTTACTAACTCCCCTGCTAACCATAGTGCTTGGGGGAAGAGGGGAAGGCAATGCACCTTCTCACAGAAGACTGAGAGCATCTATTTTAGCAGTCGAGCACTATATTTATTATGAAAAAAAATAGCAATGCATGGTAAGTGAAAATGAATATCTATGCGAAAACTGCCAAAGAATCTAAAATGGGTATATTTGTGCTAAAGAACTGGGAAAAACAGAAGAAAAGCATTACTTGTGTTATACAAGACTTGATTCCTATTACACTGTAAAGAAACTAAACTAATCTGTATATAAATTTGGGTTATTGAAAAAAGAGAAATGTAAAACCAAACAAAAATGTTAATATGTATGTCTGTGACAAGGAACCAGTTCAATCAGCACACCAGGATGCTGTCCGCTCGACTAATACAAAGATGCCCCTTCTGCCACTTGCCTTTTATATGTTGAATGCAAACAAGTTACTTATTACATTTCACATGCTTTTTGTTATTATCCTGATCCTTCAACCTGCTAGTTCAAACAAAACTTCCCCATTCATTCTCCTTGTCATTCCCTCCTTATCTTGGGAGGGGTCGGTGTGTTCTTGCACCATTCCTTAAGAATGAGTTTAGGTAGTTACTTGATAGATCTGTGTGTGTTTGTACTAGGCTCTCTGGTCAGGAATGTGCTCACTTGGTTAGTTGACACCTAGTGTCTTACTATTCCACCAAGGTCAGGCCTACTCTGGTTCATCCTCTTAGTTATGCCTAGGGCTTTAGCAAGTCCTATGCCCTCCGGTCATCTGATGGCAGAGGCTGATTTAAGCAATAGGTTACATTCCACAGTGAGTAGTTCTGCAATTTCATATTCCAGTTCCTTCAGAACTCTTGGGTGAATACCATCTGGTCCTGGTGACTCATTACTGTTTAATTTAATGATTTGTTCCAAAACCTCCTCTAATGACACCTCAGTCTTGGACAGTTCCTCAGATTTGTCACCTAAAAAGAATCTCCCTCACATCCTCTGTGGTGAATACTGATGGAAACAATTCATTTAGCTTCTCAGCAATGGCCTTGTCTTCCCTGCATCCTCCTTTAGCACCTCGACCATCCAGTGATCCCAATGATTCTTTGGCAGGCTTCCAGCTGCTGATGCACTTAAAAATGCTGCTGTTAGAATTTGAAGAGGAACTAGCTAAATATAAAAATGCTTTCTTGGCCTGTCTGATTATATTTTTACACTTGACTTACCAGGGTTTATGCTCCTTTCTATTTTCTTCACCAGGATTTGACTTCCAATTTTCAAAAGACACCTTTCTGTCTCTAACCACCTCTTTAAATCTGTTGTTTAGCCATGGTGGTATGTTTGGTCCTTTTGCTTTCTTTGGTTTATTTATAATGGAGTATACATTTACTTTGACATTTATTATGGTGTTCTTAAATAGTCTTCATGCAGTTTGCAGACATTTCACCCTTCTGACTTTCCAAGTTTAATTTCTGCATGACTATGTAACGGAGTTGGGACTCACCACCTGGTGGTGCCTCCTGCTGGTTGTCTCCAGGAATTAGCTCTGTCCAGTAGAGCGCCCCCTCCTGGTGGTGTCCCGTCCATCATCTCGCCCTCAGTTGCTGTGTGGCCTTGCGTTGCTCCTAACTCATGCCATCCTCTTTCAGGACCACTGCCCTCCATCAGTGCCTCTTAGTCCATCCACATCCCCCTCTGGCGGGTTTTGGGGGGGAGGGTTGATCAGCAGTCTCTCAATGCCCCAGCCACCATGTTCCTACACATGCCCCAAAATCTAATCCCTCTTGTCAGGGATCTGGTGTAGTCTGTGATGGCTGCTCCCTATGGCCGGGTGTACTGCGGGGGGGGGGTGGGGGAGGCAGAAGGGGGTCCCGGCTCAGGGACCCTCTGGCAGCAGCCTCGCTGTCCTCCTTCTCTCCTCTCGTCTGTCTGCTTCCCTGGGCCGCTTCCCCTACGGCCCCTTGCAGGACCTGCAGGCTACGGGCTTGAGCTCCTGAGCCTGGCCAGCACTGCGCTGTCTGTGGTGCCAGTCTCCCACCTTCCCCTCTCCAAGGCCTGGGATAGACTGACTGCTCCCTGCCTGGGCAGCCTCTTATAGGACTGAACCTGGCCCTGATTGGCTCACAATAAGCCCTTCTCTAATTGGCTCCCTGTCTGCACAGGTGCCCTGACCTGCTGCAGCTCACACTCTCTGGGAGTGGGGCAGTCCACCCCACTACAGAGTAGCTTCCTCATTTTTGTGTAATTCCCCTTTTTGAAGTTAAGTGCTACTGTGGTGGGTTTCTTTAATATTTTTCCCTCTACAAGGATATTATATTTAATTCTTTATGGCTGCTATTACCAAGTGGTTCAGCTATAGCAACCTCTTGGACCAGATCCTGTGAACCACTTAGGAGTAAAGCAAGAATTGCCTGTCCCCTTGTGGGTTTCAAGACAAGTTGCTCCAAGAAGCAGTCATTCAGGCTGCCTATACATTTTATCTCTGAATCTCCTGCTGTGGTGACTTGTATCCAGTTAATATGAGGATGGTTGAAATCCCCATTATTATTGCATTTTCTGCCTTGAGCTTCCCTAATCTCCCAGAACATTTCACAGTTATTGTCACCATCCTGTTCAGGTGCTTGATAGTATATTCCTACTGCTACACTTATTGTTCAATCACAGAGTTTCTATCCGTAGAATTTCTGTAGTACACTGTGATTCATTTAAGATTTTTTACTTTACTTGACTCTGCTTTCTTTCATCTATACTGCCACTCTCCCACCAGCATGAACTTCTCTGTTGTTCCAATACCCTGGTGTTAGTGTGTCCTATTAATTATCCTCCTCTCACCAAGTGTCCATGATCCATATTATATCAATATCCTCACTTAATGCTCACTCTACTTCATCTCAGCATTTCTATATAAGCACTTGTACATTTTGTCAATATCCAGTTGCTTGCCTTCGTGATTCATAATTAAATGAAACTCTTGTGTGAGTGTTTCCCTTTGGCCCCTAACTGTACGTTACCAACATCTTTCCTGTCCTCAGCCATTAAATTCCCCTAGCCCTTAAATTCCTCCACAAACTTTCTAGTTGTACATGCCAGCAAGCTGGTTCTGTTTAAGTTCTGTGGAGTCCATCCTTCCTCTATATGTGCCTCCTTTCACAAAAGATTCCCCAGTTTCTAATAAACCTAAAACCTTCCTCCCTACACCAGCCTCTCATCCATGCATTAAGACCCTACAGCTCTGCCTTTCTTTCTGGCTCTGTGCTCTTCTCACTTCATTGAGGAGTGTCTAACAGAAGGACTCTGCCCTGATAGTCAGTGTCCCCCATATGTTGGTTTACTGAAGACTGTTAAAATTAGAAGCTAACAGTTTAAAAGATTTTCTGGTTCTGCTTGCAGATTAGGGGTCTCTGATGGAAGCTGTGTGATCTAGATCTTTAGCACGTAGTCTGCAAAGAGCCCACTTGGAGTAAGGAGGGCTGAGTTGTGTCTCTCTGCCTTATAGAGCAGCCTGCTTTGTCTCTCTGTTTTTGGCTGTGTGTGTTGGGGTCTGGATTTTAAGTATTATGCTGCATCCTTCCAGAAAGAGAAAATACAGAAATACTCTAACTTCTGTGTGTATGCCATGAACATCACACACTCCGAGTTATCTCCACAAATTCAGCAAATATTGCCTTCTCTGATAGTTCCAGTGGAATGGAGCTATGACATTTTCCACCAGCTTGGGGAACCTCACATATGTGGGACTCAGATCTGTCATAGGAGCTATGGAGATCACTGCATCAGCAGACAAGGAAAACCATGGAACTCCTCCTACTTAGAACTAAGTGCAGAACTGGTTTCCTCATTGCAGCTTGTTGTTGGTTGTTATAATGCTGCAACACCCCAAAACACCTCCAGATCACAAAAGAACCCACCAATCAAAACTGTATATGCTGGGATAAGCCCAAAGACTTGAAGAACCATACTGAACCTGTGAAGGACCCCAAAAGACCTCATTGAATATCCCTACCATAACCATGCTCCAACGGATGCAGTTACCCACATTCGTTTTGGTGGAGAGTTGGGGCAGGGATCCTATGTTGTACTGCCTCCATCCTATGCATACTGGGGTGAATGGTAGTCCCATTCTCCCATCAAGAGGATGCATATAGTGTGCTACCAAGCAGGGGAGCAAGGGGACATCAAGTATGGCTGGATCACCCTCTGTCCCTTGTGTACCCTGCAAAGACAAAATCCACTCTGGCCTCACTGACCTCCTCTTTCCAATTTAGCCACATATTTCCTTTGCTTTATGTATACTTAAAAAGTTTTTCGTGGGCTGCTGGGCCCCTGGTGGCATTTCTATAAAGAAGAAATTATTCTATAGGGGCATGAGGAATCTCTGCCCGGTGAATAAACAGAAGACTCTTGCATCAACAGGGGAATCTTAAATAGGAGTAGAGAGATTGTTTTATCTCTGTATTTGGTACTGTTGTGACCACTGCTGGAAAACTCTGTCCAGTTCTGGTGCCTACAATTCAAGAAAGATGTTGATACATCGGAGAGGGTTCAGTGAAGAGCCATGAGAATGATTAAAGGATTTAACAAACCTGCCTTATAGCGATAGACTCAAGGAACTCAATCTATTTAGTTTAAAGAACAGGTTAAAGGGTGATTTGATCACAGTTGATGAGTACCTACATGGGGAATATTTTTGATAGATCTTCAATCTAGCAGAGAAATATATAGCATGGTCCAATGGCTATAAATTCAAGCTAGGCAAATTCAGATTGGAAATGAGGTGTAATTTTTAATTGTTAGGATAATTAATCATAGGAACAATTTACCAAAGTTTGTGTTGGATTTTCCATCACTTGGAATTTTTAAATCAAGATTGGATGCTTCTTCTAAAAGATCTTCTCCAGGAATTATTTTTGGGAAATTCTCTGGCCTGTGTTAAGCAGGAGGTCAGACTAGTTTATTCCAAGGACAAAAGGGACAACTGTAATCTACAAATCTATGAAAATCACTTGAAAATTAGCAGAGTGTTAGGGGAAATGTTTGCTATTGGTCCTGATCCAAAGCCCAGTGACACCAGTGGCAGTCTCCTCTTGACATCAGTGGGCTTTGCATCGTGCCCATTGATCCGATCTGGGAAGCTGCTGAATGTCTTCCAGAGTATGATCTGCTCACTTCCCCAGAGCTAAACAGCCCCTTTCAATGTGACGAATATGACAGGAGATGCAAGTAATAACTACTCAGTAATTAGGAAAACTGCCTTGTTATTATGGCTACATTGTTCTTTACGAATCCCCAGGTATTTTTGGAAGTCCAGATTTCTGTGGTGAACAAGAACTCTTCAGACCATGTGCGCATCCTAACAAATGTTCCACTTTTTCTTCTGGATTCGGCACTCACCATAGTTCCCCAGGACTTTGTTCTTGGGGATTGGGTTGCTTTAATGTGCTCTGTGTGGGAGGCCTTAAAATGTAATCACAAACATAATTGCAGATGGGGAATCATCATTGAGTGGGAGTGTTTGTATAAGATCCCACAGGGATCAGTCCTTGGACTTGCATTATTTAATATTTTTAACAATGAGCTGGAAGAAAGCAAAATCATCACTGATAAAATGTGCTGATGACAGAAAAATTTGAGAGTGGTAAATAATGAAGAGAATAGGTCATTGAAACAGAGCGATCTTGACCACTTGCTAAGCTGTGTGCAAGCAAACAGTGTGCATTTCAGTTTGGCTAAATGTAAATGTATACATCTAGGAACAAAGAACGTAGGCCCTGCTTATGGGATGGAGGACTTTATCCTGGGAAGCAGTGACTCTCAGAAAAGGTTGGGAGTCATGGTGGATAATCTGAAATATGAGCTTCCAGTGTGATTTTGTGGCCAAAAGTGTTAACGTGATCCTGGGATGCCTAAATAGGGAATGTGGAGTAGAAGGAGAGAGGTTACTTTATCTCTGCATCTACCACTTGCATGACCACTGCTCTAATACAGTGTCATGTTGATACATTGGCGAGGGCTCAGAGAAGAGCCACGAGAATGCTTCGAGGATTGGAAAATACTTTTATAGTGATAGACTCAGTGAGTTCAATTTATTTAACTTAACAAAGAGAAGGTTAAGGGGTGATACAGTCTATAAGTACCTATCCTGGGACCAAATATTTGATAATTGGCTCTTTATTCTAAAAGAGAAAGTCATAACATTGCCCAATGCCTGGAAGTTGAAGTTAGAAAAATTCAGACTGGAAATACGGTTTTAGCAGTGAGGATAACTAATCATTAGAACAAGTTACCAAGGCTCATGATAGATTCTCCATCACTGACAATTTTTAAATCAAGACTGAATGTTTTTTTCTGAAAGATCTGCTGTAGAAGTTATTTTGGGGAAGTTCTATGACCTGTGTTATACAGGAGGTCAGAATAAATGACGACAATGGTCCCTTTTGGCTTAGGAATCCATGCATGAATCTGTTAATTCAAATGATTTTCTAGTGCTGCAGAGATGCATTATTCATAATGACCAGAGGCAGGGTTTAGGAGTCAGGGAGTGAGCCCCTGAGTTTCTTAACACATACATCCCTGACATCATATTCCCCCTTTCTTCTCATATGACGTTTGCAGAAATAATCTACAAATAGCAGATATCTGCAAAGCCAGAATAGGGGAAAACTGACTAGAGGCTCATGCTAATGCTACTTTTGCAACTTTAATGTGAGTCTTTTGGAGTTGGGGACATTGATGCTAGTTTTCTGCCTGCAGGCAGAATTAAATGCTATAGATCTATGAAACTCTAGAGCAACAATCTTACTGCTGGTCGTTGAGAGAGGTCATAGAATGTGATATTTTTGTATATACCAATATACAACACACCATCATGCATGTGTGTTAATTTGATTTTTTTGAATTGGAATTGATACTAACGGAAGAAGCTGTTTTTCTTCAATTTGTTTCCCATGGAAGCACTGGTAAAATGTATATTATGTCCCACTTCTAGGCTATCTTGTAGTTCATTGACATTTCACTATAAATGATTGGACGTTATTGTGCAAATTCCCTTGAAGAGAAGTAAAAAGCAGGAGCAGAGGGACGTGGTCTCATATGTGGAACCCTCCCTCCAGATAATGCCATGGTATCCTCTCACACTGAGGATACCCCTCTGAGGGAAAGAACCCAGTTATTAAGGACAGGTCCTCTTGACCTGCTGCTCACAAACAGGGAAGAATTGGTAGGGGAAGTAGAAGTAAGTGGCCACCTAGATGGCATCTGACAAAGTGGGTATTCACCCACGAAAGCTTAAGAGTCACTTTTCACCTAGGCAGCAGTGACCATGAGATGGCTGAGTTCAGGATCCTCACTAAAGAAAGAAAAAAGAGTAGCAAAATACGGACCCTGGACTTCAGAAAAGCAGACTTTGACTCCCTCAGGGAACTGATGGGCAGGATCCCCTGGGAAGCTAATATGAAGGGGTCAAGGGGTCCAGGACAGCTGGCTGTATTTTAATGAAGCCTTATTGAGGGTGCAGGAACAAACCATCCTGATGTGCAGAAAGAATAGTAAATATGGCAGGGGACCAACTTGGCTTAACAGTGAAATCCTCGGTGAGCTTGAACTCAGAAAGGAAGCTTGCAAGAAGTGGAAATTTGGACAGATGACTAGGGAGGAGTATAACAATACTGCTCGAGCATGCAGAGGTGTAATCAGGAAGGCCAAGGCACCACTGGAGTTGCAGCTAACAAGGGATGTGAAGGGTAACAAGAAGGGTTTCTACAGATATGTTAGCAACAAGAAGGTGGTCAGGAAAAGTGTGGGCCCCTTACTGAATGAGGGAGGCAACACAGTGACAGGTGATGTGGAAAAAGCTGAAGTACTCAATGATTTTTTTGCCTCAGTCTTCACAGACAAGGTCAGCTCCCAGACTGCTGTCCTGGGCAACACAGTATGGGGAGGAGGTGACCAGCCCTCTGTGGTGAAAGAACAGGTTAAGGACTATTTAGAAAAGCTGGACATGCACAAGTCCATGGGTCCAGATCTAATGCATCTGAGGATGCTGAGGGAATTGGCTGATGTGATTGCAGAGCCATTGGCCATTATCTTTGAAAATTCCTGGCAATAGCGGGAGGTCTCAGATGATTGGAAAAAGGCAAATACAGTGCCCATCTTTAAAAAAGAGAAGAAAGAGAACCTGGGGAACTACAGACCAGTCAGCCTCACTTCAGTTCTGGGCAAAATCAAGGAGCAAATCCTCAAGGAATCCATTTTGAAGCACTTAGCAGAGAGGAAAGTGATTAGGAACAGTCAACATGGATTCACCAAGGGCAAGTCATACCTGACCAACCTTATTGCCTTCTTTGATGAGATAACTGGCTCTATGGATAGGGGGAAAGTGGTGGATGTGATATACCTTGAATTTAGCAAAGCTTTTGATACGGTCTCCCACAGTTCCTCACTCTTATATAGTGGGATTTTCATCCATAGATCTCAAATCATTTAAAAAAGGTCAGGGTCATTATCCTCATTTTATAGATGGGAAAACTGAGGCATATGAGGGGAAGGGACTTGCCTAAGTTTCCCCAGCAGTGCACTTGCCTGACAGTAAATAGAGCCCAGTTTCCCATTTATCACTGTGGGTGGATTGGTTTTTACTCGAGCTCATTGAAGTTCTTCATCTGAAAAATATTTCCATCAGCCATTGTGGCAGTCATAACTGACTATTTTTCTCCGAAATATTTCTATTTTGAAGAAGTGTTTCAATGTCCTGATTGAAAAGAATGAAACAGAAACATGTTTTGGATTGTCACTGTGATATAAGAGGAAAATTCCCTTTTAATTTCTACCTAAAATGTCACTGCATTTTGTTTTTTGAAAACAAAATTGGTTTTCCATTTACCCTTCTGGGATTTTTTGTGCCTCTCTACCCCGATACTTTCTGAAAAGCCCTGAAAATCCACTTCCCACACACAAACTCCCTCTTTTACTGGAGGGAGTAACACGGGTGGGGGACGTTAAGAGAGTGTGCAAAAGTATGACCCCCCCACGCACACACTTTTCATGATTTATTGCTGGTCTGCTGCTGGAAATGTAGCGCAGGAGAACTGTTAGTGATCTGACCTGCTCTAGTTTTCACCCACACTCCCTCATTGGAGGCAAGGTGCTCAGAAACCCTGAAATCTCTGCCTGCCAGAAGCCAGAAGAGGAAGGCAGGGGTGAAAAACTCCACTGAAGCTCTGATACTGGCCAGTGCCAGAGAGAGGATTCTGAGCTCGATGGACCATTGGGCTGCTGCCATGTGGCAGCTCTTGTGACACCATGGGGATGGATAAAGCTCACCGCAGTCAGATCATAATAGTAGGGTAACAACAGCAGGAGGGGAAGAGGAACGTGCAGCGCAGCCCAGCGAGGAGAGGACAGCTGCCTGCAGCTGGTGGCAGGGAAGCATTGTGGGCTGAAACACACTGTTGTCCTCTTGAGCAGGAGGAAGGTGCTGCTGGCGAGCACTTCCTGTTGATTGTGGAATACACAATAGCTGGTGCAGTGCAGAGACATGGCTCTAGTCCGGGAGATCACGCGGCAGAGTCTGATCCCATTTGCCCCTGTGTAAACCTGGAGCAACTCAACTGACCTTATTCCAGCTTTGTGCTGTGGTAACAGGGCAGAGCCCTGGTGCCTGGCCAGCTCCCTGGCTGGCTGGACTGCTCATCTCTTCTGCGTACTATGGAGGATCTGGCCTGTCAGTGTGAGTAGAGGGAACCACTTTTTCAAGCTCTCCTCCGGCTCCGTTTCGCACAGCAGCACAACCAAGAGCAGGATTTAGCCACTGAAATACGGTATCACTTGGTTAGCCGGAGCTGGGCAGCAAGTCCTTCTCTGCTAGCATTGACTGAACACAATTCTGAAATAAAGCAGACAAAAATTTCCTCGTTCATATAAGGCCCTGCCCGAGCTAGGAGGCTTTTTCTAGACCACACGTGATGCTTGTTCGCTGCGTGGGCAGCCTGCACTCCCCTCTCTGTGGGATGAAAGGCAGAAGAGCCCAGAAAATCCACTTCATACACACAGACTCTGCCCTAGGATGGTGCTATTTTGTCAGCACTGAAAATGGCTCATTATTAATAGAACACAAGAGAAGTTTTTTAGTCAGGCCTGAGCCACTGGACGCGTGGTGAGGATTCAAAGAGAGGACAGGCAGGCAGACCTCATTCATCGCGGCTGGGGAAAATGCCAGTAATTGCAATTCCTCTAGGGACTCTGGATACATCTTCTCACAAAACGAGGCCTCCTTTGCTTGCTAATGAACCAGGGCTCTGAGGAGACTGAGGGCAGGGCCGGCTCCAGGCGCCAGAGCAACAAGCAAGAGCTTGGGGTGGCCAACGGAAAGGGGGCAGCACGTCTGGCTCTTCGGTGACAATTTAGTGGTGAGTCCCTCAGTCCCTCTCAGAGGGAAGGACCTGTCGTTGAATTGCTGCCAAAGAATGAAGCAGCGTGGTAGAGCTGATCGCGGCTTTATCTTTTTTTTGTTTTTTTCGCTTGCTTAGGGCAGCAAAAATGCTGGAGCCAGCCCTGCCTGAGGGCACCTGAATTGCAACTGCAGAGTCTGTGTTTGACCCTGCAAGGTGCTGAGCACCCTTAGTTCCTCCTGTCTCCTGGGGGTGGAAATAGCTCGCATTGTCCAGGGTCAAGCCCTCAGGGTGTCCACCAGAGGAACGTTGCTGGAGCAGTCTGGCTGATCAAAGCAGAGAGACTCCCTTTCAGAGAACTGACTCCATTTTAACAAGCTGTCTTTAAAGTTCAGGCAGATGATCTTATCTCCCTCTTCCCAGAGTCTATGTTTCAATCTTTAAAAGGCCATTATGTGATTGGAAATTCTCTGAACAATTAAGCACTTGTGTTTTCCTATTTGAAAGTGTAATGAATATGGATGGCATTGCTGTTGTTCGTTTGCAGCGTGTTCATAGTAAATTATCAAAAGATTTTGAAAAATGCTAGAACTGTGACTAGACGACATGATTAGCCAAAGAAAGCTGTAGCAATGGGGAGACTACCGCAGAATGATTTATGCTTGGGGGGAGGTGGGTGGATTGCTGTGTATTGTATTTTGCATAATACTTGAAAGTTTTCCAATCCTTTCTGCTGAGTTTCAAATGCTTAATCATTCAATTCATAAATCGGTTCATTTGTCTCATTTCCATATGTATTCTTAATAGTTAAATTTCAAGATTGTCATAGAATCATGGAAATGTAGGACTGGAAAGGGCTTTGATAAGTTATCTAGGCCAGTCCCCCGCAGTGAGTGTTCTGTAGATCATCCCTGGCAGGTGTTTGTCTAACCTGTTCTTAAAAACCCTCTACAGATGGAGATTCCACAACCTCTGATGGTAATTTCTTCCAGTGTTTAACCACTCTGACGGTTAGGCTTTTTTTTCCCTCTAATGTCCAACCTACACCTCCCTTGCTGCAATTTAAGCCCATTGCTTCTTATCCTGTCCTCAGTGGTTAAGGAGAACAATTTATCACCCTCCTCTTTATAACAACTTTTCATTTACTTGAAGATGTACCATGTGCTGTGCTTAACCTTTTCTTCTTTAGACTAAACAAACCCATTTTTCCCAGTCTTTTCTCACAAGTCATGTTTTCCAGATGTTCAATAATTTTGTTGCTCTTCTCTGGACTTTCTCCAATCTGTCCACATCTTTCCTGAAGTGCGATGCCCAGGACTGGACACAATACTCCAAGTAAGGCCTTATCAGTGCTGAATAAAGTGGAAGAATTGCTTCTTGTATCTTGCTTACAACACTCCTACTAATACATCCCAGAATGATTTTTTTTTTGCAACAATATGATATTGCAGCCATCCTGCCTGACTTTGTCACAGCAGCTAAGGACGCTTAATCTACTTAGTTTATCGAACAGAAGGTTAAGGGGTTACTTGATCAGAGTCCATAAGTGCCCACATGAGGAGAAGATTTCTAGTAGAGGGCTCTTTAGTAGACAAAAGCCACTATGTGACCCAATGCCTGGAAATTCAAGCAAGAAAAATTCTAACTGGCAATAACGTGCAAGCAAGAACAATTAGCCATTGCAATAGCTTATCTAGAGAGGTGGCGGATTCTCCATCACTTACTGGAACATTTTAGAATAAGAGTAAAATCCATCTGTGCAGGAGACAGAAGTTTCTTTGGGAGCTGGTCCAAGATGTGGAATGAGCTCCCCCAGGAACTATCACTAACCTGCCCACCTTCTGCTCCAAAGACGAGGCAGAACACTGCTTCTCCCTGCCTTTTCTAATATAGAGAAATAGATTTTATTTTAAAAATAAGATCCTTTATGTAATGCAGCTTTTCCATTAGATCTCCACAAGGTATTTTTCTATGCATCTGTGGTTTATTCAGTGATCTGGGGGATTTTAATCACAAAATGGTAAATCCAAGGAGAAGGAAGAGCTGGATGAAGAGAAGCAGTAGTCAGTAACTTTAGAGATTATGATGTATGCAACATAAATTCTATATAAAAATGTTAAAACTAAAATGCCTCCATGCTGACTAATAGGACTCTATGTTTCCAAAACTAAACTGGCTCATTTTTAAGAGAACTATACCCAAGAACGCTGTAACTGCAGCTGGCATTCCAGCCATGTGCACACAGACTAACTTCCCAGCACCTTCTCCAAACCCATGCTCCTTCCTCCAATTTTCATGCTACTGAGAGAAGGCTATTTAAACTACCACAGCCTCAGGGGAGCTGTGTCTCTGACACTGTCAATTTACATATTTTTTTCTATTATTTAATCCTAAAGACTCTTCTCTCCTTGCTTGGCAGAAATGTTTCCAGTAACTTTAACACTCACGTTTGTGGTTTGATGCTAAATCTATTTGCCTGCATATACCTGTTAGATTATGCAGTATTAAACAACAGACCCTAAACGGTTTTATTATGAATGAAAACAATAAGATAAATATTATCTTCATTTAGGGAAATACTCAGGCTGTGGCTAGACACATAAAGTTTCCAATGAACACAATACCAATGTGCATTATAAATAATTTCTAGAAATATGTTCTTAAAATGTGTTTGGTAAGTAATGCATATGCCCAGCCTGCCTTAGACAAAGGAAGGTATATTTGCTTGTCTGATCATCCTGGTCGTCATGCAGAGACAACGAAGGGCCATTTACGCATAAATTAAACCAAGCTATGAAGCTAACAGTCAGGGGAGAAGACAGCACATTGTCTGTACCCCAAAAGGAGAGGGCAAATGTATCAGTGCAAAGGTTTACTGGTCTATAAAGACAGGAAGGGATCTGAACCTCAAGCGATAAGCAATTGAATCAATTGATTGTATGCACTGTTACTGTACTAGAAAAGTGTCTTGAGTACGGTTTTCTATGAAAGTCTGTGATTAATATAATTGTGAAATGCACGCATTAACACTCTGTGAGGAAATATGGATGCTTACTGATAGTATCCTTTAACATCTGAGACCGAATGCAGGGAGAAACAGGTTCTACCCCAAACAGGAGGGAAAGCAGCTATCCAACGTTCTCCAATGTAAATTGTGTTATGAAATCAATGCAATGGCAGTCCCATTTACACACAAATCAGCAGGAGTCTGGGGAGTCCACAGGAATGGACGAAGAGCAGGAAGCCTTCTTACCTCTTGTAAGAGGGGCAATGAACTTTGGGGTGATATAACAGAGACAAAAGACAATTGAGTTGTCCATCATTTGTGGGATTCCAGGGACCAGACCTCTTGAAATCGTCTCCTTCAGCCAAAAGGCCTGAAGTTTCTGGGAACTGAGTTTTAGTGAGAAACAGGACTAGGCAAAGATTGTAACTTGCTGAAATTAAGTTTTAGTCTTAGAAGGGTATTTTCACTTTCTATCTTTTCCCGTTATTGCTGGTATCAATTAATGACTTTGTCTAATAAACTCTTTCTGCTTCCGTTATAACTCGTTTCAGTGCTGTGACGGAAATAAGAGTGTTGTCAAACCCCAGTGAATTAATGAGCTGCAGTGTGTTATCTCTGTAAAGGAGCAAAAAACTCAATAATTTCTGTGAGTGTTCCAGGAGAGGGCGGGGCACTGCAGGGGGCGTCTCTGGGGAACTCAGGAGTTGGGGTTCACAGTTTGTTACCTGGGAGGCAAGGTGTGGATGAGCAGAGCCCTGAGGCATTTGCTGGCCAGGCAGACAAGCTGGTATGTCAGGGAGAGTTACATAACTTGGCATTAGCAAACCTCTCACTTGCTGAGGCTGAGAGGGGGAACACAGGAAATCACAGTTCTGAGAACCTCAGAAGTTTTCCACATTGGCAGACAGAAAAATCAGGACTGGGAAGGTGCTGGGGTCACTCTGCTAACAGTAAGTGCATGGTGGAAGGCGGGGTGTGACCTGCAAGCTTGTGGGCTGGCTGCTGATGTCCAGCTGTGAGTCACAGCATCATGGCATTGAAGGCACCCAGAGGTGCAGGGCAGGTGGCGACACAACCCCTCACTGGTCTGGGTGAACCCCAGGGTGTCACACACATGCCAAGAGACAAAGAATGCAGGTCACAGTTCTGTGGCAGGGGGCTGTATTTTGCACAGCAATGTCACTGAAAAGGACTTGGGGGGCTGGTGGATATCAACTCACAGTACGATGTGATGGCTCGGAGAGCAAATGAAACAACTGGATGTGTAAGCAGGGGAAGTAAGGAAGTGTATTTCCTCTGGATACAGCCATAGCAAGACCATTCTGGGCCTAGTTCAAGGGCTGGAGTCCACACTTCAAAAGAATGTTGACAACCTGGAAAAAGGTCAGAAAAGAGCTAGGAGGAGGATTCAAGGTCTCGAAAACCTGTCTCAGAATGAAGCATGTGGCAAGGCACCTCCTCCACCTTGGCAGGCTCAGTGCCTCCCTCTCCGGCGGTGGGGTCCTGGAGTAAGGCAGCCCCACTCTGGATGGGGTTTACCCTCCCACTTGGAGCAGAGGGGGAGCAATATTTCCCACAGTTTTCCAGGCAGACCTTGGGGCAGGCTCTCTGTCAAACAAACAAACTCCAGGACAAAACACAGGGGAATAACTTTCCCGCCCACCCCAATCCCATTGAGGGTGGGTGGCCTTGTTACAGGCCCTGGAGAGCCAGCCCTTCCCCTAAACAGGCAGTCTGTTCTGTGGCTTCTTCTGGAGGGAAGAGAGCAGCCCTCTGTCCTGGAGCAGGCGATGTCCTTGCTGCCACTAGCCCTGCAACAGCTTTTCTTCTCTCCTCCTCTCTCAGCAGAGCAGGGGCTTTTAAGGGTCTCAGGAAGCCTTTAATTAGCCCCAAGTGTCCCTAATTCACTGAAGTTAACCCCTTCTCAGCTGATAGGGAAAAGGGCCTCTAATCTACCTGCTTTTCAACACCCTCTTGCACTGTGGCTGTCCAGGGTTCTCTGCTCCATGCCCCCTTCCGGTTCCTTAGTTTTGGACTTTGACCCCCACACCTGTTCCAGTTGTTGCCTTTGTTGTCCCCCAAACTCAGTAGGGTTCTGGGTTTAGTAGCCTCTCCCTAGACTTGTGCCCACCCACCTCCCAGCACCCAACAGGAACACCCTCTTGCAGCCATCCTGCCTGACTTTGTCACAGCAGCTAAGGACGCTTAATCTACTTAGTTTATCGAACAGAAGGTTAAGGGGTTACTTGATCAGAGTCCATAAGTGTCCACATGAGGAGAAGATTTCTAGTAGAGGGCTCTTTAGTAGACAAAAGCCACTATACGAGCCAATGCCTGGAAATTCAAGCAAGAAAAATTCTAACTGGCAACAAAGTGCAAGCAAGAACAATTAGCCATTGCAATAGCTTATCTAGAGAGGTGGCGGATTCTCCATCACTTACTGGAACATTGTAGAATAAGAGTAAAATCCATCTGTGCAGGAGACAGAAATTTCTTTGGGAGCTGGTCCAAGATGTAGAATGAGCTCCCCCAGGAACTATCACTAGCCTGCCCACCTTCTGCTCCAAAGGCGAGGCAGAACACTGCTTCTCCTTGTCTTCTCTAACATAGAGAAATAGATTTTATTTTAAAAATTCCAAAATAAAACACTCCGCTGCACACACTTCTCCCCCAGGACAGAGGCTGAGAGAAGACATGACAGATGTTAAAGATGTTCCTTAATGTGATACTAGACGGCAGTCAGATCCTACGATGAGCATGGTATAAGAACTTATATAGAATGGAGAAGAAACCTGGTGGTCAGGAAGCAGGACCCTCACTCATAATGCATTAAGAAATCTCTGGACAGCGTCTGACAGTGAAACTCCAGCTCGATCTCTCATTCACTGCCCATCACAATAAAAGCACTGCCCCTGCCAGCTGTGTGAGGGAAGAGGGTAACTGACACAGACCTTGAGAGAGCTCCTCTGAGCCACATACCAGGTGGCTCCAGCAGGAGCCGTATCAGTCCACCTCTGGGAGGAAAGTCAGCTGCATGTCTGAACCACTGAAGACATGAGTCCCTGGGGCCCCAAAGAAGACCGGATGGAACCCCAGTGGATATGTAAGTATCATAAACAGATAGTTAAGAGTTAATGCCTCTTTTACCTGTAAAGGGTTAAGAAGTTCACCTAGACTAGCTGACACCTGACCAGAGGAACCAATGAGGGAACAAGATGTTTCAAAAGGAAGGAGGGAAGTTTCCTTTGTTTAGAGTTTCAGTTTTAGCCGGAGTGAAAAAGATCAAAGAACCAGCCTCTTATCACAGTAGAAAGTTTTAGAAAGGCATAAATAGGTTTATGTTTATTTTCTTTGTAACTTGTCTTGGTACCATTAAGGGAATTATCAAATTTGCGTATTCTTGTGTGTATTAAGATCTTTGCCCAGGGGAACATCCTATGTGTTTTTAATCTGTTGTCTGTGAGAGTAGCTGGTATGCTAATCTCTCCCAGGGGGTTTTCTTTTACGTTTCTTTTCTTTAATTAAAAGCCTTCTTTTTAAACACTTGATTGATTTTTTCCTTGTTTTTAGATCCAAGGGGGTTGGATCTGGATCCACCAGGAGTTGGTGGGAGAAAGGAGGGGGGATGGTAAATTTCTCCTTGTGTTAAGATCTAAGGGGGCTGGATCTGTGTTCACCAGGAAATTGGTAAAGTCTCTCAAGGCTACCCAGGGAAGAAAATTAGTGTTTGGGGGTGGTGGCAGCGATACCAGATCTAAGCTGGTAATTAAGCTTAGAAGTGTCCGTGCAGGCCCCCACATCTGTACCCTAAAGTTCAGAGTGCAGAAGGAACCTTGATGTGGTGGCAGAGGTGGGATTTTTTAGGAACCAAAAGCCAGATTTTTTTTTCCTACTTTGAGATGCTGGGGAAGCAGTGAAGGAGAGATACCCTGAAGGCAAACAGAAAAGAGATTCTAACAGAGGGCTTTTTATTAGAAGGGAAGCTCCAGCTGTGATCACTGGAGGGTCATTAACATTGCCAAGGCAAGTCACAGAAACCTGTTTACTTGTTTTTTTTCTAAAGAGTCACACTGCAGTAACCAAAGATTCCAAGCTGTTCTCCCTGCCCCCCCCCCCCCGGCCTCAGATAGCTAAGGTAGACCAGGGGGGAAATGTCAGGCAAAGAAAAAAAAACATACAACAGCAGCTGGAATTAGCCAAACTCCAGGCTGAGGAGAGCCAAAAGGAACATGACAGACAGATGGCCAGGGCTGAGGCTGCCCACAAAAGAGCTATGGAGGAGAAACAAAAAGAGATGGAGGCAAGAGAAAAAGAGATGGAGGTGAGACAAAACAAGATGGAGGAGAGGGAAAGAGAGAGAAAGCATGAACTGGAATTAGCAAGGGCTAAGCAGGATGCACCAGCCAACCTTAACAACCCTTCTCCAGGTACTGCTTCCCATCCCAGAAAATTCCCCACCTACAAGGCAGGTGATGATACTGAGGCCTTCCTAGAAAATTTCGAAAGGGCCTGCCTTGGGTACGGCATCTCTACAGACCAGTACATGATAGAGCTGAGGCCACAGCTCAGTGGACCCTTAGCAGAGGTGGCGGCTGAAATGCCTAAGGAACACATGAACGATTGTAAACTTTTTCAAACCAAGGCCAGACTCAGAATGGGGCTAACACCTGAGCATGCCCGTCGGCGGTTCCGAGCCCTAAGGTGGAAACCAGATGTGTCATTTACCCAACCCGCCTACCACATTGGAAAGAATTGGGATGTCTGGATATCAGGAGCTGTGGAAGCTCTGTCCTTTCTAATGCAAATGGAGCAGTTCTTAGAGGGTGTTCCTGAGGAAAGAGAAAGGTACATCCTAGATGGGAAGCCCAAAACTGTAACCGAGGAGGGGGAGATTGGAGCCAAATGGGTGGAAGTGGCAAAAAAGAAAAATACTACTAGCAATTGGAGTGAATATCAGAGAGGGCAAACCGAAACCAAACCCTATCACCGGGAGCAACCCAAGGCCCCACCTACAACACAAGGAAAGCCACAGACACCTTATTGTCCCACCTCACCAGTCTCCAGCAACCCACCTTGGCCTAGTGATCAGTCAGTTTAGCGATGTTTTAAATGTAATGAACTGGGACATATAAAGGCCCACTGCCCCAAGAACTCCAACCGATTACAGTTCATTGCCCCACAATCACACCAAAGATCCCCAGGCCCAGATGCCTCTCAAATACCCTCGGAGCAAAGGGAAACCTTGAGAGTGGGTGGAAAGAAGGTTATCGCGTAAAGGGACACTGGAACACAAGTGTCAGCTATCCACCAATCCTTAGTGGATCCCCAATTCATCAACCCAGAGGCCCAAGTGTCAATTCACTCATTCATGTCAAAATCTTTAAACTTGCCTACAGCTGAGTTGCCTGTCCAGTACAAGGGCTGGTCAAGAATGTGGACTTTTGCAGTCTATGACAATTATCCCATCCCCATGCTACTGGGGGAAGACTTGGCCAACCATGTGAAGCTGGCCAAGAGGTTGGGAATGGTCACATGTAGCCAGGCCAAGCAATCTTCCACACCCATCCCTGTTCCTGAGCCATCCACCAGGGCCCCGTCTGTGTTACCAGAGACCCAGACAGAGGTGGTGGAACTGGATCTTCTACCCATGAATGCTATAGCCGTAGTGAATCCAGTCCCAAAACTGGAACTGGCAAAGCAACCAGCACCAGAACCATTGCTTGCAAACTCCTCTACAACTCCAATGCCAGAGGGCACCAGCGGGCCTGAACTGGCAGAAGCAGCAAACAACCATACCCCAGAGGCTCAGCCAGAGCCTGAAATATCACATAGTGCACCAGCGGAGAGCGATTCACAATCAACAAAAACAACCCCATCACCTACATCACTTCCAGAGGGACCAAGCCCAAGTCCACAGTCTAAGGAGAAACAGGAGCCAGCAAACAGAGCTGCCAACAGGGGAGTTTCAGAGGGTGTTCTGTTGGAGGAGCAGGTTTTTGTAGTTTGTGGATTGTATTGTGTAGTGTGTGTGTGTGGAGGCTGCTAGGGGCAGTGTGCTGGGAGAGCAGGGGAGCCCTGATTAGGGGGCGGGGCTTACCTGATTAGGGGTCCTATAAAAGTAGCCAGCCAGTCATGCAGCGGCACAGACAGCTGCAGCGGCACAGGGGCCAGCAAACAGAGCTGTAAACAGGGAAGTTTCAGAGGGAGTGTCCAGGGGGAGGTTGCAGGGGAGACTAGAATAGAGGAACTGACAGGCCTGTTAAGGGTGTGGGTGGTGGTCTGGTGCCTGCTGGGGGTTTGTGTTGTGTTCTGTTCCATGCACTACCAGGATTTAGGTGGGAAGGCCATGACTGATACAGAGGGAGCAGTGAAAGACACAATGAGTATGACTGGATGTGCAAGCTGCAGCATGTACATGATCCTGGAGGAGGCGCCTGAGAAGAGCTTTGTCTGCATGAAGTGCCGCCTGATAGAGCTGATGGAAGAGAAGATCCGAGGACTGGAGATGCAGGTGCAAACTCTGGTTGAGTTCAGAAGGGGGTTTGAGCAGACGATGGAGCACAGACACGAGGGGGCTGAAGGGATAAGCTCAGACGTGCAGATGGAAGCAGGACCAAAGAATTCAGAGGAGAGACTGCTGGGGGAGGAAAGTGGACGGTGGAAGCATGTGACTAAAAGAACCAGGCAGAGGAAAAGACGGGGCCAATGAAGGAGAAATAGAACTCAGGAACAGGTTTGCAGAGTTGGAAAATGAAGAAGGGGCACAGCAGGTGGTCGCTGAAGGAGAGAGGGCAAGGAAAAAGAGAAGAGCTGATAGTCCTGCAAGAGGAGGGGAGGAGTCAATGGAGGCAACACCAAATATAAGCCCCAGGAGGATTGCAAGGGTGAATAGGAATCTAGAGGACTTGCAGCCAGCAGGTGCAGGGGATAGACCGGAGAATCACACTGTCACCAGGAAAAGGCAGGTCTACATGATTGGAGACTCCTTACTGAGAAGAATAGACAGGCCTGTAATTAGAGCTGATTGGGAGAACAGAAGGGTGTGCTGTCTGCCGGGTGCTAAGATACAGGATGTGGACCTGAGGCTGAAAAAGATCCTAGCAGGAGAGGGAAAGAATCTGTTGATTGTCCTTCATGTGGGAACGAATGATACAGCTAGATTCTCGCTGGAATGTATCAAGGGAGACTATGCCAGGCTGGGGAAGACGCTTAAGGAAATCGAGGCTCAGGTGATCTTCAGTGGGATTCTGCCGGTTTCTAGAGAAGGGTGACAAAGGTGTGTGACAAGATTATGGCGATCAACAGATGGCTCAGGCAGTGGTGCTATAAGGAGGGCTTTGGGATGTACGGCCACTAGGAAGAATTTACGGACAGAAGACTGTTCTCTCAGGATGGACTTCACCTGAGTAAGGAGGGAAATAGACTTCTAGGACGGAGGCTTTCTGAACTGATTAAGAGAGCTTTAAACTAGGAATTTGGGGGACATGGTTGGGAGATGTCCAGGAGATCTCCACGCCAGAATTTAACTTTGAGAGAGAAGTAAACAAAGTAAGAGGGGATACAGCCGTGGACAGAAGAATTGACATATGGAGGAAGGGTAGTGTAGATAGCAGACTAACAAGTGATACTGGTGGTAGAATGTCTGTGTCTAACAGGGTAAAGAATGTCAGTGAAGCCAAACAGCAAAAATTAAAATGTCTGTACACTAATGCGATGAGCCTAGGGAACAAAATGGAGGAACTAGAGCTACTGGTGCAGGAAGTGAAACCAGATATTATTGGGATAACAGAAACATGGTGGAATAGTAGTCAGATACAGGTATTGAAGGCTATGTGCTGTTTAGGAAAGACAGAAATAAAGGCAAAGGTGGTGGAGTAGCATTGTACATCAATGAAGAGGTTAACTGTAAAGAAATAAGAAGTGATGGAATGGACAAGACAGAGTCTGTCTGGGCAAAAATCACACTGGGAAAAAAAGCTACCAGAGCCTCCCCTGAGATAGTGCTTGGGGTGTGCTACAGGCCGCTGGGATCTGATTTGGATACGGATAGAGACCTCTTTAATGTTTTTAATGAAGTAAACACTAATGGGAAATGTGTGATCATGGGAGACTTTAACTTCCCAGATATAGACTGGAGGACAAGTGCTAGCAAGAATAATAGGGCTCAGATTTTTATGGATGTGATAGCAGATGGATTTCTTCACCAAGTAGTTGAAGAACCAACAAGAGGGGATGCCATCTTAGATTTGGTTTTGGTGAGTAGTGAGGACCTCATAGAAGAAATGGTTGTAGGGAACAACCTTGGTTCGAGTGATCATGAGCTAATTCAGTTCAAACTAGATGGAAGGATAAACAAAAATAGATCTGGGATTAGGGCTTTTGACTTCAAAAGGGCTAACTTTAAAGAATTAAGGAAATCAGTTAGGGAAGTGGACTGGACTGAAGAACTTGTGGATCTAAATGCGGAGGAGGCCTGGAATTACTTTAAGTCGCAGCTGCAGAAACTATCGGAAGCCTGCATCCCAAGAAAGGGGAAAAAAACCATAGGCAGGAGTTGTAGACCAAACTGGATGAGCAAGCATCTCAGAGAGATGGTTAAGAAAAAGCAGAAAGCCTACAAGGAGTGGAAGATGGGTGGGATTAGCAAGGAAAGCTACCTTAGTGAGGTCAGAACATGTAGGGATAAAGTGAGAAAGGCTAAAAGCCAAGTAGAGTTTGACCTTGCAAAGGGAATTAAAACCAATAGTAAAAGGTTCTATAGCCATATAAATAAGAAGAAAACAAAGAAAGAAGAAGTGGGACCGCTACACACTGAGGATGGAATGGAGGTTAAGGATAACCTAGGCATGGCCCAATATCTAAATAAGTACTTTGCCTCAGTCTTTAATAAGGCTAATGAGGAGCTTAGGGATAATGGAAGGATGACAAACGAGAATGAGGATATGGAGGTGGATATTACCACATCTGAGGTAGAAGCCAAACTTGAACAGCTTAATGGGACAAAATCGGAGGGCTCAGACAATCTTCATCCAAGAATATTAAAGGAACTGGCGCATGAAATTGCAAGCCCATTAGCGAGAATTTTTAATGAATCGGTAAACTCAGGGGTTGTACCGTATGACTGGAGAATTGCTAACATAGTTCCTATCTTTAAGAAAGGGGAAAAAAATGATCCGAGTAACTATAGGCCTGTTAGTTTGACATCTGTAGTATGTAAGGTCTTGGAAAAATTTTTGAAGGAGAAAGTAGTTAAGGACATTGAGGTCAATGGTAACTGTGACAAATTACAACATGGTTTTACTAAAGGTAGATCGTGCCAAACCAACCTGATCTCCTTCTTTGAGAAGGTGACAGATTATTTAGACAAAGGAAATGCAGTAGATCTAATTTACCTCGATTTCAGTAAGGCATTTGACACGGTTCCACATGGGGAATTATTAGTTAAATTGGAAAAGATGGGGAACAATATGAAAATTGAAAGGTGGATAAGGAACTGGTTAAAGGGGAGACTCCAACGGGTTGTACTGAAGGGTGAACTGTCAGGCTGGAAGGAGGTTACTAGTGGAGTTCCTCAAGGATCGGTTTTGGGACCAATCTTATTTAACCTTTTAATTACTGACCTTGGCACAAAAAGCGGGAATGTGCTAATAAAGTTTGCGGATGACACAAAGCTGGGGGGTATTGCTAACACAGAGAAGGACCGGGATATCATACAGGAAGATCTGGATGACCCTGTAAACTGGATTAATAGTAATAGAATGAAATTTAATAGTGAAAAGTGCAAGGTCATGCACTTAGGGATTAATAATAAGAATTTTAGATATACATTGGGGACGCATCAGTTGGAAGCAACAGAGGAGAAGAAGGACCTTGGAGTATTCATAGACTCATAGACTCATAGAACTGGAAGGGACCTCGAGAGGTCATCGAGTCCAGTCCCCTGCCCTCATGGCAGGACCAAATACTGTCTAGACCATCCCAGAGAGACATTTATCTAACCTACTCTTAAATATCTCCAGCGATGGAGATTCCACAACTTCCCTAGGCAATTTATTCCAGTGTTTAACTACCCTGACAGTTAGGAACTTTTTCCTAATGTCCAACCTAAATCTCCCTTGCTGCAGTTTAAGCCCATTGCTTCTTGTTCTATCATTGGAGGCTAAGGTGAACAAGTTTTCTCCCTCCTCCTGATGACACCCTTTTAGATACCTGAAAACTGCTATCATGTCCCTCTCAGTCTTCTCTTTTCCAACCTAAACAAACCCAATTCCTTCAGCCTTCCTTCATAGGTCATGTTCTCAAGACCTTTAATCATTCTTGTTGCTCTTCTCTGGACCCTCTCCAATTTCTCCACATCTTTCTTGAAATGCGGTGCCCAGAACTGGACACAATACTCCAGCTGAGGCCTGACCAGCGCAGAGTAGAGCGGAAGAACGACTTCTCGCGTCTTGTTTACAACACACCTGTCAATGCATCCCAGAATCACGGTTGCCTTTTTTGCAACAGTATCACACTGTTGACTCATATTAAGCTTGTGGTCTACTATGACTCCTAGATCTCTTTCTGCCATACTCCTTCCTAGACAGTCTCTTCCCATTCTGTATGTGTGAAACTGATTGTTCCTTCCTAAGTGGAGCACTTTGCATTTATCTTTATTGAACTTCATCCTGTTTACCTCAGACCATTTCTCCAATTTGTCCAGATCATTTTGAATTTTGACCCTGTCCTCCAGAGCAGTTGCAATCCCTCCCAGTTTGGTATCATCCGCAAACTTAATAAGCGTACTTTTCTATGCCAACATCTAAATCGTTGATGAAGATATTGAACAGAACCGGTCCCAACACAGACCCCATGCGGAACCCCACTTGTTATACCTTTCCAGCAGGATTGGGAGCCATTAACAACTACTCTCTGAGTACGGTATTGATTGATCGCAGGATGACTATGAGCCGCCAATGTGATATGGCCGTTAAAAAAGCTAATGCGGTTTTAGGATGCATCAGACGAGGTATTTCCAGCAAAGATAAGGAGATGTTAGTACCATTATATAAGGCACTGGTGAGACCTCATCTGGAATACTGTGTGCAGTTCTGGTCTCCCATGTTTAAGAAGGATGAATTCAAACTGGAACAGGTTCAGAGACAGGCTACTAGGATGATCTGAGGAATGGAAAACCTGCCTTATGAAAAGAGACTCAAAGAGCTTTGCTTGTTTAGTCTAGCCAAAAGAAGGCTGAGGGGGGATATGCTTGCTCTTTATACATATATCAGAAGGATTAATATTAGGGAGGGAGAGGAATTATTTAAGCTTAGTACCAATGTAGACACAAGAACAAATGGGTATAAACTGGACACTAGGAAGTTTAAACTTGAAATTAGATGAAGGTCTCTAACCATTAGAGGAGTGAAGTTCTGGAACAGCCTTCCAAGGGGAGTAGTGGGGACAAAAGACATATCTGGCTTTAAGGCTAAGCTTGATAAGTTTATGGAAGGGATGGTATGATAGGATAGCTTAACTTTGGCAATTAATCTTTGATTATCAGCAGGTAAGTATGCCCAGAGGTTGGTGATGGAATGTTGGATGGGATGGGATCTGAGTTACTGCAGAGATTTCTTTCCTGAGTGCTGGCTGGTGAGTCTTGCCCAGATGCTCAGGGTTTAGCTGATCGCCATATTTGGGGTCGGGAAGGAATTTTCCTCTGGGGCAGATTGGCAGAGGCCCTGGAGGTTTTTCGCCTTCCTCTGCAGCATGGGGCATGGGTCACTTGCTGGTGGATTCTCTGCAGCTTGAGGTCTTCAAACCACAATTTGAAGACTTCAATAACTCAGACATAGGTTAGGGGTTTATTATAGAAGTGGATGGGTAGGATTCTGTGGCCTGCTTTGTGCAGGAGGTCAGACTAGATGATCACATTGGTCCCTTCTGACCCTAAAGTCTTTGAGTCTATGAGTCTATGAATCTCCGGCATCAAGAGAACAGTTCCAGGCTGAGCATGAAGCAGATGACAGCCTTCAGAAAGCTTGGGTTGTGGCACGGAGCACCCCACTGCCTGTCAGCTCTTCTAACTGATCCCGGTTTGTTGCAGAACAAGGACTTTTATACAAGGAGATTCTTTCTGGTGGACACCAGGAAGACTGGCGTCCTCAGAGACAGTTGGTAGTTCCAACTAAGTACCGGGTAAAGCTCTTAAGCTTAGCCCATGATCATCCCAGTGGCCATTCTGGGGTGAAGAGAATCAAAGACAGGTTGGAGAAGTCCTTCTACTGGGAGGGAATGAGCAAGGACGTTGCTAATTATGTCAGGTCTTGTGAGGTGTACCAAAGAGTGGGAAAGCCCCAAGACCAGGTCAAAGCCCCTCTCCAGCCACTCCCCATAATTGAGGTCCCATTTCAGTGAATAGCTGTGGATATTCTGGGTCCTTTCCCAAAGAAGACCCCAGAGGAAAGCAGTAGACACTGACTTTCATGGATTTTGCTACCCGATGGCCAGAAGCAAAGTTCAGAGTGGGGAAGGAACCTTCACAGTAAGTTAAGGGTTTTGTGCACTTAGTGTTCAACTCAGGAAGTTCGTTGTTGAAAGGGAAAAGGGAGAGAGAACTCTGTGTGCAGTCTGTTGGCTGACATGCAGTCCCTGAGCAGACAGATTCCAAATCCATCCTTCTGTTGTGTGTGCTAGGGGACAGCTCTCCATTTTGGTCCATGCTCGTTTCTGCATGAGGTGTCCAGGCTGTCTCCTTTGAGCACTTTCAGCTCTGACCTATTGTTGCCTGTTCCTTTTTCCTTCTCCCCTTTGCAGTCCGCATGGAGACCTCTCTCATTCCCACTACCCGTCCCATGACAAGACCAAACCAGATGTATGCGGCTAGAGTCTGGGCTTCCCTGGTTTAGCAACTGCTGCTACTCCCCATCCATTCTCCACCTGCTCTCCCTGGCCAAGCGAAGAGTAGTAATCAGGTTCAAGGATCCTGCATGCATACCCATGGTGACCTAGTACATGCCTGAGCAACAGCTAATCAGCCTTGAAGGACAATTGCTCCCTCTGGGTCCCTGGCTTAGGAGCAAGATGGGGAACGAAGGTGAGGGCTGAGAGCAGAGAAATCGGAGATGCTGCCAGGCTGGTGATCACAAGTGGGGAGTGGAAGAGCCAGTGTTACTGAAGGACAAGAAAAGAGCAGCTCAGAGGCCGTGCTGGAGAAAGAGCAGAATTTGGCAACTGCCCAGCCAGGGGGACACATGAGAGAGTCAGTGCAGAGGGGCAGAACATTGCAGAAGGGTAAGGAGAGGAAGCGAAGAGTCACACGGGATGAGAGCAGGAGTCTGAGCCAAAAGGAGAAAGTGAGCCAGGCAAAGTCATCATGCCACGATGATCAGTGTAACATGCACCTAATGTCAGCCAGTCAGCCAGCCTCAGACTCCTCACTGCTTCTCTCTCCTTCACTCCCCTGGCCATGTGGAGGGGCCAAGGGGGGAGGTGGGAAGCGCAGATCTGCTGGCTGCATGGAACAACTTCTGCAACTAAGCTGGTCTGTGTCCTCCCCGCTGCTGCCTTGCTCCAGCCTGCGTGGGGTGGATCCATGGGGGATGCTGTGCTCAGCAGAGCCCTTCCTGTATCTGCTTCCAGCCTGGATCCACACTGGGTCTAGCGGTACCTGCAGGGCATGGCCATGGCTCAGGTATTTCAATCTCTGCACATTGCTCATTGGATGTCAGCTCTCATTGAATAGGAAGGAGCAGAACGTGCGATCAGTGCTGGGAAACGGCTGCTAGCAGACAAGGTAGCAGAGTTCACAGTGAACATCGGGATTTACGAACAAAGCATCAGCACCCACTCCGCAGTCACCTTGCAGCTCCAGTCCTACAGAATGAACTCTCAGGGATCGAATGGGGATAATCCAGCACTAAGCCAGGAACAATTAGCAATGATCTTAAGGAAATATTGGTTATCCCTCTTTGAGGCCATCCTAAATTGACTGACATCTGCCAGGGTTTCAAGTCTTTGTTGTCCTAGTTTCCAAGCTGAATTGAATAAGTTAATATGAGGTGTCAAGCAAAGGCAGAGGGATAGATTACTATGCACTGTGCAGGCAAAGTGTGCTCAGAGCCCACTGGGCAAATAACATGCTGTTCTCTCTCTTTAACAAACTCAAAGTCTGCCTCCAAAATTGTGGCATGCACGATACCATCACAGCCCAGACTGTCCCTGGCAGAAGAGTGGGCTGCTCAGCCCCATCTGCAGAGGTAGCGAAGCAGAGCGAGGGGAGCAGGCTGCACAATTCCCAGAGACAGAGCAGTGATCGTAGCCCCAGGGAGACGCTGGTGCAGAGAGTGCGTGAATCAGGAGTCAGCTCCATCTCACAGGCTATCCATGTGTACTGTACTGTGTCGTGAACTGTATAACTGCTCCACAGGTATCCTTAGTGATTCCACTCATGAACTGAAATGCTATTTAAAAATGCTCAGTTGCTACAGAACCACAAATTGTGCAGCAAGATGTCAGCTCTGAGGACCTATTTTTAATTCTCAGCCTGTGAGTATCCAAGTTCTTTTTCTTCTTCATTATCCACATCATGGTAGTGCCTGCAAGGCCTAGCCGCGATTAGGGCACCATTCTGCTCACACAAACACACAGGGCCTGATCCAAGTGCCTCTGTAGCCATCGGGTCTCTGTCCAGCACCTTTAATGGGAGTTGTACCATACTCACTGGGAGAGAAAGTCCCTGCCCCAAAACACTTGTCAAGACAGACCAAGGAAATCTCAGTCTCCTCCTCTTACAGATGAGCAGCTGAAGTACAGAAATACTGACTGGCTGGCTGGCTCATGGTCCCGCTGGGATCTGACAGCAGGGCCAGGAGCTGAGCTCAGCTCTCTTGCGTGCCCAGCCAGTGCCGGAACCATAAGACCATCCATGCTTTCACCAAGCAGCGTGCCAGCAGTATACCATTTCTCTGATGGTGCACTCAATTCGCATTCCAGGCAGCCAAACTGAAATATGTTTTTTTTTAAATTTACCTTGTTTTCCCTTCAACATTTCTAACTTTCTTATTTAAAAGTCTGGAATGAAAACCTGAAAATTAGGGCTGATAACTATCTTATCTTCTTTGCAGTGCAGTCAATCTTGGTAATGTTCAAAAGTGGGGTGAGAATACACTAATTAAAATGTTATCTGCCACATGGAAACTTTGAACTTGATAACACTTGGAAAGATAAAACGGCTGCAGCAGATGAACGGAAATGGAAAAATTTTAGAACTACCAAACTTATTAATTTTTTATGCCCAGTTTTTTCAAAGTCCTGTGTGGTAGGCAAGGGGACGCAACATGCAAGTGAGAAGTAAGCTGTACTTAGCTCTTCATCATTCTGAACTCAAATATTTGCTTCCTTGCATTTGCTGAGTTGTGTGCATTACTGTCGAGACCAAAGGGTTCCACTCATAAATAAATTAATAAACACAAACAAATGAACTTTGGGCAGATACGATGCTGAGCTGCAAGACAGAGCCGATAAGAGAGGGTTATGGTATAAATGATATCAAGTAATGAGCTCCATCCACCCAGTGCAGACTCCCACTGCCATCAGAGGGGATGCACTAATGCAGACAGAGGGGTGCTTTCTGCGAAGCTCAGGATGTGGCCTGTGTTTTTGCTGCAGGTTCTGTTTCAGTGGAGAAGGTCTGTGGGTTTGGAGATGCAGGTTCTATTCCCAGGTCAGACGTGTGGGATTTCCTCAAAGTCCATTGTGCAGATGGAATCACTGAAGAAGAATGCCCAGATTTTTTTTTAACTGCAAAGTTTGAAGAAAGTTGGCTAAGAGTTTTGGAGGTGCAGGTGAACAGAAACTATCCAGACCTATACTGTCTGTGTCTTGCCCCACACTGCAGGGGCTCTAGCAATTAATGGCACATTATTCACACCTCATACTTCCCATAGGGGAATCACTCAGTAGCAAGCAATGTCCATCGCGAGTCCTAATTTTGTCTCCCTTATCACTTTGCACTGGTAAAGTGTTGTCCACTAAAAATACTGTAATTGCCTTCAGGGTACAGGATATTAATTTCTAAGTTTGAAGGTCAAAGGTCCAAGTCTTTTAAAATGAGAGATGCCTGAAAATTACACTTTTCAAAAACTTTACCTGGGGTAACTTTTTCAGGATGTAGAGAGGGGTGGTGACTGCTAATTAAAGTGATGCAAACACTATTATCATTTTGTTCATGATTGAATAGATAGATAGATAGATAGATTAGATAGATATATAGATAGATAGATACTACATGGCTCTGGGAAAAAGGATAAAGGAGTTTAAGGCATAAGTCATGTTCTCGTCCATCCTCCCTGTTGAAGGAAAAGGCCTAGGAAGGAACCATCGAATTGTGGAGATAAATGCACGGTTACGCAGGTGGTGTCGGAGAGAGGGCTTTGGATTCTTCAAACATGGGTTGTTGTTCCAGGAAGAAGGATTGCTAGGAAGAGATGGGATTCCACCTAATGAAGAGACGGAAGAGCATCTTCACAGGTACGCTTGCTAGCCCAGTGAGGAGGGCTTTAAACTAGGTTCAATGGGAGATGAAGATCTAAGCCCTGAGGTATGTGGAGAAGTGGGATATTGGGAGGAAACAAAAGGAGGAGGTTGCAACAGAGGAGGCATCCTGATTCATACTGAGAAAGTAGGGCAATCGGCTAGTTACCTTAGGTGCCTGTACATGAATGCAAGAAACAAGCAGGAAGAATTGGAAGTCCTGGCACAGTAAAGAAAATACGATGGGATAGAATCATAGAATCTCAGGGTTGAAAGGGACCTTAGGAGGTCATTTAGTCCAACTCTCTGCTCAAAGCAGGACCAATCTCCAACTAAATCATCCCAGACAGGGCTTTGTCAAGCTTGGCCTTAAAAACCTCTAAGGAAGGAGATTCCACCACCTCGCTAGGGAACCCATTCCAGTGCTTCACCACCCTCCTAGTGAAATAGTGTTTCCTAATATCCAACCTAAACCTCCCCCACTGCAGCTTGAGACTATTACTCCTTGTTCTGTCATCTGCCACCACTGAGAACAGTCTAGACCCATCCTGTTTGGAACCCCCTTTCAGGTAGTTGAAAGCAGCTATCAAATCCCCCCTCATTCTTCTCTTCTGCAGATTAAAGAATCCCAATTCCCTCAGCCTCAACTCATGAAGTCACGTGCTCCAGCCCCCTAATCATTTTTGTTGCCCTCTGCTGGATTATTTCCAATTTTTCCACATCCTTCTTGTAGTGTGGGGCCCAAAACTGGACACAGTACTCCAGAAGAGGTTTCACCAATGCCGAATAGAGAGCAATGATCACGTTCCTTGATCTGCTAGCAATGCCCCTACGTATACAGCCCAAAATGCCGTTAGTTTTCTTGGCAACAAGGGCACACTGCTGACTCATATCCAGCTTCTCATCCACTGTAACCCCTAGGTCCTTTTCTGCAGAACTGCTGCCTAGTCATTCGGTCCCCAGCCTGTAGCAGTGCATGGGATTCTTCTGTCCTAGGTGCAGGACTCTGCACTTATTGAACCTCATCAGATTTCTTTTGGTCCAATCCTCTAATTTGTCTAGGTCCCTCTGTATCCTATTCCTACCCTCCAGAGTATCTACCACTCCTCCCAGTTTAGTGTCCTCTGCAAACTTGCTGAGGGTGCAGTCCACGCCATCCTCCAGATCATTAATGAGAATATTGAACAAAACCGACCCCAGGACTGACCCTTGGGACACTCTGCTTGAAACCAGCTGCCAACTAGACATGGAACTATTGATCACTCCCCGTTGAGCCTGATGATTTAGACAGCTTTCTTTCCACCTTATAGTCCATTCATCCAGCCCACACTTCTTTAACTTGCCGGCAAGAATACTGTGGGAGACCATGTCAAAAGCTTTGCTAAAGTCAAGGAATAACACATCCACTGCTTTCCCCTCATCCACAGAGCCAGTTATTTCTTCATAGAAGACAATTAGGTTAGTCAGGCATGACTTGCCCTTGGTGAATCTATGCAGACTTTTTCCTGATAGGAATAAGAGAGACTTGATGGGGTAACTCACATGACTGGAACACTGTCATGGATGGGTATTCACTGTTCCGGAAGGACAGGCAGGGGAGGAAAGGTGGAGGAGTTGCACTGTATGTAAGAGACTGGTATGATTGCTCAGAGCTCCAGTATGAAACTGGATAAAAGCCTGTTGAGAGACTTTGGGCTAAGTTTAGAGGTGAAAGCCACAAGGGTGATATCATGGTGGGCATCTGCTATAGACCATCAGACCTGGAGGATGAGGTAGACGAGGCTATCGTCACACAATTAACAGAAGTTTCCACATCACAGGCCCTGGTTCTCATGGGGGACTTCAAGCACCCTGACATTTTTTGGGAGAGCAACATAGCAGTGCACAGACAATCCAGGAAGTTTTTGGAGAGTGTTGGGGACAACTTCCTTGTGCAAATGTTGGAGCAACCAACTAGCGGCAGTGCTCCTCTTGACCTGCTGCTCACAAACAGGGAAGAATTGGTAGGGAAAGTAGAACTGGGTGTCGATCTGCGCAGCAGTGACCATGGGATGGTTGAGTTCAGGATCCTGACAAAAGGAAGAAAGAAGAGCGGCAGAATACAGACCCTGGACTTCAGAAATTCAGACATTGACTCCCTCAGGGAACTGATGGGCAGGATACCCTGGGAAGCTAATATGAGGGAGTAAGGAGTCCAGAAGAGCAGCTCGGCTTAACAGAGAAATCTTCAGTGAAGCTTACAAGAGGAGGAAACTTGGACGTATGACTAGGGAGGACTATATCATGAAGCAGGTCCTCAAGGAATCCATTTGAAGCACCTGGAGGAGAGGAAGGTGATCAGGAACAGTCAACATGGATTCACCAAGGGCAAGTCATGCCTGACCAGCCTGATTGCCTTCTATGATGAGATAACTGGCTCTGTGGATATGAGGAAAGCAACAGATGTGATATACCTTGACTTTAAAAAAGCTTTTGAAATGATCTCTCACAGTATTCTTGCCAGCAAGTTAAAAAAGTATGGGCTGGATGAATGGACTATAAGATGGATAGAAATCTGGCTAGATTATCAGGCTCAGCGGGGAGTGATCAATGGCTTGATGTCTAGTTGGTAGCCGGTGCCCCAGGGGTCGGTCCTGGGGTTGGTTTTGTTCAACATCTTCATTAAAGATCTGGATGATGGGATAGATTGCGCCTTCATCAAGTTTGTGGATAACACTAAATTGAGGGGAGAGGTAGATATGCTCGGGGGTATGGATAGGGTCCAGAGTGACCTACACAAATTGGAGGACTGGGCCAAAAGAAATCTGATGAGGTTCAACAAGGACAAGCACAGAGTCCTGCACTTAGGATGGAAGAATTCCATGCACTGCTACAGTTTTGGGATCAACTGGCCAGGCAGCCGTTCTGCAGAAAAGGACCCTTGGATTACAGTGGACGAGAAACTAGATATGAGTTAGCAGTGTGCCCTCATTGCCAAGAAGGCCAACAATATGTTCAGCTGCATTAGTAGGAGCATTACCAGCAGATCGAGGGAAGTGATTATTCCTCTCTATTCGGCATTGATAAAGCCACATCTGGAGTATTGTGTCCAGTTTTTGGCCCCACACTACAGAAAGGATTTGGATAAATTGGGGAGAGTCCAGAGGAGGGCAATGGAAATGATTAGGGGGGTAGGGAACTTGACTTATGAGAAGAAGCTGAGAGAACTGGACTTATTTAGTCTGCAGAAGAGAAGAGTGAGGGGAGATTTGATAGCAGCCTTCAGCTACCTGCAGGGAGGTTCCAAAGAGGATGGAGCTTGGTTGTTCTTACTGGTGGCAGGTGACAGAACAAGAAGCAATGGTCTCAAGTTGCAGTCGTGGAGGTCTAGGTTGGATATTAGGAAAAACTATTTCACTAGGAGGGTGGTGAAGCACTGGAACGGGTTACCTAGTGAAATGGTGGAATCTCTACCCTTAAGAAGTTTTTAAGGTCAGGCTTGACAAAGCCCTGACTGGGATGATTTAGTTGAGGTTGGTTCTGCTTTGAGCAGGGGGTCAGACTAGATACCTCCTGAGGTCCCTTCCAAGCCTAATATTCTATAATGCTATGATAGAATCTATTTACAGAAATTGGTATGTATAATATTATATAGCAATGCATGCTTTATCAATGTGCATGGGCCCACCCAATGTTTTATAATGCCTAATCATATGTGGGGGAAAGAATGAGTGGAAGGAGAGAGAGTTACAGGGACCCAAGGTAGCTCTGAATTTCAAAGCTCAGCTGGATACAGCTGTGGTAACCAGTCACTACCCATGAAATTAGTGGTTAGCACTGTGTCTTGGCAAGAGCTCTGCAAAGACATGCTACTGTCTTCTTCATTTCCCAAATAATTCTTACTGCATGATGAGCTATTTCTTTGAGAAGAATAGAAAAGAAACATAGAAAATTACTGGAATATAAATACAGTGGTTTGGAAATGGAAATGTTTTCAAAGGTCTCCAGGAGAACCTAGCAGCCCTTCAAGACTGACGTTAGTTTAAAATATGCTGGATTCAGGACGGGTGCCCTTTTAATTGAGAGAAGCTTTCAGAAAGATAATTTACTGAGGAATTCTGCATACTGCAGAGTGTCTTATTATCCATTCATCCAGTCCTCAAAATAATGATCTCAGTTAGAAATGCTAAATCTCTCTTTAGAAGTTACACCTGCCAGTTTAAAATCTATCAACTGCTACCTTGACGGTCTCTGAAGAGTGGACTGCAACCATGCTGGGTAAGAACCATGAGGAGAAAGATTTTTGAATGACAGTTCTAAAGATCCCCAGGATTTTAGTGTAAAGGATGGAAGCTAAGGTTGAGGTATTTTGTTTTTTCTCACTAAAGCTCTCCAGTTTTCTGAAGTGCCTTTCTCAGGGAAAAGGTGATCCTGAGAAGCTACACGGTCAGAGGCTTGTACCACAAGTAAAATGAATTTAAAAAGGCATAGCCAAATAAAAGAAGTCAGAGGTGATTCTCATGAGCAAGCAGAGGGCTATGTTTGTCTTTGTTATGCATGTCTGGAATCTTGATTGTTCCAGTTCTGATCTTTGACAAAAAGCTAATTACCACTCACATAGGAGACGCTTGCTGCCCTTCTACAGGAAGACAGTGAATACACACAGAAAGAGACAGATTCCTAAAGAAGAAACAGGAAGATGTGGCCACATTTTGATTTTTTAAAAGCCTCACTTGAGACATCAAAACTACCTCCAGGTTTGGAAACAGCCTAGAGGGATAAGGAATATTTCATTCTCTCCAGACTGAGCAAGTTTCCCTAATCACAGACTCAGACTAAAATAATCTCCCGCCCACTTTAATTATTTCCCTGAATCTAAGGGGAATGAAATCAAACACATGCAAATCCAGCTTTGACCATATATACACAGGGCTGTACAGCAAACCAGCACACTAGCCCATATGTCACTCACTCCTCCTCACAGTCTAAGGAGTCTCACAAAACTGGGTGACTGGGCAACAAAATGGCAGATGAAATTTAATGTTTATAAATGCAAAGTAATGCACGCTGGAAAACATAATCCCAACTATATATACAAATGATGGGGTCTAAATTAGCTGTTATCACTGAAGAAAGAGATCTTGGAGTCACTGTGGATAGTTCTCTGAAATCATCCACTCAGTGTGCAGCGGCAGTCAAAAAAGCGAATGGAATGTTGGGCATCATTAAGAAAGGGAGAGATAATAAGACAGAAAATATCATGGTGCCTCTATATACATACATGATACGCCCACATCTTGAATACTGCTTGCAGATATGGTCGTCCCATCCCAAAAAAGATATATTGGAATTGGAAAGAGTTCAGAAAAGGGCAACAAAAATGATTAGGAGTCTGGAAGGGCTTCCGTATGAGGAGAGATTAATAAGACTGGGACTTTTCAGCTTGAAAAAGAGACAACTAAGGGGGGATATGATTGAGGTCTATAAAATCATGAGCAGTGTGGAGAAAGTAAATAAGGAAGTGTTATTTACTCCTTCTCATAATATAAGAACAAGGGGCCACCAAATGAAATTAATGGGCAGCAGGTTTAAAACAAACACAGGAAAGTATTTTTTCATGCAATGCACTGTCAACCTCTGGAACTCCTTGCTGGAGGATGTTGTGAAGGCCAATACAGGGTTCAAAAGGGAGCTAGATAGATTAATGGAAGATACGTCCATCAATGGCTATTAGCCAGGATGGGCAGAGATAGTGTCGCTAGCCTGTTTGCCAGAAGCTGGGATTGGGTGACAGGACGTGGATCATTTGATGATAACCTGTCTGTTCATTCCCTTTGGGGCACCTTCCATTGGCTATTATCAGAGGACAGGATACTGGGCTTGATGGACCTTTGGTCTGACCCAGTGTGGCCAATTTTACGTTCTTTTGAGTCTAAGGCAGGAGGTGGTGGAGTCAGAGTATGATCTGGCTAGCAGAGTGGATCCTAGTTGATCACTCTAGCTGATGTAACTCATATTGTCCCTTAGGCTGCTCTACATTAGGGGAGCAGGACTGTTGTTTAGATCCACTGTCCCCCCCACACAGCTGGACCTGGGGATTTAACTCCAAGTTTCATAGTCAAACTTTCCCCTGTGTGTGTGTGTGTGTGTGTGTGTGTGGTGATTTGGTGCTGGTGAAACAGCCTGTTTTACACACATATAGGGATACTGACTGGCTAACAATGTACCATAAGATGTCTAGTATCAGAGGGGTAGCCGTGTTAGTCTGGATCTGTAAAAGCGGCAAAGAGTCCTGTGGCACCTGATAGACTAACAGACGTTTTGGAGCATGAGCTTTCGTGGGTGAATTCGTGGGTCTATAAGGTGCCACAGGATTCTTTGCTGCTTTTACATAAGATGTTTGTTATACAGGTTGGGCTTTATTAATGCAGCAACGGAACAATTGTCACAGGAAATACCTTGAGACATTACAAACTTTGCTCCAATAACTTATGATAATTGTATTTTACCCCAGAGAACAAAATATTACCTTTGATTGTACATCACACCACAGGGCCAGGTCACGAACATTTGCTTCTTTGCATTCAGTCTGTCAGTTCAGTATAAAAGATGCCCAGCATACATTTCAGACACTGAAATGGCTACAACAACATTTACCAATGATCAGGAAATTGATCATTGAGAAATTTAAAAGGCCACATAAAAGAAGAGAGCAAGGATACATTTTGACCCCAGGAACCTCTCTCGCTGCAGCTCAGTACATGCAGTAGAATTATAACAGCATCCAGGAAAATGTCAGTGAAGATAGTTTAAAAGCTCTAATGAGGGAACAAACACACAAGTCTAGCTGAGAAAGCTAACAAGGATAGCGGAGAGGTATGAAGTGTGGATCGCCCTTCATCACAATTAAGTAGGTTGTGTTTGAAGAGACACAGAAGTGGATTGGAGCCTTGTAGAAATTATTAGCTAACTCTCTTAACATCCTTCCCTCAACAGACTGCAGCCTCTAAACCCATGTGTTAGAAGTACTGAACACAGGCATATTTTCATCTCCAATTTTCAGAGCTGAAGGGAAACAGGTTGTTCTGCAAAAGAGCATGTTATTGGGGTGGAGGGCAGGGCATCTTCCTGTGAGATGGAAAACTTAGAGGCCAATATTGTAGCTTACAAAATATTTGCTATAAGGTGTATGTTGGAAATAAATCATGCACTGTCCTTGCTGGCTGTATGTACAGGGCTGGATGTCACCCCATTCAGATAGAGGACAGTGAAAGCCCCATTGGGATGAGTGCTGAGAGAGACAACCTAAGACAGAAGAATTTGCCTTTTATTTTTAAAGTTAAATATTTCAGCTTTGCATAAGAAATTCCAAGTTCAAATATTTCTTGGAGGTTTTTTTCTGCAGTTTTACATATGGGGACCAATTCGCTTCAGATTCTCTGTGGTTGGGAAATTTTGCCAAGTTTGTTTTGTCAAAAATGCCGATTTATTGAAATTGAAACTGTTTATGAATCAGGGCTGGTTATGATGAATTTTCCAGTTTGGGGGAAATAAAGTTGAAAACAAAAGTTTTGAAATTGTTTAAATTGAAAATTCAGGGTTTTTTAATCCAAAATGATTTTTCACTTAGAAATGTAACCTGATTAGATTAAAGTACTTCTTTTAGAAAAGAAAAGAAAAGAAAAGAAAAGAAAAGAAAAGAAAAGGTCAAAATCAAAACCCGAAGTTTCAATTTTCGATGTGACAGTGCTTTCTGTCCGCTGTGTGCGGAGCTGCAATCTTGTCTGCTCCCGGTGCCCCCTGTAGGTTATTGACCTCACTAGGTGGGTTTTCAGTGTCTCAGCCCAGGTCTAAGTCACAGTTAATAGCTGAGCGGGTGAATCCCTTCTGGAGTAACAAAACTCAACAAATGGTTGGCCCCCACCAGGGTTTTCAGCCCCATCTCTGGGTCTGTTTAAATTCCAGCCCCTTTCTCAGGCGTTTAGTAAAAAGTCTTGCCCCTTTTTTGGACTTAGGTCACTGCCTCAGTGGCTGGTGAGGGGACTCAGGCCCACTCACTACTCAAGATCCCAACCCAGGGACCCTTTACACAGCAGCCACAAACTGCTTCCCTTAATAGTTGCTGCTGCTGCCTTCCCTGAGCTGCTTCCCAGTTGGTCCCATAACCTTCACCCATTACATTAGGGTCACAGTCCTGGGGTTTTCTCTCTCATAACCCTGCCTGAGCTGGGTCTCTCCCAGTTCTCCTTGCCTGGAGTGTTTCACTGTATTCCAGCCCTCCCTTACCCTTCTGCTCCCAGCCAGCAATTGACCTACCCATACCCTGTAGCTCCTTAACCAGTCCTGTTGGACTCCGATTGGCTGCTTCCTTCCAACCCCTCTAGCAGGCCTGAGGACCCACCTTCATTGCTCCTTTCCTAGGGCACGATGTGGTAGGACTGCAAGGCTTCCAGCAGAGGGCCTCAAATGGCCTGGGACACCCTGTCCCTGCCAAATTTCAGGTTTTCAATTCATGACTAGTTTTGAAAATTTGAATTTTTGTTCTAATTCAAAACAAGAAAAAAATTTGCACTCTCAAAAATATTCAGAGTTGGGAAAACTGTTTCCCGCCCTCACTCAGCAGACACAGATTTGCTGCCAGAAGTCTAGCATGCATCCTTGGAACAATCAACTGGCATACAGAGACACTTGGGATTCCTGTATATCAAGTAGGGAAAAATGAGCTAGAATTAAAAAGCGGAGATACCTAAGCACGGAAGATGTTGGAGACTTTTTCAGAATATGATACACTCATTGAGAGAAAAGAATTCTACTCTTGCTGATGCCAGTGTAACCTGACTGACACCAGGAGAGTTACTGCTTTACACTTGCATACACGAGAGAAGAATCAAGTCCTCCTTATTTTCACAACACCTGTGTCATTGCTGAGGCTCTGGCCTAGCAACCTCAGTGACCTTTGTTTTGTTTTCCATCTCTGGCTAAATCTTTTCCATTTTGCCCTTGAAAGAAAGATGAAAAACAAAGCCCAGGACACAAGAATGGCAGCTAACAGACTTCTGAATCTCAGCTCATTTCACTGTCAGATGGAATGTAATCTGAGTCCAGGCTGCAGAGCACGCCTGGCAGAGCGTAACTGGAGTGGATGTGCTTCTACAGAGCTACAGACAGGACTGCAAGGCCCTGAGAGACACGGGAGGTCATGTGGGACAAGCATATACAAAGGCTGTAGCAGAGTGATCCTAGTTCTTCACCTCTATTGTTGAACGGAGGGAAGATATTACAGATGGTGGCAGGTCCTCGATCTACTTCTGAATCTCAGGGATCGTTTTCCTGGCGATACAAGGTGCAGCAGATTGCAATGAGCCCTGAGGGGTGGATCATCCATACAGAATGAAGCGAGTATTGATGCAGTTAAGCAGAGCCATGAATACAACTCCAATGATCCCATGGAAACTGTAGGGAAGAGCTCAGATGGGGACAATCCAGCCCTTTGGCAAAGCTACTGACAGAGTTCCATTGTGCAAGAGGGGCCGCTGGGTATCGAGGGGCCCCTGCAGGGGGTGCAGGTCTCATTCTGCTGCGTGAAACCTAACTCCGGGCAAGCTCTCTGCACTGCAGTGTGGCGGGAACAGGAAGGGCTGGGAAATGGTCAGGATAGTGTAATGGGGATAGTGAGGTGGAGATCTGCCCATCTTTTCCTCTGCGATGGGAATTTGCAGGGTGGCAGACAAAAGCACACGGAAGCTACTTAACCCAACAGCCAAAACAGCCTTCTCTGAACAGCTCTGCAACCTGCCTATAGTCTAGGGAGGGGAAGGAAGAAGGATTCCTCCCCTCTCGCAAGCTCCCAGGCTTGCAGCTCCTCAGCAGCTCACCTGCTGTATTGATAGGAAGCAGGGAGCTCAGAAGTCCTGGCTCCCATGTACTCAGATGCACAATTTCTCAGCAGCCTGGCCTCTCTTCCTCTGGGGCAGCCTATTGAGAGGACTGTCCCAGGGCCAGTGTTCCATCCCCTTGTGTGGAGAATTCCAAATGTTTGATTTTCATTCCAAGTCAGAATGAAACCAAATGTTGAAAAATCAAAAATCCTCTGCAAAACTGAATTACTTTTTCCTCTGATAAGAATATTAATGAGAAGCTGAATGATTTTTTTGTAGCATTCTTAATGTATGAGGTTGGTGGGGAGAGTTCTACCCTGGTACGACAGAGGAGGACCTGTCAGAGAGTGAGGTGTTAGAAGAAGAGGTCCTGGGTCAAGCAGATAATTAAAATGTAATGTCATCTGGTCCAGATGATCCAGCCCAGATTCTGGAAGGAGCTAGATCAGGAAGTGGCTGAGCTACTAACTCAAACATTCAATCTGTGTCATAAAAACAAACAAACAAACAAACAAAAAACAGTCACTGGTCCAGAAGATTGGAGAGAAGCAAATGCTGTTTCTGTGTTTAAGAAAGGCTCTAGGGATGATCTGGGGAATTGCAGACCAGTGAGCCTTACAGCTGTATCTGGCAAATTGGTTGTAATGACAATTAAAAACAGAATATAGAACCAAAACATGTGTGAAAGAATGTGATTTGATAAGGTCTGACCAGTATGGATTCTATAAAGAAATTCTTGTCTCACTAACCTATTAGAATTCTTGGAACATGTTAATAAGTAAGACTCAGATTTTGTCACGGATATTTTTAGGTCATGGCAATAAACAAAAGTTTACTGAAGCCTGTGACTTGTCCGTAATTTTTACTAAAAATATCTCTGGGAAAATGGGGAGGGAGCAGGTCTAGCATCCACAATGGCCGAGAGCTTTGGGGTCCTGCTGCCACCCACCATGGCTGGGCTCCTGCATGGTCCTCCCCCTGCCACCTGCAGTGAATGGGAGCTGTGAAATACCCCCACCACCCACGGCGACTGGGAGCTCTGGGGTCCCCCTGCTGAGAGCTGTGGGGCTGCCTGCTGACAGCTCCAGCCCTGGGGCAGAAAATGTCACAGAGGTCTCGGGAAGTCATGGACTCCGTGACTGTTGTAACCTCTGAGACATAATTGTAGCCTTATTAATAAGTAGTGGATAAAGGAGAACTGGTTGATAAACTTTATTTATATTTCTAAAAGGCCTTTAACAAGGTCCCACAGAAATTACCACTAAAGAACCTAAGCAGTCATAGGGAGAGAGACAAAGTATTGTCCTGGAAAGGGAAAACCAAGGGTAGGGTTAAATGGTCAGCTCTGGTCAAGGCAACAGGTGGAAAGCAAGGGGTCTCAAGGTTCAGTGCTAGGTTCAGTGTTGTTTAATATATTTACTAATGTTCTGGAAAGTGGGATGAGTAAGGAGGTAGCAACATTTGCATCTGACACACAGTTATTTAGTTTAGTCGGGATCAGAGAGGACTGTGTGGAACTTTAGACCTAAACAAATTGAGTGAACTTGCGACAGGACAGCAATGAAATGCATTGTTGATAAAAACAAAATTATGTACGTCAGAAGGGAGAAGCTGAATTACTCAGACACCTTATTGGGAATGTTTAGATGAATGGTTTGGGAGGGGAGAATGGAAGCGGGTGACTGATGGAAATGGGGGTGTGGGAAGTGACTTCTGTGGAGCCAGGGCTTTGCTGAGCTGGGGAAGCTTGCTGCTATGGTTATGCTGAGCTCTTGGCTTGGTGGCAGAGGGGTTTTGGCAGAAGTGTGATTCATTGGGGCACCAAATGGAGCAAGGAGGGAGGGTAAATGATTCCCTGCCTCCATTCAGGGTCTGACATGCTCCAAAGGATGGGAGCCGGTGGGGAGGGAAGTAAGGGCACTGGTGGAGTGTGTGGTTGTACTGGGAGCTCTGAACTTTGTGAGGAGCCTGGAAGATTGGCTTTGAAAAGTGGCCTTGAGCCCCTCAGCAATGACTCCAGCCCCCCAGTTTGGGGTTAGGTGAGTCTACAGAAGGCAGCTGACAGAGAGCCATAGAAAAGTCACAGGGACACACACCCTTCTTCCAGGGTCGGGAGGACAACATGAACCAACACAATGCACCTGGCACTGGCCACTGTCGGTAGACAGGATACGGGGCTGGATGGACCTTTGGTCTGACCCAGTCTGGCCGTTCTTATGTTCTAACCAGCTCCTCCTAATCACAGGCTGATCATAGAATCATAGAATATCAGAGTTGGAAGGGACCTCAGAAGGTCATCTAGTCCAACCCCTTGCTCAAAGCAGGACCAATTCCCAACTAAATCATCCCAGCCAGGGCTTTGTCAAGCCTGACCTTAAAAACCTCTAAGGATGGAGATTCCACCACCTCCCTAGGTAACCCATTCCAGTGCTTCACCACTCTCTGACTGAAAAAGTTTTTCCTAATATCCAACCTAATATCCATTCCCCTGTCCATCCTCATGTGTACAATGTGCACTTCCCAGGGTTTCATAAAGCATCATAAAACATTGCTTCATGGAGCCAAGAAATTCTCCACAGAGCAACAGGACTTGGATTTTCTTATGGTAAGTTCTTAAACACCCCCTTTCACATGGCTGCCGATGTTCAATCATTGGGCACCTTCTATCATGGTGCACTTCATTTCTATGGGCAGCATTTCAGGGCTAGGAAGGAGACACGTGTCTGAAGCCATTATTCTTATTTATACACCAATATCCAAACATCAATTGTTGCTGAATTATTTCAGTAAGTAGTCAGTACCCGAGTGGAAGAAGAGGAGATATCTATAGCAATGCTGTCATTTAGCAGAAATTGCAGGATCTTTTGCATATAATCCAACTACTGTACAGTAGATGTAATTAAATTCAAATTGTTATTAAACTTAAGCAAAACTAAGTACATGATAATGTCTAATAAAAGCAACTAATTATAAAGCATCGTTATAGAGGTATTGCTCACGATGTTGTCATTAGGATTCTATCTATACTTCCACTACCAGCCCCTCTTAAACATTATTATTATAGCGTTTCCAAACACAGCGCTAAAGGATCCATTGGAGGCTGCTATTTTAGTGCCCTGTTTTCACATAACGGCCTCATGAAGACTTTGGGAGAAGCTCTCTGATTGGGATGAAATTGTCCAGCCTTAGTCCAGTGTTCATGCGTTTACTGAAAAGGAGTAAAATCCTCTAACCAATGTTAAATTATACTAGGGTAAGAAATATGTTGACTAGGCTAGTCACATTGTGACCTGGACGATGTCTAGTTCAATCTCACGACACCTGGCTTTCCCTACTGGCTGGAGTTCTGAGACCTGGCTGGTCCTTTTCCCACCTATCATCATGGTCTATCAGTACTTCCTTAGCTTGTCTCCAGTTCTGAGGTGATTAAGAACTGCTAATATTACATTTTCCTACCCCCTCCAGCTGAATTTCCCCATCCCACTGTCCCCAGCCATTAACAAGTCCCATCCTGTCACAAGTCCATGAGGCAAGGGCAGGAGTTGCCCACCCAACCTCCCCTATATCTCTGCAGCAGAATGAAGAGCAAACACATCAGTCCAGAGCTAGTCGCTCTCTGCCCTTCTTCCTTTAGGCTGGAGATAGAAACAAAGGGAAGAAATAGCCTCTACATAAGTCCTTTTCCCAGTTTCCTTGAACTACTCCAGCAGGTGATTTGGTATTTGAGCCCTTGAGCACTCCGGACACTAGTTTAGTTTAAATACAACCCAGAATTCCAATCCCATTCTCAACAATGATGCCAAGGAGCTTGTTTACACGTCTCCTTCTGCCAGCTAGCATTGCTCTGCCTTGAAAGAGTGCTTTAAATGTGCTGGTCAGTAGCTGGGTAATAAACTGGCAATGGATTAAAATGACTTGTAAACCAATTTGCAGGAGGTGAGTCATTGCTCTGCTTGAAAGACCTCAGTTTTCATCTCTTATTTTCCTGAGCAGATATTTATTATAATACAGGTTATAAAACTGCAACATTTACCTTGTCTTGAGACAATTTAGCATTTTTAAAGGCTCATAAATGCTTTATCGTGCATGATTCTGAATAAATATTAGATTGCTACACCAGATCCGTATTCAGTTCCCCAGAATGTACAGTACTGCCAAAAGCAAAGAATGCTCCTAGCTGGTTTGGTTGATCACTTTAGGACCCAGGGGAAACTTTCAATGGATCTGTCACCTTCCTATGGACAGCACCTGTGAGGGAAGGGAGATCTTCAAATCTCTCCTATTAAGGTGAATTATTATGCACTAAACTCCACAGTATAAACATTACCCTATATTGCTTCACTACATTTGGCTCTGAATCAGAAAAGCACTTCAGCACGTGCTTTCATGTGGTGCTCTGCAGGGATGTTTTACTGAATTGGGGACTACATGACCCCTGAACATTCTGGGGTGACAAGAAATGCCTCCCCAGTAGCCGCTGCACCACTCATCAAATGCTAGCAGGCAGCACAACCCACCAGCGTAGTGTGCAAGGAGCAGCACTCAAGGGTGCCAGGAGAGAACAGACAACTGCAGTAAAAATTAACTGCAAAAGATCCCTGCTCATCTGACTGTGCTCAGGCTTTGGGGAACATCTTGTGCAAAGTGTGTATTCCCACTCTTAACAGATGGCTAGCAGTGTCCCTCTCACTGATCTTACACCCATCACTAGGCAGAGGGGAGGCCGGTGGCGGAGGACAGCACTCTGAAGAGTTTGCAGCCATGGGGGGAGTGAATTGTTCAGTTCCATCTGTAGCTTAGGAGGTCTCTGGATTCCCCGCTGGTGCTGAGCTTTCACATAGCAGCATCCATGAGTTCTATCAATTCGGCTAGCTTGGAGATTCCACCCCATCCTGCCAGATGAGGACCTAATCTCAGTTATTCATGTCTTTGTTACATCCAATCTGCCCTACAGCAATGTGACATCCCTGGGCATGAAGCCTTCAGCACTCAGGAAACACCAAATGGTACAGAACGCTGAAGCAACACTGGTTATTGCGAACATCCAAACCTGCTCTGTCCTCTCCACCCTGGCTTCCCAGAGAATATCAAATACAGTTCAAGGTATTCATCCTTACCTAGCGGTGCCCAATGGCCTGGGCCAAGGAATCTAAATGATCAACTAAAGCTCCAGGTTGAAGGCTGAGGTTGAAAGTTTTGCTCCTCTGGCACCAAGATGCTTTCTACCATAAGGGTAAAGCTTGTCTGTGCAAGAGACAGAGCTGTTGCAGGGCTGAGTGTCCAGACTCTGGAATGAAGAAATCCCCAGGAACTAAGGACCATCACAAACTTCACCCCCTTCTGCTCCAAGTGCAAGGTACAAAGTTCTTTCACCATTTTTCCTCTCTCTTTCTCTCTCACACACACACACAATTCCAAAACAAGACACTCCACTGCACACACTACTCCTGGTGACAGGATGAGAGAACAGAGTTGCTTATGAGTTAATGAGGTGTTCAGATACCACAGTGATGAGCACGGTCTGAGAACATGAAAGGACATTATTATTATTGCTCCCATGCTAGTCACCGGGTACCTATCCTTACAAAAGTGATTGCTAATGTTACTAGAACCTACCTCTGTGTGGTAAGGGAGCAATAGACTTTTCTTTTTTCTCTCCTTTTTAATTTTATTTATTTATTTATTTATGTTGCCCAAGGAAGCAGGATGCATATTTAGAAGCTTACTTCCCCTACTGGAGTAACTTACTCATTAAAGTTTCAAGAGAACTATTTTATTTTTCTAGCATCTTACTTGGTGTGCTGTATTGCAATGAATCACATGGAACAGGTCATTTGTAGCATATGATCTAGTGTTATAAAAAAATGTAACATTTCACCGAAGGTGGTGATAAATCAGAGGTGAATGAAGAGGTAGGTTTTGGTTTTTTTAAAACATGACTTTTAAATTGGTTTCAAACAGTCCTTGTTACTAAGGTATAAAAAATTGAATCCACTATGCAAGAAAAGGTTTCCAAAGGAAGCATGCATTATATAAGACTTCAGAAAAACAGCAGAACTTTTGCTCCATAGCCATGCTGTTTTCTAGCTTCCTTCAAGGAATATGCAGTGGGTTATCCCTCTCCAGCCATAGTTGGAACCATTACTAAAGCCAGAGAAGAATACTTATTTAATGTGAATGTCACAACTGAACCCCCTTTTCATTATTGTTCAGGGCTATATGCCAGAGGCAGAGTGATAAGAGAAAGCAGCCAAGATACATTTCTAGTCACATTTTTCCTTGGAATCACTAGCCCTCTCTTTGTATGACCTTTTCTGTTCCCCTGCAGAAATAGCAGTACTACAACATATCTCTGGGTTGGGCACTGGGACCCTCTGTATTTCCAAGGAAGTTGACTTAGGTACTTATATCAGGTTAACAGGCTTTGTTTTCCCACGATTTCCATCCTCTCTGAGAGGAACACAACAGCCTGTCTCATAGGGAATTTCCACAAGCACTGGCTTGAGGATGTTATTGTCTTTGACATGGCCACTGGACGCACACACTGGAGAACTGGTCCAGAGAGATGGGCCATCATTTGGGTTTCTTACTATGTTCTCGTCTTGTTTTAATTCATAATTAAAAACAGCGAGACATGGCACAGATAATACAAATAATCAATAGCACTAGAAGTGCAGACAGAATGGAGAATGTGAACAATACCAGCTCTGGCTATAGTTATTTATTGCGTGTCTTTGTCCACAATAAATCAAATGGCCCCTGTGTTTAGGAGAACTGACATGTACTGAACATGGGATGCTATGATCAGCATATTTGAACTGTTCTTCGTCATGTGACTATTTCTGAGTTTTGCTTTGCCGTGCTTGACAACTGTTCTTTTTCTAGGAAGGACATTCTCTGTCTGTAAAGGGGAATGGTAAAGGAGAGCATTTGTATTCTTACACGGTGCCAGATCATGCCACTGGATAGGAGACAGAACTTGTTGTGTGACCATCTCTTCCCCTCCTGAAGCCTGTTGTGATAATATGCCCCTGTCAGACTGCAGGGGTTGGGATGCACTGACAATAGAAGTAAATCTTTTGTAACTCCCCAGCCCATTTCATGTGACTGGGGCCAGGGGATACAGAGCAATATCTTCCCAGCACTCCAGTGAGTGGTTGTCTAGAAGGGGATATGGCACAGAACTAGGGAAGGTTGTAGCAGGTCTTTTCCCAGAAGCAAGTGGCGTTGCACAGACAGCAGAGAGGGTGGGATCCTGTCTCTGGCAGACCCACAGGCCCCAGAAATCTGCAATCCTACCTCCCTGCACATCTCTCCCCATCACACACTGCCATGGTGGCAGTCAGTGGAAATGCTGATGGTAGACCCTTCTTGCTAAAAAAGTGTGGGTGCTCCTAGAAAAAGAAAAAAAGAACTAGAAAATAATGAAGATATCCTGTCTCCTAGAACTGGAAGGGACCTTGAAAGGTCATTGAGTCCAGCCCCCTGCCTTCACTAGCAGGACCAAGTACTGATTTTGCCCCTGATCCCTAAGTGGCTTCCTCAACGATTGAACTCACAACCTGGGTTTAGTAGGCCAATGCTTAAATCACTGTGCTATCTCCTCCTCCTGAAAGGGCTCTGGAAAAGTCTCCCACCTCAGTCCAGAATAGCCCAGATTTGATTTGTTTCAGGGCATGCTGCATGGCCCATTTGTTTCCTCTGGCCCTCGGAGAGGGCTTGGTGGACTGAGATACAGGCCAATGCATGGGGACACTAGTATCCGAGTATGAGCTGCGGCTTTGTGGGAGGGGTGAGCTGACTGTATTACATTTTGGTTTTGTAATTTTAACTAACTGGCAGGGTGCCCAGAGCATGGGGATGGGACCAATTATTTATGCTAAATAAAATAAAATATCTAGGAGGTGCATGAATGGGACTAACTTGCTCGATGTCAAGAGGACTGTGATCCATATAATAAAGACATTTTTTTCCCCTGGGAAACCAGTGGCTTCCAAATGAGACCATGGTCCATTCATATATTACAGCCTTGCTAAATTATGTGAAATTAGACGTTAACAGATGGACTAATCACAGAAGGATTTATCTGATAACCAGGTCAAAGCAGGATTATTGTGAACCCTGGACTTGACTGTGCAAAAAACATTGGACATAATCAAAGCTAATGAAACGTTCATCCCAAAGGACAGTGTTAATGAGTAGTAAATAAACTAAAATGTATCTAATTAAAAATGCATGCCAAGGCACAATAAATGGATACAACAAACGCCAGGACCAGATTTCTTTGCCATATGTGAGAAGACAATTGCAGTATAGCACAACTCCGCTGTGTCTGCAGTAGCATGCATATAATAGAAACAAACATTTTCCAAGAAGGCCTTGCTCTCTGCACAGATTGCAAAGAAATGGAAAAAATGCAGTAATACATTTTTGAAGAATTGCATATGGGAAGATGCAAAACAAAGGTTTTGTTGGGTACCTAAATAAATGTACAAAGCAAGATTGGTTTGTGAGACTGGACATGAAAAAGCTCCTGGAGCTCATTACGGAGTACACACAGAACACATGTACAGAAACGATAACAACTGCTGATGATCAAATAAAAAACAAAGTTTGTTTCTTAGAGCAGGCCCCAAATGAGCCCACGTGGCAAAGTCATGTTGGTGTACAGTTTAATGACGAGAGGCAACGCTGAGAGCTGGAAGCAGCAGACAGGAAGTTCTGCGAATGCTGGGATGGAAGAGGACTTTGCAGATGTCACCCTTAGCCCCAGTTTTGTTTTCAGCTATTAGCAGGAATGTCCATATTGTGTAGTCAGCAGCCAGTGGCGTTGGAACAATGGTTATACTGGGGGTGCTGAAAACCACTATAACCCTGTATACGATGGAAACCACTTCAAGCCAGGGAGTGCTGCCGTAACCCCAGCACACTTAGTTCTTTCATTCCTCTCAACAGCTGCATAGTTTCTTCACCGGTAGCATTTCTAAACCCATTATCTGGAGATAGCCCATTTTTATGCATAGTACTAAAGTTGGAGAGTTTATGTCATTTGCAAATAATCAATGAATATTAAGCAAAAATGGTTCTTTTGAAAAGAGTTTGCATCACTCTCTTCCTAATGTGATCTAATCAAGCTGAAATTTAGGGAAAGAAAGTAGGTTAAGTGCTGGTTAGAACCATCAAATTTTATTATTCTCCAAAGGATTGCAGTCATAAAATATATTAATGTCCTTCCTGCACACATAGGTGGCTTTCTGCATTTCGCTGCTGCCTTCAGCATTAACCGAATGTATGGGGGATAATTGTGTTGCAATTCCAGGTTCATTATAATTCAAACACTTTACATCCCTTCATGATGAGTGTAATGACAAGAACAGAGGATTCATAGACTCTAGGACTGGAAGGGACCTCGAGAGGTCATCGAGACCAGTCCCCTGCCCTCATGGCAGGACCAAATACTGTCTAGACCATCCTTGATAGACATTTATTTAACCTATTCTTAAATATCTCCAGAGATGGAGATTCCACAGCCTCCCTAGGCAATTTATTCCAGTGTTTAACTACCCTGACAGTAAGGACTTTTTCCTAAAGTCCAACCTAAATCTCCCTTGCTGCAGTTTAAGCCCATTGCTTCTTGTTCTATCATTAGAAGCTAAAATGAACAAGTTTTCTCCCTCCTCCTGATGACACCCTTTTAGATACCTGAAAACTGCTATCATGTCCCCTCTCAGTCTTCTCTTTTCCAAACTAAATAAACCCAATTATTTCAGCCTTCCTTCATAGGTCATGTTCTCAAGACCCTTTAATCATTCTTGTTGCTCTTCTCTGGACCCTCTCCAATTTCTGGATATGAATCCATTCCTCAGACCGTGCCTTAACTGGGATTAAGCAGGATATTTGTCCTCTCTGCATCATTGTCCGCCAACTTGTGATGAGGCAGGGAGCATGTTGCAGGTGCCTGGCACCAATTTCTTAAAATGTGGTGAAATTATGCGGTAAGTTTACCACATGGTTCTTCTCAGGAAGCTTAGAGGGTCGGCCCAGTGCTCTCCTTGATAGAACAATAGCCCAGCCAGTCCCTCCCGATCTCTCTATGAACAGCAGTGTCTGCGGCCCACTCAATTCTATAACTGGTTGACTTGTGTGTAGCCCATAAGCAGCAGCTACCCCTGAGAAAATAATCCACTCAGAGAGATAGGCTCAGGTAAAACAGCATTAATGGGTGACATGTTTGGGTTTGAAAAGAGCTCAAGTAAGCACCCTCTTCTCTGCGAGGGAAATTAACCCCTTAGGACAATTTACTGAGGGATTTGGTAAATCGGTCACCTCTTGCTGTGGTTAAATCTAGATGTGATGTCTGTCTGAAATGTTCCTCCTTGTAACTGGGCTGCCGAGCATCCAATTATGTGGCAGGGGTGGCTAATTCCCTCTCCTGCAGGAATCCCAGGGCAGGGATCTCTGGCCTGTGTGATACGGGAGGTCAGACTAGGTGACCACAATGGTCCCTTCCTGGCTTGGACTGTCTGAGTTCCATCACTGGTAATGATAACAGCTGATGTCAAGCGCTAACTCCTCTGCATTCAGGGAAGCAGACCGGCGGGATCAGAGGTGATAGGCCCAAGATCTGGTGACTGTGAAATTGGAACTTGCTTTATCTTGGGAGTCCATTGTCCTGGCCCTGCTCCAATCAAGACCAGGCTGTCAGGCCAGGTAGTCCTGCTCCCTGGGAAAGAGGAGAACAAGAGAGGGTAACTTCCTTAGGAGCAGAGTTCCAGGCAGCAGCTTTAAGCAGACAGATGAGGTGGCACAAATAACAGAACCAATGGTATTTCCCAGACTCAGGCCATTGCTCTAGGCTTGAGCTCGCCAGCAGTTCCCTTACAGTGGGATTTCCGCTCTGAGGGGGCACTTCCTTCTCTCTAGCATATCTAACAACCTCGTCCCCTCTCTCCCCCTGAAGGAGAGTCTCTGGTTTGTCTGTGCCACTCCCATGCCTGGGGCAGAACTGTGTAGGACCAGTCGTCAGGAGGGCTAGCGTGGGCGAGGCTATGCCTGGCTGCTCCCCTCTGGGCGGTATGTATTCCTAGTGAGCAGTCCATGCTCAGCCCCCTCTACAGAACTGGCTCTGGAGTGCCCCTTGCCCAGGGTGCGTGGTGTGGGGAAGCCCCTGCACCCATACATCACCCACTGTCACCCACGCTCTGGATCTTGCTGGAACTTGGACTGTTGTTCCAGGTTTGAGCTGCATGCGGGAGGGACTGTGTCTCACACAGCTCCAAGTGAACCAGAAACAGAGCAAAGTGAAGACAGGTTGATGAGGAAAAGAGTTCCCCCCTCCCAGCTCACTCTTTAGAAGCTTTTTCTCTTAGGCGATGTGCAGTTACTGGTGAGAATATGTTTCAGGTTGGCAGGTTGTCTGTGGGCGAGGACTGGCCTGCCACCCAAGGCCTGTGAAAGTGTGGGATCATTGTCCAGGATGGGTTGTAGATCCCTGATGATGCGTTGGAGGGGTTTTAGCTGGGGACTGTAAGTGATGGCCAGTGGAGTCCTGTTGGTTTCTTTCTTGGGTTTGTCTTGCAGTAGGAGGCTTCTGGGTACACGTCTGGCTGTCTTGATCTGTTTCCTTATTTCCTTGTGCGGGTATTGTAGTTTTGAGAATACTTGGTGGAGATTTTGTAGGTGTTGGTCTCTGTCTGAGGGGTTAGAGCAGATGCGGTCCTCGCTCACAGACAACCTGCCAACCTGAAACATATTCTCACCAGTAACTGCACACCGCACCATAGTAACTCTAGCTCAGGAACCAATCCATGCAACAAACCTCGATGCCAACTCTGCCCACATATCTACACTAGCCACACCATCACAGGACCTAACCAGATCAGCCATACCATCACCAGTTCATTCACCTGCACGTCCACCAATGTAATATATGTCATCATATGCCAGCAATGCCCCTCTGCTATGTACATCGGCCAAACTGGACAGTCGCTACAGAAAAGGATAAACGGACACAAATCAGATATTAGGAATGGCAATATATAAAAACCTGTAGGAGAACAATTCAACCTCCCTGGCCACACTATAGCAGACCTTAAGGTGGCCATCCTGCAGCGAAAAAACTTCAGGACCAGACTTCAAAGAGAAACTGCTGAGCTTCAGCTCATCTGCAAATTTGACACCATCAGCTCAGGATTGAACAGAGACTGTGAATGGCTTGCCAACTACAAAAGCAGTTTCTCATCCCTTGGTTTTCACACCTCAACTGCTGGAACAGGGCCTCATCCTCCCTGATTGAACTAACTTAGTTATCTCTAGCTTGCTTCTTGCTTGCATATATATACCTGCCCCTGAAAATTTCCACTACATGCATCTGACGAAGTGGGTATTCACCCACGAAAGCTCATGCTCCAAAACGTCTGTTAGTCTATAAGGTGCCACAGGATTCTTTGTTGCTTTTATAGATCCAGACTATCACAGCTACCCCTCTGATACTCTCATCCATAGTGTCTCTCTCACTCTCTCTCTCCTCATATATTTCATTGTCCACGTTTTCAGACTGGGGCTTCTAAACCACCAGAATGGATGTTGTGAAGGCCAAGACTATAACAGAGTTCAAAAAAGAACTAGATAAGTTCTTGGAGGATAGGTCCATCAATGGCTATTAGCCAAGATGGGCAGTGGTGGTGTCCCTAGCCTCTGTTTACCAGAAACTGGAAATGAGAGACAGGGGATGGATCACTCTGTGATTGCCTCTTCTTTTCATTCCTCTCTGAAGCACCGGGCATTGACCACTGTTGGAAGATAGGAGACTGGGCTAGATGGACCATTGGTCCAACCATTTAGTCGGGGATTGGTCCTGCTTTGAGCAGGGAGTTGGACTAGATACCTCCTGAGGTCCCTTCCAACCCTGATATTCTATGATTCTATATCCAGTGTGGCCATTCTCGTGTTCTTATGTTATGTTGAAATAAGTGGCCTGCTATCTGGATATAGACAGAGACTCAGTAGGGAACACTCTCCTCAGCTTCACATCCCACGTGGGGTTTATCTCTCATTTGCCATCGTCTCCAAGACTGAGCACCTGAAGGAGAAACAGGATAAATCAGGATGTCCTGTTGCAGTGCTACTCCTGTGTCCAGCCCCGTGACAGGAAGTTCAGGAGAGGCCTCGCCGAGTTTCTGCACCATTCTGGGGCTCAGCCAAGCAGAAGAGGCAATCTCCTCCAGCAGGGCACACTGTCTCTGCTAGTCCTCTCTTTCTTTTATTTATGTTGTCAGCTCTTTTGTGACAGGGACCGGCCCCCGTTTTGTTCTGTGTTAGAACAATGCCTAGGAGTGGGGTGCTTGTCAATGATGGGGCATGCCAAGCACTACAAATAAAGAATGATCATAGCAATCACGAGCATATGTTTGACAGATTAGTTATCTTCCCGGTGACTAGCCCTCTGGCTCTCTGTACACTCTAGTTGTTAGAATTAAATGACCCTCTCTGTAGGGAGTCCCATTTATTGTTATCTACAGATAAACTTCTCACCAAATCACTTTTCTAAGCAGGATTTTATAGTACAAAGTGAAATGTTCACCCTGTTAATATTCACCCTTTTGCAGCTGGGATCAGGGACAGTACCTCAAACCCCCTGTGATAAAAGGAGGGGAGGGGTGTAGCTCCCTTTTATAAACACCCAGCCAGCCAGTTAGCTACAAAATCCCTCTTGATAGCCATTCTCTGCTTGCTTTACCTGTAAAGGGTTAGAAAGTCTCACTGTGATGCATAGATAAAAGGAAGTGAGTGAGCACCTGGCCAAAAGAACCAATGGGAAGGCTAGAATTTTTAAAAATTGAAACAAGGCTCCCCTTTTGTCTGTCTGTTGTTGTTCTCTGGAGATAAGAGAGACAGAGCAGCTCTGCTGTAAGAAGCTTTAAACCAGGTATGAAAAATCATCAAATCATACCTAGAACTTACTTACCTGAAACCCCAGATATGTAAATAGATCAGGGAATGTCTAGGAAGACGCAATTAGGTTTATCTCTTTTATTTCTTTATGGTTTGTGGACTCCTCTGCGCTAACCCCCAAATGCTTTTGTTTTGCTTGTAACCATTAAGCCGAGCCTCAAGAAAACCTTCTTGATCCTTAATTATTATATTTGTTCTTTTTAAATCTAGCAATAGCCTCAGTTCCAGATGCATTTTCTTTCTTTTTGTTTTTAATAAAATTTACCTTTTTTAAGAACATGATTGGGTGGGTTTGTTTGTGTCATAAGAGGTTTGTGTGTATGTTGCTTAATTACCTGGAGGCAACAGCTGATTTCCTCTTTTTTCCTTTCTCAGCTCTTCCCTGGAGTGGGGGGAGGGTGAAAGGGGTTGAGGGTACCCCACAGGGCGGAATTCCCAAGTGCGTCTTCCTGGGTTCTCAAAGGGGTTTTTGCACTTAGGTGTTGGCAGCATCCACTCATCCAAGCTCAGAGAAAAGCTGTAACCTTGGGCGTTTAATACCAGCCTGGAGTGGCCAGTATTAATTTTTAGAATCCCTGTGGGCCCCATCTTCTGCACTCGTAGTGCCAGAGTGGGGAATTGGCCTTAACACCCCCACAGAAGATCCTCTCAGAGTTATCACCCCAAAACTCAAACTCTTGTGTAATGTCAGGCAAACACTGCTTTTTATCCCCCCAATGATCTGAATGAAACTCATTTATCAAATATTCTTTCCTCAGTACTATAAGCTTTGCCTTCTCCCCCTCCCCCATACCAGTGCATACAGATCAGAGAGAAAAAGAAAAAAACCCATAAAACAGAAGACTTCCTTCACTGTGACATTTATGAATATATGTCAAAACTTTTTCTGTAAAGATGCTTGCCTATAAATAACTCTTTAGCTTTATATAAACCATGCTCCTGAAAAGACAAAGCTTTTATCCCTAAAGACTGCAACTAACTTTTCACTGCTCTTTTGGAAGAAGTTTCCTTCAATATATCATTCGGTTTAACATGTCCATACTTTCAAAACAAGTAAATGTGATAGAGTTTTCAGCTACTGATCATGAAGTCGTGCCTCATATGGTGATGCCCACAGGCTAGTTTTAGCAGACATCTCATAAACAAGAATGCTTTTAGTGATCCAAAAATGTTATAGACCTAGAATTCCAAATCGTAACAAATAACAAAAGAGCAAGATTGCAATACTGAATAATAGTATTTAACAAATTTCATTGCTGATTATTTCTTGGCATTTCTGAGTTATAGTGGCACAAACTGGGCATCTGTTCAATTGAAGTCTGATAGCAAGTGTGAAAAATCGAGACGGGGGTGTGAATAATAGGCGCCTCTATGAGAAAAAGACTCAGACTGTCCCTGTAAAATCCAGACATCTGGTTGCCTAGGACCAGACCACCTGTGCTCAGTGCTGGACCCAAGGCAGTCAGGATCGGGCCAGTGGTGTGGACAAAGGAGTTTGTATTCAACCTTTATTCATCTCCAAAACCAGGGCTCAGCTTGACCTTTAACACAAGTTAGAGCAGCCTCAGGGTTATATCAAGCGTCTCTTACATTGTGCAGTCTCTTGTATCCATCCTGTTTTGTTTAGATTGAAGCCCAGAGAAGAATTCCATTTGCCAGTTTGTATGCATGGTGAAAACACAGCTGCTTGTTCGGATTTTTCTTTGAGCTGTCAAAACATTTAGCGAAGTTGCCCTTCAGCAGTATTTGACTGGAATTACGTTAAAAGAGCTTTTGACTTTTTTCATGAATTAAAAGTCCAAACTCTAACCTGCCTAAAACCTTGCATGAAATGTAGTTAGTTAAATACATTTCTAGCTCTGGGTCTATGAAAATACACTGGTTCCCAATGTTATTTGGGCTATTGGCAGGTATAAGTTCACTGCGAGTTTTATTTTGGATCAATCAGGTAACCTTTATCACAGTACTTGGAATGAACAGTATTGCTGAAAAAGGTGCAAACTCTCCATCAAATGCAACCAAATCATCAGAGTTGGATTAGGAACCAAAATCTCAGGTCTCAAGTTCTTAAATATTGGTTGCTGAGCACCTCAGGCTGCACTGAAGCGGGTTGCTTGGTGTGGGACGAGGTCGAGCCTCTCCCCTTTTAGTTCCCCCTCCATGCCATGCTGCAATCCACAGGACAACCAAACCTGATTGACTTAAAAACTTGCAGATGGACTGTAGCCAATTCTGTGTCCTTGTGTTGGAGTGGCACTCCCCCCAGCCAATGAACAGACAGAGGGCAAGAAAGAGGTGTGAAGTTTGGAGAGAAAGAAGGAGCAGCACCCCAGCTGGAGCTGGAGCAAGAGGCAGTGGTGTGAAGTCAGAACTAGGGGCTGCTGGTGGAAGAGCCCTCTGCTGCAGTGACGAATGCGAAGCGGACTCCTGACTCGCAGGGTGGAGCCCGTGGGACAGCAAAGAACATGAAGGTGTGAGTAACAGTATGGCGAAATTAGTTTTTGTAATGACCCATCCACTCCCAGTCTTTATTCTGGCCTAATTTGATTGTGTCCAGTTTGCAAATTAATTCCAGTTCTGCAGTTTCTCATTGGAGTCTGTTTTTGAAGTTTTTTTGTTGAGGAATTGCCACTTTTAAGTCTGTTGTTGAGTGACCAGGGAGATTGAAGTGTTCTCTGACTGGTTTTTTAATGTTATAATTCTTGACGTCTGATTTGTGTCCATTTATTCTTTTGTGTAGAGACTGTCTGGTTTGACCAATGTACATGGCAGAGGGGCATTGCTGGCACACGATGGCATATATCACATTAGCAGATGTGCAGGTGAATGAGCCTCTGATGGTGTGGCTGATGTGGTTAGGTCCTGCAATGGTGTCCCCTGAATAGATATGTGGACAGAGTTGTCATCAGGGTTTGTTGCAGGGATTGGTTCCTGGGTTGATGTTTTTATTGTGTGGTGTGTAGTTGCTGGTGAGTATTTGCTTCAGGTTGGGGACCTTTCTGTCTAATTTCTCCATACTAATTTCCCCCTACTGTTACTCACACCTTCTTGTCAACTGTTTGAAATGTGCCATCCTCATTACCACTATAAAAGTATTTTTCCTCCCTTGGTATTCTACTGTCGAGAACAGCCCACTTTAATTGAATTGTCTCGTTAGCACTGATCCCTCACTTGGTAAGGCAACTCCCATATTTTCATGTACTGTGTATATGTACCTGCTACTGTATTTTCCACTCCATGCATCTGGTGAAGTGGGCTGTAGCACAAAAGCTTATGCCCAAATAAATTTGTTAGTCTCTAAGGTGCCGCAAAGACTCCTCATTGTTTTCCTCATTCTGTTCTCTTCAAAGGAGCTCCCCTTCATCACAATGACACTCACACTGGCTCTGCTGTGGCCATAAGCTCCCATGAACAATAGCAACAACAAAAGGAGAGACTGACCCAGAGGAAGTTGAAATCTTTTAACAGTGCTGTTCCCCAAGCAGAGTCCTGACTCCAGAGGGGGAGAAGTGCCAGAGCCTCCAGGAAGCCTAGAAGGAACTTCACAGTTGCTATGGATTTTTCATGAAATGCACTCAGATCCCACAGTGAAGGGCAGCAACAGAAAACCCTGAGAGAGAGAGAGAGAGAGACAGACTTTCCTCATCGTGAGCAACCCGGCCATCCCAGCTCAGAGACAAACAATCCAGAAGCTGGGCACATGCCTCAGATGCTGCAAGAACATTTTAAGAATGTTCTTAAAAATTGCACTCACGCTATTTTTCACACCCCTCTATCTGGAAAGAGAGTTACCTTAGTTACCTCTAGATCAACTGTACAGGTCACAGAGGGAACCATAGAAACTCCCCAAAATAGCTAGATTGCTTTCCTATGCATACAATGCCATGGTTTCCCAAACGGAAATATCCAGGCCTCATATATGGTATGTATTAAATCCCTATGGCGAGTTCTATGTCAGTTGGTGTGTATCTGTACGTCTTAGAGCTAGTGAAAAATGAAGATTTTGATGTGATATTTTGTGGATTTCCCCCCATTTTTCAGTGAGATTTCTTCCTTTCCTGATTACACATTCGCAGCGTCACTAGACAAGTCAAATGGAGCCACTTTTTACAGAACTCAGCACTGCCCAAGTCTCCTTGGGACATCCTACATGAAGAGCTCTTTTCCAAATCAAGTCCTTCAAATACCTGTGTCAGTTTCCCACCCCCCAAATGATACTTCCATTCCACTTAGACTATATGCTCTCCAGGGCAGAAACTGTGGGCTCAGTCTCCATACTCAGTCTCAGCTGGAATCTCTCACATCCACTCCAGTGACCTTAAGCAATTATTCCCTAGTGGTGAATTTGTCTGTGTAATTATTCTCATTGTTTTAAACGAAGTCTTTATTGGAAAGGCACTGAGTCTAAAGAACATATATTCTGTAATTAGCTTTAAAGTGTTTATTACAAGAGCAGAAAGCATGAAGCAAAGTGATAAATGCCGTGAATAATAGAATCGTGAAAAGCCTGCATCCTGCAAATTTTCTCACCATTCCTATTATGACCCAGTATCTGCAGCTGTACATTCTGCTGCTTGTAGCTGAGAGTTATGCTGCACATAAATCATTGAGGCATCTGCATGAAGTACATTACTTCACTTTGACTTGACACACGGTAGGCGTTCAAACTCCCCCAGCCCAGTCCCCAGGCGTTCTATTACGATGAGTTTGATATGTGGGTTACTTGACTTTTGCCAGGTTCTCTGTGAACAATCTGAGTGGCCAGGGAGGGTTTTTTTCCACGGAACAGCACGATATTTTCACAACGTTATCCCTTAGCTTTCTGTAGGGTCTCGATAATGAACAATACGTGTCCTGACAATGTAAACAAGAACAAAGTGCAAATTAACCAAATGTTGGCAGACTGCCACCACTCCCAGTCTGAGCCTATGCTAACACATTCACTTTGTGTTAGGGAGAAGAAAAAGGCACAATTTTATGTGAAACAGAACTTAGCATTTTATACTGCATGTCGCATTGGCGCAGGCCAGACACATATTGCTATCAGTAAGTCCGCCAAATTCACCAAGATAAAAAGATTCAACCCCACTGGGCATAGTACACAAAAGTAATCACAAAGGATGCATACAATAAATACATTAGTAAAACAAAATTTCTTTCCAATTAATATCAATCAACTCGAAGCCTCAGCCAGCATCAGGGCCCCATCATGATAGTTAGACCTGGATGAAATTTTTCAGTCAAAACTTTTTTCAGCAAAAAAGACAGATTCTGTGACACCAAAATGTTTGGTGACTTTGTATCATTTTACCTAATTGTAAATAAAATTATAAAAAGCAAGTTACAAAAAGATCAAAATGTTTTGTTTTCACATTTTTGAAATGAAATGTGTCCTTTTTTTCAGTTTGAAATGACTTTTCATTTCAAAAAATACTTTTAATGGTGTTTGAAAGTCCTCAAGTTGTTAGTAATAGTGTATGTAGAGTATGATGGAAATTGAAAGGATGTGCGACTTTTATAGATATATTTTTTTATATAAATTCTGCAGCAAATGACCCATTAACAGCAATGATATAGCTCTGGCTCTGCTTTCTTCAATGCCCACAAACCGAACTTCTCCTCTAAGAGATGATTAACGGCACAGTCCATGGCTAGACAGTCTGTGAATGAAGAACAATGTCTGGAACTCAACTTTCTCTACCCTGCTCTGCAAATCAGCTGACACAGGTTCATAGTGACATACACTTCCACTCCCCTGAGAACCAAATGATACGATGTCGTAGCTATTTGTAGTATCTTGCACCTCCCCATAGAGTACACACCAATTTGTGAACTTGGTGTTAAGTTTTGAACTTTAAATAAAAGTGCCCACCCTCTGCTGGTCATTAGCAAACCCTTTGTTTGCTGGGTTCTACCCAGAGAAAGACTTAAACTAGTTGGTGCTCTCCAGTCCTTTTTAAAGTAGATTGATAAAGGTGGACTAATCATTTTCCATATAGAGTGCAGTTCGTTCGAGTGCAGGGCCAACAGATCTATGCAACATTAAAGTCTCAGAGTCTTACTCCCATCCTGTCTGCCAAAATCCCGTTAGAAACGATGTTACTATTTAACTGCTGCTCAGTAATGGGAGTCGACAACAACAGACGGGAGGAGAGTGGTTGGATGTTGGCTGATAGAAAATAGTCCGGGACAAACTTACACTGTCATCATGCCACTACATGCATCCGACGAAGTGGGTATTCACCCAGGAAAGCTCATGCTCCAAAACGTCTGTTAGTCTATAAGGTGCCACAGGACTCTGTGCTGCTTTTACTGTCATTATGATAAATCTGGTGAAGAAATATTTTGCCACACTGATGCCTTTTCCCACCATGCTGACAACACCAAGGCCATGTTTTCCAAGCCAAAAAAACCTTGGTAAACTCCCAGAGTCTTAAAGCTCCTTGTAGGAAGAATATAACACAAGAAACAACTCTTAGCCAAAGTACTGAACGGCTGTCCTAGAAGTTACTCCTCTTGTTTATTAAATTTGTGTAAAAGCAAATTGTGTTGTGTGTAATGAGGAAGTTCATGCTGTGCAAGAGACTGCCGTATAAATGAGAAATGCTCCGCTGGTGCTGCTGCCCTAAGACGCTGGGGCTGTCAGGGACAGCTTCACCTTGCCAGTTTCTAGCCTGCATGATGTCTTATTTCACATCCAGATGCTGATTCTTAATTTTATCAAGAATAGAGTGGGGAAGAAAGTTTATTTTGTTATCATATAAAAACCTGAAATAGCCAGGTGTGCAGTGCATGGGTGAACTACAGAATTCCAGCATTAGCCTGAACAGCAGGTGGTAATGAGCCATGGTTACTGCTCCTCCCGTGGCATGGCGTGCGGGGTAATCTGCGCTAGGGTGCGCATGCAAGTGGATAGTGCGTGTGTCTGGGAGAAAGGATAAACCCTGCTTGGAAGTGTCCAGAGTGAGAGAGAAGCTGGGCATGGCCAGAGATGAGCATCCGTGAGGAGACGGGGGTTGAGTGTTATCCTCATTGTACTACCGAGTTCCCGATGCATGGAGTGACTTTCAATGTCTTTAATTGGCACAGGACCAAGCACCTAGCCTTGGCTTGTGGTACTGGGTAGGAATATACTTGTGGCCCAGCAGCCACCTAGTCTCCTCTGTCATCTCTCTCTAGTTTATCGCTTTTTCCTTTCACTCCTGCATGCTGCACTCCTGATCCTATAGCTACTGTCATCTCTTCTCTTCAGGCTCTTCTACCACACTCACCTCCTGCACCATGCTGAGCCCTAATGACACCTTCCCCACTGGGAATGTACCAACCTTACAAACCATCAGGACCCTGAAGGCTGGGGCCTGAGGGGGTGTGGTGCTCACATTGCAGTGAGAGGTGGGATGTAGCCCCTCTAAGCTCCCAGCCTGGAGCAGGCAGGATTGGCCTTCTGTTTCCACCTGGGTGCTACATGTTCCATTATTTCAGGGAGCTTCTAAAGGGAGCAGGGGAACATACCCTGGAATCAGCAGGCCCGTCTTGATGCACCTGTTCACAGCCTCCTTGGGTGCATGAGAAATGAACCGCACAGGGCTTAGGTGAAGCATGATCCATTCAGATGATTTTTTGAATCCCAGACCTCCTGGGTCTGCAAAACTGAGCTGGGAACTCCTGAGAACAAGCTATCTGGTGAGATCTCCACTATTCCTGCTGGGGATTCAAACAGACATGCCCGTTGATCAACAACAACAAACACTTGGTATGAGTATTCCTTTCTTTCTGCACAAAAATATAAAACACCCCAACTTATGGATGGTACGTGGCTCCGGTTCTCTGGCAGGCTGTTCAGAAGAAGCTTGCAGCAGCCAGCATGTCTGAGTGCTGCCTCTGTAGCCAGGGGAGGAGATGACTGCAGGGAAGCCCCAGCCTGTGTGGGAGAGGCTCAATTCAAACTCAGGATCTTCGAAGTCAGAGCAGTTAATTGAAATGGTGCAGCTGCAGCCTGCTTCTATTGGCAAATCCAGCTCCTCACTGACGGAAGGAGTCAGATTCACTTCGGCACATCGGCCGAGCTCTCTCTTGCTGCTGCTGTGGGTAGAGGCTGATGCGAGAAGGAACCATTAACTTTATTTCAGTTATTTTAATATGATACAGAAGCAGCATTTATCAGACCTGTAGGAACCAGCTAGACTCCCTGGCCAGACTCTCGCTGACTTGGAGGAGACCTGGCTTTGGCTGGCAGAGGCACATGGCAGTAAGCTGGGGAGGTTCAGAAGCGCTCAGCATTGGCCCAGCTCTGACCTCGCAGTCAGTAGGAAAGTTCCCATTGGCTGCAGCAGGAGAAGGGTTGGGCCCATGCTGAATATTTTCAAAACTCCGACCCTCCATAGACCATGGTTATAGGAGAGGTGTTTGCAATCCACTGACGACCCCTCTTCAGTAGGCGCTGCGGGCAGCGAATGTCCCTTCTGCGGTGTTGGCGTCATGGACTCTCTGTGCACTGGGCCTAGACTTGCAGTATAAAGATTCCTCTCAGTTTTGTTTTCATGGAAGCAGCAGAAAGACTGCAGGAAATTCCCTACAGATGCAGGCAGCTCCAGCATGCTGTGTCCCTGATCAAGGGCCGTATTTACCGACTGGCCTCCAGGACCCAGAGCCAGAGGCCTCTGAAGGCTAGAGGGCCCTTAATTATGATATTAAGTATCTTCCTTTTTTTTTTTTTATTTACAAAGCCCTGAAACATACATCTGTCCTGCATACATCACTGTAAGTGCTGGACATACTATTCCTAATTTTGCATTTGTATTTAACAACATTTGACCCTCCTCCCTTGACAAATGGCTTGAGTGGTTTTGACACGTAACCTAGTTGTTTTTAGATAAATTCCAATGTGCTTGAATTGCAACGTGAATATATAAAGTAACGTGTGTACCGCTGTGTGTCTGCTCATGACACAAATTTTGCCAGCTCCTGATATGCTAACTAGCAAGTCAGGGTTTGTATACTAACCTCAGGTGGCAGTATTACATGGAAACAAACAAACCAAAATGTTTAAAAGAAGCAGATTTATTAGAAAAAAAATCTGCAAGTTTAAGCTTGGCAAGTTTTGTTAAAAACCCGGAGAAGCTCCTACAAGAGAGTTATGAAGTGGCTTAAAAAAACAACGGGGAGCAACACAGTACGTCTGGAGCTGGCAATGCTAAAAATTTGCAAGTGGAATTAAAGGCTGTAGAAATACAGGCAGGTATTACTACATTCAAAGGTGTGTGAGTAGAAAAGATACATGTATCTATCACTGACCACGTTTCTACAGATCCTGCACTGTGGAGAAAAGGGATGAAAAGAACAGGCAGTTTGGGGGTTCCTAAAGGTTCAGCTGGGTGTAGGAGTATGGATGTAGAAAAATTCCTGATTTCTGCATCACTGATTGAAGGGAAGAGATCAGTGCTAAATTTGTGCCAGGATTTGCCAGGGTTGAGCCCCAGCACCTCTGGGCTTGCAGCCTCAGTTATGAAAGTTAAAAAAAAATGCTTGATCCCTAACACCTCTTTGATTCCAAATTAAGCACCGGAAGAGAGACCTGTTTTATAAAGAACATTGTTTATTTTGTCTGCACAATGGTGAAATTGTTGCATGAGATTAGCATATTTACACTCTTCATCTACTGGAAATGTTTACTGCTTTGCATATCAACTTCTCTCCAGTAGATCACATGCTTTTGTAGAAGCATTTAGCAATGAGCAACATCCTGAGTGACATTCTGAGCACAGGAGGGATACGGAACACTGAAACTGCATGCTGGCTTAGATAACAGATACAACATGTTGTCGGTCCTCTCTCCTTCTAGTAACAGCTCACCTTAACTGATCACTCTCGTTACAGTGTGTATGGTAGCACCCATTGTTTCATGTTCTCTGTGTATATATATATCTCTTCCTACTGTTTTTTCCACTGCATGCAGCCAATGAAGTGGGTTTTAGCCCATGAAAGCTTATGCTCAAATAAATGTGTTAGTCTCTAAGGTGCCACAAGTATGCCTGTTCTTTTTAACTGGCTACAATACACTCTACCTTTTAATTGTACTGGCATCATTTTATCACAGAGAATTGGGGTCAGCTCCCAGCTTTTTATACCATGCAGTTCTGGTATGATGCCAGGCATCATTGAGGAGAGCAACCATTGATCCTAGGTATTTAAACTCTTTCACTCTTCTCTCCCTGTAATATTATTTATGGTGGGTCCTCCTCGGCATCAGTCGAACCACCATTCACTCTAAGTCCCACCTGCTCAAAATGGTGTTCCCACTGTTCAAAGTTGGTTTGCAGGGTTCCACAATCTTCTGCACATATAACTAAGCCATCACCAAACAGCATATTCCAAGGTTGTCTAGTCGCATATCCTCACATATCACTTTCAAGGCAACCACAAACTGTTTTACATTTGGTTTATAAAAACTAGGAGTAGTCTTCAGAAGAATTTTCTCCAAAGTTAAATGACTTCCTTGTCATTCGGTTGCATAAAATCTACCCATCCGAGAACTCACTGCATTTAGACAACCTAAAATGCAGGACTGAATTTGATTATATATATAACTTTGATTGTCTTTAAAGCAAGGTGGAAAGATGATGTATAACAGAGAAGAAATAGAGCTGGATTAATTGTAGATAATTCTCAGACTGAAAGTTTCTTTTATAAAGCTGGCAGCAATGCAAGTGACAGTGCTGCACTCTGGGATAATTATAGCAACCCTTGAAACAAATAATCCAAGGGAGTTATTTTTTTTCCTGATTTTAAATTTTAATATCCTGAATATATATATTTAACACTGTGTCACAAGAAACATAACATTATGTTCACACTTAGACCAAACCATAAAGACTCACTCCAGGGGGCTATTTCTATCAGCAACAGAAAAGGAAAATCAAAGAGGTTTGCAATCATAAGAACATAGGAATTGCTGAACTGGCTCAGACCTGAGGCCTATCTGTCCCATATTCTGTCTCTGACACTGGCTATCGCTAGATGGTTTAGAGGAAGAGGTAAGAATCCCACAATAGCACATGTAGGATAATCTGCCCCTTACATTAAATTTCATCCTATCTCTAAGGCCACGTCCAGACTAGGTATTAAAATCGATTTTAGATACGCAACTTCAGCTACGGGAATAACGTAGCTGAAGTCGAATTTCTAAAATCGAGGTACTCACCCGTCTGGACGGCGCGGCATCGATGTCCGCGGCTCTCCGTGTCGATTCCGGAACTCTGTTCGGGTTGATGGAGTTCTGGAATCGATGTAAGCGCGCTCGGGGATCGATACATCGCGTCCAGACTAGACGCGATATATCGATCCCCGAGCAATCGATTTTAACCCGCCGATGCCGCGGGTTAGTCTGGACATGAGCTAATAGTTAGAGACTGGTTTTAGGTCCGAGGAATGAGGGTTAATAACCCTTCCAAAATTTAACTTTTATAATGCTGGCTATTATTGATATACATATAGATGTCCAGTTCCTTACAAAATCTTGCTAAAGTCTTGGCCTCAAATACTATCTATGGTAATGAGTTCTGCAGTCCAATGGCTAATTAGTATGAAAACATATTTCCTCATATGAATTTTGAATTTGTGATCATTCATTTTGTTTAATGTCCCCTTATTTTTATGTTACGAGATGGAGGGAAAACAGAAGCTCCTGGTTACCGTCTGTAGACCATTCACTATTTGATAGATTTTTATCATGTTCCCTCTTGTCTTCTTTCTAAATTAAATAATTTCATTCATTTCAATCACTCTTCAAGGGGGAGTTTTCCAGGCCTTTGAACGTTATTGTCATGCTTCTCTGGACCCCCTCTAATTCTGCAATTACTTTTGAGATGCAGTGACCAGCACTGCACACGGTACATTGTCTGCCTATGCAATCCACTGGGAGAGAGAGACATGTCAGAATGGCATCCACAAAAGCCAGCACTCTGCAGGTGTGTCTACGCTATGAAATTAGGTCGATTTTATAGAAGTCGATTTTTAGATACAGTGATTGTGTGTGTCCACACTAAGCACACTACGTTGGTGGACTATCGTGGCTAGCATTGACTTATGGAGCGGTGCACTGTGGGTAGCTATTCCACAGTTCCCGCAGTTTCCACTGTCCATTGGAATTCTGGGTTAAGCTCTCACTGCCTGATGGGGCAAAAACATTATTGCGGGTGGTCTTGGGTGCATGTCATCAGTCGCTCCTCCCTCCGTGAAAGCAACGGCAGAAAATCGTCTCGCGCCAGACACCAGGGTGATTAGAAGAGCACAGCAAGATGTGCTGCGCATCAGAGAGGCTTTGAAAGCCATTTTTGTGACTGGCCAGGCTTCAGTGTGACCGTTGTGTGTGTTTCTTCTTGATACAAACCCATCCCCTTTGTTGATTTTAATTCCCTGTAAGCCAACCACCCTCCCCACTTCGAAATAAAGTAACTATTGTTTTGAAACCATGCATTCTTTCTTTATTAATTAAAATAAAAGAAAGAGAGAATGGACAAGGTAGCCCAGGTGGGGTGGGGGAGGAGGGAAGGACAAGGCCACATTGCTTATTGTAGCTACGCTAAAAATCAAACTGTTTGAATGATAGCCTTCTGTGGCTTGGGCCATCCTCTGCAGTGGAGCGGCTGCATGCCCAGCGCCTCCCCCCTGCGTTCTTGGGCATCTGATTGAAGAGGCTATGGAACACGGGGAGGAGGGTAGGCGGTTATACAGTGGATGCAGTGGGGGTCTGTGCTCTTGTTGGCTTTCCTGCAGCTCCAACAGACACTTCATCATGTCCATTTGCTCCCCATTAGCCTCAGCATAGCATCCTGCCTCTGCTATTTGTGCTCACGTAATTCTTTCTTGGCCTCTGCCACTGAATGCCTCTATGCATTAAGCTGTGCCCTATCAGTGCAGGAGGACTGCATGAGCTCGGCAAACATGTCATCATGAGTGCATTTTTTTTGGCCTTCTAATCTGCGATAACCTCAGGGACGGAGATGATAGGGGGAGTGTAGACACATTCTACACCCTATGATTCTGAGGGGACTGCATGGTCACTTGTGCTTCTGCGTTCTCTACGCTGACCAAACAGGAAATGAAATTCAAAAGTTCCCAGGGCTTTTCCTGTGTACCTGGCTAGTGCATTGGAGTTCAAAGTGCTGTCCAGAGCGGTCACAATGGAGCACTCTGGGATAGCTTCCAGAGGCCAATACTGTCTATTTGCATCCACACTACCCCAAATTTGATGCAGCAATGTCAATTTTAGTGCTAATCCCCCCACCGGGGAGAAATACAGAAGTCGATTTTAAGAGCCCTTTAGGTCAATGGAACAGGGTTGGTTGTGTGGATGCATTCATTTTTAAATTGACCTAATGTGGCTAAATGCGACCTAATCCCTTAGTGTAGACCAGATCTGAGCAGAGAGTCACCTAAACCAACCAGTAGCAGCTAGATCTCAGGTGCCTAAACCCAAAATTTAAGCACCACTAAGTCTGTTTGTGGATCTGGACCCTTGTGATCCGTGTGCTAGCCACAGTTTGGGATCACACTGTTACAGAATCATTCAGATTGTTTCTGGTTTCTTGGTGAAGGAATATTTTGTTTTTCACATCTCACAATTCAAGAGATGTTTACTTTCATGGGTGGCACATAATGGAGGCTTGGGGAGGCTCAGCCTACCCTAATATCTGCTAATGCTCCCACTGCAGCCCAGAGCTGGGCTGTGGCTGGCCTCAGAGCTCCTCTGGGTGGCCAGGGTTTGGGGTGTCTCCAGGCAACCAGAGCTCAGGGTGACTCTGGGTGGTGGCCGAGGTTCAGGGCTGCTCGGCCAGCCTAGATGGGGCTCTTCTAGCTGAGCTGTAGGGATGGGGGCTCCTCTGGCCCTGGTGGGTGAGAGTGGACACAAGGGGCAGAGTGGGGGCGGGGCCTCGGCAGAAGGGGCAGGGCAAGTGCTAGTCTCCTCCAACCAGGGGTTCTCGTGCTGCCTGTGTTTACTCTCCAGTTACAACTGTTTAAATGTATCTCAGTTTCACTTACTAGGATCCCTCAAGAAATCAACGTTTAGCGCGTTCACTTCTTCAAGCTCCAATTAACAAAACAAACAAAACCCACATAACAAAACCATTGTATGCTTGTTTACTGGAGTCATTCAGGCAATACAGACCTACTGAAAATCATTACGGTTTTGTTATTGTCTTCACACAATTCAACCACAGGCCTGATACTTCTTTCAGAACTCTATATGTGCGGAATATGTTGCTTCAGATAAGTTGACTATTTACAGGATATTGAATCTGTTAAAGGGCTGTAGTTTTAACAACAAATAATTTCTGAAAATAACATCAATAAAGGTTTGAGAAATAACAAAGGACGACTGATGTGCCTACTTATTTTTCTTATTCTTCTATATTCTTCTAGACTCTATATTTTCCGTCAATTGATTGTGCTAGTAAATTTTGCAGTAATACACTGTGGCTGCAGTGGCTAAAAATAACTATCAGGGACTCTAGCTCTGAGCTACAGAATGCAAATCTTGTTTTGCTTTTGAAAACGGTAAATACAACTGATGCTGCATCAGCACGTCAGCTTCAACAGAAAAAGAGCTTGATAAATAACATGCAAGGAAAGAGAAAATAAAGTTATAGACAATCTCTCAGCTGTGAGGTCTCCTTACAGCTCCCAGTGTGGGAGAATATTTATTTGTGGAGACGGAGAACTCGTGAACCAAAATATAGAGAGTTTATAAAGAGGATGAGAAATGTATGGGGTTGGTAGACAGGTATATTTGCAAATACAGCAAAAGCAAAGAAATCAAGGAATAAAACAGCTACCTAAGGTGCCCTGCTTTGATGTATGAGCACGGTTAAAGCAGTGAAGAGTGAGTATGAGGAAGTGGTACTGTGCTGGAACTGGGCAAGAGGGGATGGATCACTTGATAATCACCCTGCTCTGTTCATTCCCTCTGGGGCACCTGGCACTGGCCACTGTTGGAAGACAGGACACTGGGCTGGATGGACGTTTGGCTTGACCCAGTCTGGCCGTTCATATGCTGAGTTCTACTGCCCTGCCTCAGTGCGCTGCTTCCCTCTGTCACATGTGACAGACTCCATCTCTTTCTAGCCTAGAAGGGGAGTAGGGGGCTGAAGCTGCTGGCTTATTGACACCACACACAATTCCATAGAAGAAGCAGCAGCAGCAGAATCTGGTTGGTTTCCCCCATTTCCCACATCTCTGGGGAAAGAAAGGGAGAGCACGCAACTCTACTTCATGTGGTTCAAGAATAGCAAGGGACAGAAAATCAGCTGAAGCAGAATGGAGCTGCAGAGGAAAGGAGGATGGCGCAGGAGGGGAGAAGACGGATGTTAGTCTGAGGGCAAACTTCAAAAGCAGTAAAATTACATACTGAAGAAAGAGACAGACTTTTGAAGGAGCCAAGGGAAGAACAAAGCAGAGAGAAGAGAAATAACAAATGCACAGGCCATAAAACTGCAGAGTTTGTATTGTGTGCTGCTAAAATGTTACAGTGAAATACACGCTGATCAGGAGCCATCATGGACAATGACTGCATAGGAAGAAGGAGCTTAGGAGGCCCCGGGTGTGGGTGGGAGAAGGCCCAGGGGGTAGGCCTGGGACCTTGCACTGTGTTGTCTAGGAGAGGAGATGAATATGTCATGTGTTTATGTTTTATGCAGCTGTGAGGCTGGTTTTGCATGTATGTGAGTGTGTCTAGTGGAAAGTGTGAACGAGTGTTTGAGCCCTTGTTTTAATGGCTCTTGGCTGGGACATAGCTTCCACTGGCAGAATTTTCCAGGGTAGTTGACTACCAAGTACTTTAATTGTCTCATTTTTTTTAAAATTTTAAAATCTTGGAATATTAAAAATGTATTTTAATAAATATTTCAATATTGGGGACGCCCCAGAGGAAAGGAAAAAATGATGCCATGCCAATATTTAAAAAAGGTAAATGTAATGACTCCGGTAAATATAGGTTGGTTAGCCTGACATCAGTCCTGAGGACGATCAAGGAAAGGCTGAGACAGGCTTCATCCAGTGAAGAACAGGAATGTAATGAATGCCAGGCAGCATGGTTTTGTGTGAAATAGACCTTATCAAATAAACCTTTTTGGATGAAATTACAAGTTTCGTTGATAAAGATAACTGTGCTTCTTAAAGCCGTTTGACCCGGCACCACCTGACTGTAGTGAGGTGGTCTGGCTCCCAGCCGCCCCGGAGGACAAAAAGCCCACCTGGAGGCCAAACTGGGCGGAGCTATAGAGCTCTGAGCCCGTCCTGCAAAGGGTCAAGTGCCAACCCGGAAGTATAAAGGGGGTCAAGCGCCTACCCAGAAGTAAAAAGGCGGGCCCTCCGAGCTCATTGAGACGCCGGCTGCCAGAGCGAGCGGATGTCCCTCTGGGAGCTCGGGACTGGGAGACTCCTGCAACCCAGGGTAGCCGCCCAGAGTGGCCCGAACTTCCCCCTGTGCTCGCTACCCAGAGGAGCTGCCGGAGCTCCCCCGTGATCGTTATCCAGAGGAGCTGCCGGAGCTCCCCCGTGCTCGTTATCCAGAGGAGCTACTGGAGCCCCCCCGTGCTCGTTATCCAGAGGAGCTGCTGGAGCTCCCCCCGTGCTCGTTATCCAGAGGAGCTGCCGGAGCTCCCCCGTGCTCGTTATCCCGAGGAGCTGCCGGAGCTCCCCTGTGCTCGTTATCCAGAGGAGCTGCTGGAGCTCCACTGTACTCACTACCCAGAGGAGCTGCTGGAGCCCCCCTTGCTCGTTATCCCGAGGAGCTACCGGAGCTCCCCCGTGCTCGTTATCCAGAGGAGCTGCCGGAGCTCCCCCGTGCTCGTTATCCAGAGGAGCTGCCGGAGCTCCCCCGTGCTCTTTATCCAGAGGAGCTGCCAGAGCCCCCCTGTGCTCGTTATCCAGAGAAGATGCTGGAGTTCCCCCGTGCTCGCTACCCAGAGGAGCTGCCGGATCCCCCCCGTGCTCGCTACCCAGAGGAGCTGCCGGATCCCCCCCGTGCTTGCTACCTAGAGGAGCTGCCGGAGCCCCCCCTGTGCTCGTTATCCAGAGGAGCTGCTGGAGCCCCCCCATGCTCATTATCCAGAGGAGCTACTGGAGCCCCCCCATGCTCGTTATCCAGAGGAGCTGCTGAACCCCATCTCCCAACAACGGACTTCTACACGTGGTACCAGAAGTGGAGACTCTACCCAGAATGTGGGTACGAGCCCTCGACCCCGGTGAGAAAGGGGCTGGGGGGGAGAGAACCCCCCCCCCGAGACATGGATCTGTCCCAGGTCTTCGCCTTCCTGACAGAGAACCAGGAGCGACAGCAGGCAGCCCAGTTGCAGCAGCAGCAGTGGGCCGCCCAGCTCCAGCAACAACAGCAGCTGGTTGAACAGCTAGGAGCCCAGTAACACCAGCTGGTTCAGGATCTGACCACCCGGCACCAGGACTTCCAGCGGCAATGCTTACAACAGTTCATGACGGCGCTGTTCCAACCCGGGGAACCCCAGCCAGGCTAATGAAGATGAGCCCCAGCGATGATCCAGAAGCCTTCCTCATAACCTTTGAGCGGGTAGCGGTCGTCGTGGGGTGGGTCCAGGACCAATGGGCTTCCCTGCTGGCCCCGTACCTGACCGGGACTGCTCAGACGGTCTATCAAGGCCTGTCCGTGGAGGCGGCCCAGGACTACAACCAAGTAAAGGCGGCAATTTTAGATGCCATGGATGTGAGTCCAGAGACCTTCCGGCAGCGGTTTCGGAGCCTGACCTACCCCACTGGATGGTGGCCCAGGAGCTAAGAGAAGCATGCAAGGGGTGGTTGCAGCCCAAAAGCCGAACGCCGGACGAGCTCATGGAACAGATCGTATTGGAACAATTTATCCACATACTCCGGTCGCGAGGAAAGGCCTGGGTCCTCCGCCATTGGCCTATGACACTAGCCGCTGCCATGATCATGATGGAGAACTTCCTGGCTGCTGAGACACCAGTGGGTCTGACCCTTCGAGTAGCCACCTCCTGGGGTGGGGCGCCCCAACCCCGACAGGAGGGTGGCTCCCGCCCGGGCTGATTCTCGAGTTTCCTACTGGGGTCCCAAGCCCCGACTCTGATCCGCGGAGGCCGCAGGGCGACAAGCTCCAGCCCCTTCTCCAGTGGCACGGGGGGCCACATGGAGCCCTCCCCGGGGATCCGCAGGGACACGTCCCAGGCCAGGATGAGCAGACCTTGGGCACTGTTTTTCCTGTGGGGAGTACGGCCATCTACAGTGGGACTGCCCAGCAATGGAGTCCAATTTTGGCCAGGTCTGCTCTGGGGAAGCCCGCACCCGACGTCCCCAAGCGGCCAAGATCACAGTGCCTGTGGTCGTGGTTACCCAACGGGGGCCCTCATTGATTCAGGCTGCGGCCAGACGCTGGTCCGCCAAAACTTAGGCCCCCAGGCCGACACTCGCCTGGGGATGATCTGGCTGCAATGTATCCACGGGGACGTCCAGCCATACTCCAGTACTCGGGCCCAGCTAACAGTGGAGGGGGTCACCCGACCGATGGTGGTGGGTCTAGCCCTATGCCTTGCGTATCCAGTGATCCTGGGGTGGGACTGGCCAGATTTTGCAGAAGTCCTCCGCTGCAACACCGGGGAACACCTGAGGGTTACGCCAGCCTTGGAGGGAGATCCCCCTGAGACCAGGGCAGAGGAAGGGGAAGCATCCGACCCAACCAAACTGATGAGAGAATCGGAGGACTCTCCCTCAGAAGCGGTTAAGGAGCCCCCGCTTCAGACTGACTTTTGCCACGATCAAAGGGCAGATCCCACGCTCAAGCAGTCGTATGAACAATTGGCCGCTGTCGATGGCACCGTCACTGATCCCCACTGGGAAGCCCAGTGGCCACACTTTGAACTGTGGCAGGAACGCCTTTATCAGGTCGAGAGGGACCCCCGTACGGGGGAGTCCCAGACTCAACTCCTCGTGCCCCAGTGCCATCGGTGGGCCATCATAAAACTAGCCCACGATGTCCCGGCAGCTGGACACCTAGGCCACGAGAAAACTTTGTCCCAGATTTTGAAGTGCTTCTTCTGGCCTGGTGTACACTAGGAGGTGAGGAACTACTGTAAGTCCTGCCCAGACCGCCAGTTGGCTGCTCTGGCCCAGACCCCTAAGATGCCCCTGATCCCCATGCCCTTAATTGAAACCCCCTTCGAGCGGGTGGCCATGGACCTGGTGGGCCCGCTCCCCAAAAGCGTTGCAGGGTTCCAGTATATACTGGTCATGGTGGATTATGTTACCAGGTTCCCCGAGGCCATATCCCTCCAAAACATCACGGCCCGCAGCATTGCAGGCGAACTCGTGAAGATCTTCGCCCGCATAGGCTTGCCCCGGGAGATCCTTACAGACCAGGGCACCAACTTTACTGCTCATCTGTTGCAGCAGGTGTGTGAGGTCTTGAGAATCAAGCAGCACCACACTTCGGTCTATCATCCCCAGACCAACAGGTTGGTCGAATGATTTAATCGGATTCTTAAGAACATGCTACGCAAGTTCCCCCAAGCTGATCTCCGCCGCTGGGACCAGTTACTTCCACCTCTGCTCCTGGCAGTTCGGGAGGTTCCACAGTCATCTACCAAGTTCTGCCCGTTCGAACTACTGTACGGTCGACGCCCACGGGGCCTCTTGGACCTAATGCGGGAGACATGGGAGCAAGCCCTGTCACCCACCCAGGGCCTCTTAAAATACATATTCCAGCTCCAGGAGCTCCTTGCGCAGGCTGGGGCCCTGGCGCACGAGAATTTGAAAGCCACGCAAGAGACTCAGGCCCAGACCTACAACCTCGAGGCGCAGACTCCGACTTCCAGCCCAGAGATCAGGTTTTACTCCTCCTCCCCTCAGTGAATCAAAGATTCTGGCCCAGTGGCAAGGGCCTTATGAAGTGATCCGAAAGATCGCGCCTGTCACATACGAGATCTACCAGCCCGACCGACGCAAGAAAAGGCAACGCTACCACGTGAACCTTCTCAAACTGTGGAGGGAGCGAGAAGGGCTGTTGATTAACCCCTACCCGCCGGAACCCGAGCTGAGCCCCCAGGTAACATGTTCGGAGGACCCCGAAGGACCCCAGCTTGGAGAGACGCTGACGGCGGAACAACTTAAACAGACCCGGTGTCTCCTTCAGGCGTTCCCTCACACCTTCACAACCCAACCGGGATATACCACCCTCGTCCATCACACTATTCAGACCAAGCTGGGGGTGGTGATTCGAGGCGCTACCAGGCCCTTGCCGTATCACGTACGACAGGTCATCGAGGAGGAAGTATGGACCATGCTGGACTTGGGAGTCATCGTGCTGGCACAAAGCAAATGGCGAAGCCCAGTACTGCTGGTACCAAAGCCGGATGGCACCTGATGGTTCTGCATTGATTTCAGATGCGTCAATGCCATCTCAAAGTTCGACGCATAGCTGATGCCCTGGGGAAATGAGCTACTCGGCCGGTTGGGAGAGGCCCATTACATCACCACCCTTGACCTGAGAAAGGGGTATTGGCAGATCCCCCTCGAGCTGGCCTCCAGGGAGAAGACTGCTTTTGCCACCCCTTTGGGTCTTTATCAGTTTACCCGGATGCCCTTCGGCCTCCATGGTTCCCCGCCACATTTCAGCGGCTGATGGACCGCCTCTTCCAGCCCCACCGGGACTATGCGGCCGCCTACCTGGATGATGTGGTTATTTATAGTAGCCAATGGGAGAACCACCTCGAGTGGGTAGCCGCAGTACTGAGGTCCTTGCGGGCAGCCGAGTTGACCGCCAACCCAAAGATGTGCCGTATTGGTTGGCAAGAAACGACCTACCTGGGGTATACCATCGGGAATGGACAAGTAAAACCCCTCGTGGGAAAAGTTCAGGCCATTGCAACCTGCCCTCCGCTAGCCACAAAACACCAGGCACGCCAGTTCCTGGGACTGGCCTGCTACTATCGGCAGTTCATTCTCCAATTTGCGGCTATTGCAGCCCCCTTGGCGAGTTTGTTGACCAAGGACAGCCCGCAGCAAGTAAGATGGACCCAAGAGTGCGACAATGCATTTCAGACACTCAAGGCAAGCCTCTGCCGCAAACCGGTTCTATAGAGACCTGATTTTGACCGGGCATTTGTCCTCCAGACAGATGCCTCAGAGGTGGGACTCGGGGCTTGTCATAATCAGATAGCTAAGGGTTAATGTCTCTTTCACCTAAAGCACCTGACCAGAGGACCAATCAGGAAACCGGATTTTTTCAACTTTGGGTGGAGGGAATTGTGTGTCTGAGGTCTTTGTTTTCTGGCTGCCTGCTTTCTCTGAGCTTTGGAGAAGTAGTTCTGTTTTCTAATCTTCTGTTTCTAAGTGTAAGGACAAAGAGATCAGATAGTAAGTTATATGGTTTCTTTTCTTTGGTATTTGCATGAATATAAGTGCTGGAGTGCTTTGATTTGTATTCTTTTTGAATAAGGCTGTTTATTCAATATTCTTTTAAGAAATTGCCCTGTATTGTGTCATCTTAATACAGAGAGACTATTTGTATTTTTTCTTTCTTTTTTATATAAAGCTTTCTTTTAAGACCTGTTGGAGTTTTTCTTTACTTCAGGGAAATTAAGTCTGTACTCACCAGGGAATTGGTGGGAGGAAGAAATCAAGGGGAGATCTGTGTGTTGGATTGCTAGCCTGATTTTGCATTTCCTCTGGGTGAAGAGGAAAGAGCTTTTGTTCCAGGATTGGAAACGGAGAGGGCGAGTCCCTCGGTTTGGATTCACAGAGCTTGTGTCTGTGTATCTCTCCAGGAGCATCTGGAGGGTGGGGAGGGAAAAAGGATTATTTCCCTTTGTTGTGAGACTCAAGGGATTTGGGTCTTGGGGTCCCCAGGGAAGGGTTTTCAGTGGGACCAGAGTGCCCCAAAACACTCTAATTTTTTGGGTGGTGGCAGCAGGTACCAGGTCCAAGCTGGTGACTAAGCTTGGAGGTTTTCATGCTAACCCCCATATTTTGGACGCTAAGGTCCAGATCTGGGACTAAGGTTATTACATGAGTGGCAGCGGGTGGGAGATAGACAGAATCCAGAAGCCAGTAGGAATATTATATTTTTCTTTTCTCTGCTAAGGGCTTTTTAGCAGAGAGAAACAGTTTGGTTTTAAAAGGGAACCAGAGAGAATTTTTTTTTCTGCTCTCTCTGGCAGTTTGTGGCTTGCATGTTAAGCAAGAAGTCGTTAAGGGCTATCACGAGTCTTTTGTCACACAATAGCACTCCCATTGAGAGTCATACCAGCACTATATAAATGCAAATAAAGTGGTTTTTCAGGTTTACTTAACATTGAAGATTAGCTAAAGGCACTGTTGCTAGGCAGACTTCAGGAGGCAGCAGAGAGACTGCAGTTCAGAAGAGAAACACCGGAGGGCACCCCAACACAAGAAAACAGGAACCATGTCTACCAAGGCAAAAATTGAGGCCGAAGGCCAATTCAGAGAAGCTGAACACAGGCGACAACTGAAAATAAAACAAAAAGAGATGGAGATAAAAGAAAAGGAAGAAAGCATCAAACTGGCAGCCTTCCAAAGAGAACAGGCAGCCCAAGAGGAAGCACACAAAAGAAAACTAGAAGAAGAAGAGGTGGCCTACCGAAGGAAACAAGCAGAAGAAGAGTTGGCCCACCGCCGAGACATGGAAAAACACCAAAAAGAAATGGAAAAACACCAAAAAGAAATGGAAAAACAACAAAAAGAGTATGAAGAGAGGGAAAAACAGAGAAAACATGAACTGGAGTTGGCAAAAGCTGGGCTGCATGTGCCAGCCAATCCTAACAACCCGGCGCCAATTATTGCTCCACAGCACAGGAAATTTCCCACCTACAAGGCAGGTGATGACAACAGGGCTGTCCTCTCCCAAGAAGTTGACGGAGAAGAACATCCGGTGGTCTACATCAGCAGGAAACTGTTCCCCCGGGAGAAAAACTATGCGGTTGTGGAAAAGGAGGCCCTCGCCGTAAAGTGGGCTTGTGATGCATTATGGTACTATCTCCTTGGAGCCCCATTCATGCTTGTTACTGATCATGCCGCACTCCAATGGCTGGCCTGAATGAAAGACGATAATATGAGGCTACAGCGGTGGCACCTGATGTTACAGCCCTATGTCTTTACGGTTCACCACAGGGCCGGGAAGGACAATGCTAATGCAGACTTTCTTTCCCGTGTGGGGGGCATGGAAGGGTCTGGCCCTGCCACACGGGAGCCAGACTTGAATGGAGGAGGGATGTAGTGAGGCGGCCTGGCTCCCAGCCACCCTGGAGGACGACGAGCCCAGCCGAAGGCTGGACTTGGCGGAGCTACAGAGCTCTGAGCCCGCCCCACAAAGGGTCAAGCGCTGACCCAGAAGTATAAAGGAGGTCACACGCCGACCTGGAAGTATAAAGGCAGGCTCTCCGAGCTTAGTGAGGCCCCAGCGGCCGAAGCAACTGGACATCCCTCCAGGAGCTCGGGACTGGGAGACTCCTGCAACCCAGGGTAGCCACCCACAGTGGCCCAAACTTCCCCATGCTCGTTATCCAGAGGAGCTGCCGGATCCCCCCCGTGCTCGCTACCCAGAGGAGCTGCCGGAGCTTCCCCGTGCTCGCTATCCAGAGGAGCTGCCGGATCCCCCCCGTGCTCGCTACCCAGAGGAGCTGCCGGAGCTTCCCCGTGCTCGTTATCCAGAGGAGCTGCCGGAGCCCCCCCATGCTCGCTACCCAGAGGAGCTGCCGGAGCTTCCCCGTGCTCGCTATCCAGAGGAGCTGCCGGAGCCCCCCCATGCTCGCTACCCAGAGGAGCTGCTGGAGCTTCCCCGTGCTCGCTATCCAGAGGAGCTGCCGGAGCCCCCCCATGCTCGCTACCCAGAGGAGCTGCTGGAGCTTTCCCGTGCTCGCTATCCAGAGGAGCTGCTGGAGCCCCCCCATGCTCGCTACCCAGAGGAGCTGCTGGACCTACCCTCCAGCCCCGACTGGGACGAACCTGGGACTGGACCCTGCGGAGGATGACCCCAGGACCCAGGTAAGCCCCGGGGAGAAGTCTGGAAGTAGCTCAGGGGCAGCCGCCCCTAGTCTGACTGCAGCAGAACCAGAGCCAATGTCAGTGTGTTGCGGCCAGAATCCCCACTGACACAGCAGCAGGTTGCCTGCCGCTGTTAGGGCCCCGGGCTGGGACGCAGAGGAGTGGGCGAGCCTGCGTCCCCCCTGCCACCCCACTCACGGGTTGCAGCCTCCCCCTTACCCCAGCGCTCAGGCCCAGAAGCCTGGGCCTCTTACCTTGTATAGACTGAACTGCTTGCTCAGCCCCTGCCTGAGGGTCTGAGCCCTGCATCAGTGTTTGTAGCCCCACCCTGATCCAGGGCCTGGGCTCTATAGACTGAACTGCTTGCTCCGCCCCAGAACTGTTGTTGTCACCCCAGGTCGTGAGGCGGCCTGGCTCCCAGCCGCCCCGGAGAGGGGTGAACCCCCTCTCCCAACAGCGGACTTCTACACTGACGTACTGACTAAAAAGTTAGCCCTGTACAAAATCAGTGTGACCCATATGGATTAAAAACTTGTTAACTGATAGATTAATTCTATTCACTAGCTAATCAATTATTTAGAAGAAAATATAGAAAGCTTGTCGGTAATGTTTGCAGAAGAGAGAGATTGGTGAAGTGGTAAATAATGATGAGGACAGGTAATTTATTCAGGCAGATCTGGAATGCTTGGTAAACAAGTCTTTTAATGCAACCAAATGGCAGATCACACATTCAGGAAAAAGAATGCAGGTTACTGTAAGAGTCCGGGGCTGCGGTTC